>NW_027043081.1:0-300000 GCF_036013475.1 Columba livia
CCAAAGAAAGCCTAAAGAAATCCCACAGAAAGCCCAAAGAAAGTTGAAAGAAAGCCCAAAGAAAGGGGAAAGAAAGCCCAAAGAAAGCCCAAAGAAAGGGGAAAGAAAGCCCAAAGAAAGCCCAAAGAAAGCCCAAAGAAAGGGGAAAGAAAGCCCAAAGAAAGGGGAAAGAAAGCCCAAAGAAAGGGGAAAGAAAGCCCAAAGAAAGCCCAAAGAAAGGGGAAAGAAAGCCCAAAGAAAGCCCAAAGAAAGGGGAAAGAAAGCCCAAAGAAAGGGGAAGGAAAGACCAAAGAAAGGGAAAGAAAACTCAAAGAAAGGAGAAAGAAAGCCCAAAGAAAGTGGAAAGAAAGCCCAAAGAAAGGGGAAAGAAAGCCCAAAGAAAGCCTAAAGAAATGGGAAAGAAAGCCCAAATAAAGCCCAAAGAAAGGGGAAAGAAAGCCCAAAGAAACCCCAAAGAAAGGGGAAAGAAACCCCAAAGAAAGGAGAAAGAAAGCCCAAAGAAAGGGGAAAGAAAGCCCAAACAAAGGGGAAAGAAAGCCCAAAGAAAGTCCAAAGAAAGGGGAAAGAAAGCCCAAAGAAAGCCCAAAGAAAGGGGAAAGAAAGCCCAAAGAAAGCCCAAAGAAAGGGGAAAGAAACCCCAAAGAAAGGGGAAAGAAAGGGGAAGAAAAAGGGAAAGAAATGGGAAAGAAAGCCCAAAGAAAGGGGAAAGAAAGCCCAAAGAAAGGGGAAAGAAAGACCAAAGAAAGGGGAAAGAAAGCCCAAAGAAAGCCCAAAGAAAGGGGAAAGAAAGGGGAAAGAAAGCCCAAAGAAAGGGGAAAGAACAGACCAAAGAAAGGGGAAAGAAAGCCCAAAGAAAGGGGAAAGAAAGCCCAAAGAAAGCCCAAAGAAAGCCCAAAGAAAACCCAAAGAAAGGGGAAAGAAAGCCCAAAGAAAGGGGAAAGAAAGCCCAAAGAAAGGGGAAAGAAAGCCCAAAGAAAGGGGAAAGAGAGCCCAAAGTAAGCCCAAAGAATGCCCAAAGAAAGCCCAAAGAAAGGGGAAGGAAAGCCCAAAGAAATGGGAAAGAAAGCCCAAAGAAAGGGGAAAGAAAGCCCAAAGAAAGCCCAAAGAGAGGGTAAAGAAAGCCCAAAGAAAGCCCAAAGAAAGGGGAAAGAAAGCCCCAAGAAAGCCCAAAGAAATCCCAAAGAAAGCCGAAAGAAAGCCCAAAGAAAGGGGAAAGAAAGCCCAAAGAAAAGGGAAAGAAAGCCCAAAGAAAGGGGAAAGAAAGGGGAAAGAAAACCCAAAGAAAGGGGAAAGAAAGTGGAATGAAAGCCCAAAGAAAGGGGAAAGAAAGGGGAAAGAAAGCCCAAAGAAATCCCAAAGAAAGCCGAAAGAAAGCCCAAAGAAAGGGGAAAGAAAGCCCAAAGAAAGGGGAAAGAAAGCCCAAAGAAAGGGGAAAGAAAGGGGAAAGAAAGCCCAAAGAAAGGGGAAAGAAAGTGGAATGAAAGCCCAAAGAAAGGGGAAAGAAAGGGGAAAGAAAGCCCAAAGAAAGCCCAAAGACAGGGTAAAGAAAGCCCAAAGAAAGCCCAAAGAAAGGGGAAAGAAAGCCCAAAGAAAGGGGAAAGAAAGCCCAAAGAAAGCCTAAAGAAAGCCCACAGAAAGCCAAAAGAAAGTTGAAAGAAAGCCCAAAAAAGGGGAAAGAAAGCCCAAAGAAAGCCCAAAGAAAGGGGAAAGAAAGCCCAAAGAAAGCCCAAAGAAAGCCCAAAGAAAGGGGAAAGAAAGCCCAAAGAAAGCCTAAAGAAAGCCCACAGAAAGCCCAAAGAAAGTTGAAAGAAAGCCCAAAGAAAGGGGAAAGAAAGCCCAAAGAAAGCCCAAAGAAAGGGGAAAGAAAGCCCAAAGAAAGCCCAAAGAAAGCCCAAAGAAAGGGGAAAGAAAGCCCAAAGAAAGGGAAAAGAAAGCCCAAAGAAAGGGGAAAGAAAGCCCAAAGAAAGCCCAAAGAAAGGGGAAAGAAAGCCCAAAGAAAGCCCAAAGAAAGGGGAAAGAAAGCCCAAAGAAAGGCGAAGGAAAGACCAAAGAAAGGGGAAAGAAAACTCAAAGAAAGGAGAAAGAAAGCCCAAAGAAAGTGGAAAGAAAGCCCAAAGAAAGGGGAAAGAAAGCCCAAAGAAAGCCTAAAGAAATGGGAAAGAAAGCCCAAATAAAGCCCAAAGAAAGGGGAAAGAAAGCCCAAAGAAACCCCAAAGAAAGGGGAAAGAAACCCCAAAGAAAGGAGAAAGAAAGCCCAAAGAAAGGGGAAAGAAAGCCCAAACAAAGGGGAAAGAAAGCCCAAAGAAAGCCCAAAGAAAGGGGAAAGAAAGCCCAAAGAAAGCCCAAAGAAAGGGGAAAGAAAGCCCAAAGAAAGCCCAAAGAAAGGGGAAAGAAACCCCAAAGAAAGGGGAAAGAAAGGGGAAAGAAAGGGGAAAGAAAGGGGAAAGAAAAGGGAAAGAAATGGGAAAGAAAGCCAAAGAAAGGGGAAAGAAAGCCCAAAGAAAGGGGAAAGAAAGACCAAAGAAAGGGGAAAGAAAGCCCAAAGAAAGCCCAAAGAAAGGGGAAAGAAAGGGGAAAGAAAGCCCAAAGAAAGGGGAAAAAACAGACCAAAGAAAGGGGAAAGAAAGCCCAAAGAAAGGGGAAAGAAAGCCCAAAGATAGCCAAAGAAAGGGGAAAGAAAGCCCAAAGAAACCCCAAAGAAAGGGGAAAGAAACCCCAAAAAAGGGGAAAGAAAGGGGAAAGAAAGGGGAAAGAAAGCCCAAAGAAAGGGGAAAGAAAGCCCAAGAAAGGGGAAAGAAATCCCAAAGAAAGGGAAAAGAAAGACCAAAGAAAGGGGAAAGAAAGCCCAAAGAAAGCCCAAAGAAAGGGGAAAGAAAGCGGAAAGAAGGCCCAAAGAAAGGGGAAAGAACAGACCAAAGAAAGGGGAAAGAAAGCCCAAAGAAAGGGGAAAAAAAGCCCAAAGAAAGGGGAAAGAAAGCCCAAAGAAAAGGGGAAAGAAAGCCCAAAGAAAGGGGAAAGAAAGTGGAAAGAAAGCCCAATGAAAGGGGAAAGAAAGGGGAAAGAAAGCCCAAGGAAAGGGGAAAGAAAGGGGAAAGAAAGCCCAAAGAAAGGGAAAAAAAGGGGGAAAGATAGCCCAAAAAAAGGGGAATAAAAGGGGAAAGAAATCCCAAACAAATCGGAAAGAAAGCCCAAAGAAAGTCCAAAGAAAGGGGAAAGAAAGGGGAAAGAAAGCCCAAAGAAATGGGAAAGAAAGGGGAATGAAAGCCCAAAGAAAGGGGAAAGAAAGGGGAAAGAAAGCCCAAAGAAAGCCCAAAGACAGGGGAATGAAAGCTCAAAGAAAGCCCAAAGAAAGGGGAAAGAATGCCCAAAGAAATGGGAAAGAAAGCCCAAAGAAAGGAGAGAGAAAGCCCAAAGAAAGGGGAAAGAAAGCACAAAGAAAGGGGAAATAAAGCCCAAAGAAAGGAGAAAGAAAGGGGAAAGAAAGGGGAAAGAAAGCCCAAAGAAAGGGGAAAGCAAGCCCAAAGAAAGGGGAAAGCAAGCCCAAAGAAAGGGGAAAGAAAGCCCAGAGAAAGCCCAAAGAAAGCCGAAAGAAAGCCCAAAGAAAGGAGAAAGAAAGCCCAAAGAAAGGGGAAAGAAAGCCCAAAGAAAGGGGAAAGAAAGCACCAAGAATGGGGAAAGAAAGACCAAAGAAAGCCCAAAGAAAGGGGAAAGAAAGCCCAAAGAAAGGGGAAAGAAAGCCCAAAGAAAGACGATAGAAAGCCCATAGAAATGGGAAAGAAAGCCCAAAGAAAGCCCAAAGAAAGGGGAAAGAAAGCTCAAAGAAAGGGGAAAGAAAGCCCAAAGAAAGGGGAAAGAAAGCCCAAAGAAAGGGGAAAGAAAGCCCAAAGAAAGGGGAAAGAAAGACCAAAGAAAGGGGAAAGAAAGCTCAAAGAAAAGGGAAAGAAAGCCCAAAGAAAGGGGAAAGAAACCCCAAAGAAAGGACAAAGAAAGCCCAAAGAAAGGGGAAAGAAAGCCCAAACAAAGGGGAAAGAAAGCCCAAAGAAAGCCCAAAGAAAGGGGAAAGAAAGCCCAAAGAAAGCCCAAAGAAAGGGGAAAGAAAGCCCAAAGAAAGCCCAAAGAAAGGGGAAAGAAACCCCAAAGAAAGGGGAAAGAAAGGGGAAAGAAAGGGGAAAGAAAGGGGAAAGAAATGGGAAAGAAAACCCAAAGAAAGGGGAAAGAAAGCCCAAAGAAAGGGGAAAGAAAGCCCAAAGAAAGGGGAAAGAAAGACCAAAGAAAGGGGAAAGAAAGCCCAAAGAAAGCCCAAAGAAAGGGGAAAGAAAGGGGAAAGAAAGCCCAAAGAAAGGGGAAAGAACAGACCAAAGAAAGGGGAAAGAAAGCCCAAAGAAAGGGGAAAGAAAGCCCAAAGAAAGCCCAAAGAAAGGGGAAAGAAAGCCCAAAGAAAGCCCAAAGAAAGGGGAAGAAAGCCCAAAGAAAGGGGAAAGAATGGGGAAAGAAAGGGGAAAGAAAGTGGAATGAAAGGGGAAAGAAAGGGGAAAGAAAGCCCAAAGAAAGGGGAAAGAAAGCCAAGGAAAGAGGAAAGAAAGGGGAAAGAAAGCCCAAAGAAAGGGGAAAGAAAGCCCAAAGAAAGGGAAAAAAAGGGGGAAAGATACCCAAGAAGGGGAAAAGGGAATAAGGGAAAGAAAGCCCAAACAAAGGGGAAAGAAAGCCCAAAGAAAGTCCAAAGAAAGGGGAAAGAAAGGGGAAAGAAAGCCCAAAGAAATGGGAAAGAAAGGGGAATGAAAGCCAAAGAAAGGGGAAAGAAAGGGGAAAGAAAGCCCAAAGAAAGCCAAAAGACAGGGTAAAGAAAGCCCAAAGAAAGCCCAAAGAAAGGGGAAAGAAAGCCCAAAGAAAGGGGAAAGAAAGCCCAAAGAAAGGGGAAAGAAAGCCCAAAGAAAGGGGAAAGAAAGCCCAAAGAAAGCCCAAAGAAAGCCCACAGAAAGCCCAAAGAAAGTTGAAAGAAAGCCCAAAGAAAGGGGAAAGAAAGCCCAAAGAAAGCCCAAAGAAAGCCCAAAGAAAGCCCAAAGAAAGGGGAAAGAAAGCCAAAAGAAAGGGGAAAGAAAGCCCAAAGAAAGGGGAAAGAAAGCCCAAAGAAAGCCCAAAGAAAGGGGAAAGAAAGCCCAAAGAAAGCCAAAGAAAGGGGAAAAAAAGGGGAAAGAAAGCCCAAAGAAAGGGGAAGGAAAGACCAAAGAAAAGGGAAAGAAACCCCAAAGAAAGGGGAAAGAAAGGGGAAAGAAAGGGGAAAGAAAGGGGAAAGAAATGGGAAAGAAAACCCAAAGAAAGGGGAAAGAAAGCCCAAAGAAAGGGGAAAGAAAGCCCAAAGAAAGGGGAAAGAAAGACCAAAGAAAGGGGAAAGAAAGCCCAAAGAAAGCCTAAAGAAATGGGAAAGAAAGCCCAAAGAAAGCCCAAAGAAAGGGGAGGGAAAGCCCAAAGAAAGCCCAAAGAAAGGGGAAAGAAACCCCAAAGAAAGGGGAAAGAAAGGGGAAAGAAAGGGGAAAGAAAGCCCAAAGAAAGGGGAAAGAACGCCCAAAGAAAGGGGAAAGAAAGCCCAAAGAAAGGGGAAAGAAAGCCCAAGAAAGACGATAGAAAGCCCATAGAAATGGGAAAGAAAGCCCAAAGAAAGGGGAAAGAAAGCTCAAAGAAAGGGGAAAGAAAGCCCAAAGAAAGGGGAAAGAAAGCCCAAAGAAAGGGGAAAGAAATGGGAAAGAAAACCCAAAGAAAGGGGAAAGAAAGCCCAAAGAAAGGGGAAAGAAAGCCCAAAGAAAGGGGAAAGAAAGCCCAAAGAAAGGGGAAAGAAAGCCCAAAGAAAGGGGAAAGAAAGCCCAAAGAAAGCCTAAAGAAATGGGAAAGAAAGCCCAAAGAAAGCCCAAAGAAAGGGGAAAGAAAGCCCAAAGAAAGCCCAAAGAAAGGGGAAAGAAACCCCAAAGAAAGGGGAAAGAAAGGGGGAAAGAAAGGGGAAAGAAAGCCCAAAGAAAGGGGAAAGAACGCCCAAAGAAAGGGGAAAGAAAGCCCAAAGAAAGGGGAAAGAAAGCCCAAAGAAAGACGATAGAAAGCCCATAGAAATGGGAAAGAAAGCCCAAAGAAAGGGGAAAGAAAGCTCAAAGAAAGGGGAAAGAAAGCCCAAAGAAAGGGGAAAGAAAGCCCAAAGAAAGGGGAAAGAAAGGGGAAAGAAAGCCCAAAGAAAGGGGAAAGAAAGCCCAAAGAAAGGGGAAAGCAAGGCCAAAGAAAGGGGAAAGCAAGCCCAAAGAAAGGGGAAAGAAAGCCAGAGAAAGCCCAAAGAAAGCCGAAAGAAAGCCCAAAGAAAGGAGAAAGAAAGCCCAAAGAAAGGGGAAAGAAAGCCCAAAGAAAGGGGAAAGAAAGCACCAAGAATGGGGAAAGAAAGACCAAAGAAAGCCCAAAGAAAGGGGAAAGAAAGCCCAAAGAAAGGGGAAAGAAAGCCCAAAGAAAGACGATAGAAAGCCCATAGAAATGGGAAAGAAAGCCCAAAGAAAGCCCAAAGAAAGGGGAAAGAAAGCTCAAAGAAAGGGGAAAGAAAGCCCAAAGAAAGGGGAAAGAAAGCCCAAAGAAAGGGGAAAGAAAGCCCAAAGAAAGGGGAATGAAAGACCAAAGAAAGGGGAAAGAAAGCTCAAAGAAAAGGGAAAGAAAGCCCAAAGAAAGGGGAAAGAAACCCCAAAGAAAGGACAAAGAAAGCCCAAAGAAAGGGGAAAGAAAGCCCAAACAAAGGGGAAAGAAAGCCCAAAGAAAGCCCAAAGAAAGGGGAAAGAAAGCCCAAAGAAAGGGGAAAGAAAGCCCAAAGAAAGGGGAAAGAAAGGGGAAAGAAAGCCCAAAGAAAGGGGAAAGAAAGCCCAAAGAAAGGGGAAAGCAAGCCCAAAGAAAGGGGAAAGCAAGCCCAAAGAAAGGGGAAAGAAAGCCCAGAGAAAGCCCAAAGAAAGCCGAAAGAAAGCCCAAAGAAAGGAGAAAGAAAGCCCAAAGAAAGGGGAAAGAAAGCCCAAAGAAAGGGGAAAGAAAGCACCAAGAATGGGGAAAGAAAGACCAAAGAAAGCCCAAAGAAAGGGGAAAGAAAGCCCAAAGAAAGGGGAAAGAAAGCCCAAAGAAAGACGATAGAAAGCCCATAGAAATGGGAAAGAAAGCCCAAAGAAAGCCCAAAGAAAGGGGAAAGAAAGCTCAAAGAAAGGGGAAAGAAAGCCCAAAGAAAGGGGAAAGAAAGCCCAAAGAAAGGGGAAAGAAAGCCCAAAGAAAGGGGAAAGAAAGACCAAAGAAAGGGGAAAGAAAGCTCAAAGAAAAGGGAAAGAAAGCCCAAAGAAAGGGGAAAGAAACCCCAAAGAAAGGACAAAGAAAGCCCAAAGAAAGGGGAAAGAAAGCCCAAACAAAGGGGAAAGAAAGCCCAAAGAAAGCCCAAAGAAAGGGGAAAGAAAGCCCAAAGAAAGCCCAAAGAAAGGGGAAAGAAAGCCCAAAGAAAGCCCAAAGAAAGGGGAAAGAAACCCCAAAGAAAGGGGAAAGAAAGGGGAAAGAAAGGGGAAAGAAAGGGGAAAGAAATGTGAAAGAAAACCCAAAGAAAGGGGAAAGAAAGCCAAAGAAAGGGGAAAGAAAGCCCAAAGAAAGGGGAAAGAAAGACCAAAGAAAGGGGAAAGAAAGCCCAAAGAAAGCCTAAAGAAATGGGAAAGAAAGCCCAAAGAAAGCCCAAAGAAAGGGGAAAGAAAGCCCAAAGAAAGGGGAAAGAAAGCCCAAAGAAAGGGGAAAGAAAGGGGAAAGAAAGCCCAAAGAAAGGGGAAAGAAAGCCCAAAGAAAGGGGAAAGCAAGCCCAAAGAAAGGGGAAAGCAAGCCCAAAGAAAGGGGAAAGAAAGCCCAGAGAAAGCCCAAAGAAAGCCGAAAGAAAGCCCAAAGAAAGGAGAAAGAAAGCCCAAAGAAAGGGGAAAGAAAGCCCAAAGAAAGGGGAAAGAAAGCACCAAGAATGGGGAAAGAAAGACCAAAGAAAGCCCAAAGAAAGGGGAAAGAAAGCCCAAAGAAAGGGGAAAGAAAGCCCAAAGAAAGACGATAGAAAGCCCATAGAAATGGGAAAGAAAGCCCAAAGAAAGCCCAAAGAAAGGGGAAAGAAAGCTCAAAGAAAGGGGAAAGAAAGCCCAAAGAAAGGGGAAAGAAAGCCCAAAGAAAGGGGAAAGAAAGCCCAAAGAAAGGGGAAAGAAAGACCAAAGAAAGGGGAAAGAAAGCTCAAAGAAAAGGGAAAGAAAGCCCAAAGAAAGGGGAAAGAAACCCCAAAGAAAGGACAAAGAAAGCCCAAAGAAAGGGGAAAGAAAGCCCAAACAAAGGGGAAAGAAAGCCCAAAGAAAGCCCAAAGAAAGGGGAAAGAAAGCCCAAAGAAAGCCCAAAGAAAGGGGAAGAAAGCCCAAAGAAAGCCCAAAGAAAGGGGAAAGAAACCCCAAAGAAAGGGGAAAGAAAGGGGAAAGAAAGGGGAAAGAAAGGGGAAAGAAATGGGAAAGAAAACCCAAAGAAAGGGGAAAGAAAGCCCAAAGAAAGGGGAAAGAAAGCCCAAAGAAAGGGGAAAGAAAGACCAAAGAAAGGGGAAAGAAAGTCCAAAGAAAGCCTAAAGAAATGGGAAAGAAAGCCCAAAGAAAGCCCAAAGAAAGGGGAAAGAAAGCCCAAGAAAGCCCAAAGAAAGGGGAAAGAAACCCCAAAGAAAGGGGAAAGAAAGGGGAAAGAAAGCCCAAAGAAAGGGGAAAGAACGCCCAAAGAAAGGGGAAAGAAAGCCCAAAGAAAGGGGAAAGAAAGCCCAAAGAAAGACGATAGAAAGCCCATAGAAATGGGAAAGAAAGCCCAAAGAAAGGGGAAAGAAAGCTCAAAGAAAGGGGAAAGAAAGCCCAAAGAAAGGGGAAAGAAAGCCCAAAGAAAGGGGAAAGAAATGGGAAAGAAAACCCAAAGAAAGGGGAAAGAAAGCCCAAAGAAAGGGGAAAGAAAGCCCAAAGAAAGGGGAAAGAAAGCCCAAAGAAAGGGGAAAGAAAGCCCAAAGAAAGCCTAAAGAAATGGGAAAGAAAGCCCAAAGAAAGCCCAAAGAAAGGGGAAAGAAAGCCCAAAGAAAGCCCAAAGAAAGGGGAAAGAAACCCCAAAGAAAGGGGAAAGAAAGGGGAAAGAAAGGGGAAAGAAAGCCCAAAGAAAGGGGAAAGAACGCCCAAAGAAAGGGGAAAGAAAGCCCAAAGAAAGAGGAAAGAAAGCCCAAAGAAAGACGATAGAAAGCCCATAGAAATGGGAAAGAAAGCCCAAAGAAAGGGGAAAGAAAGCTCAAAGAAAGGGGAAAGAAAGCCCAAAGAAAGGGGAAAGAAAGCCCAAAGAAAGGGGAAAGAAAGGGGAAAGAAAGCCCAAAGAAAGGGGAAAGAAAGACCAAAGAAAGGGGAAAGAAAGCTCAAAGAAAATGGAAAGAAAGGGGAAAGAAAGCCCAAAGAAAGGGGAAAGAAGGACCAAAGAAAGGGGAAAGAAAGCTCAAAGAAAAGGGAAAGAAAGCCCAAAGAAAGGGGAAAGAAACCCCAAAGAAAGGAGAAAGAAAGCCCAAAGAAAGGGGAAAGAAAGCCCAAACAAAGGGGAAAGAAAGCCCAAGGAAAGCCCAAAGAAAGGGGAAAGAAAGCCCAAAGAAAGCCCAAAGAAAGTGGAAAGAAAGCCCAAAGAAAGCCCAAAGAAAGGGGAAAGAAACCCCAAAGAAAGGGGAAAGAAAGGGGAAAGAAAGGGGAAAGAAAGGGGAAAGAAAAGGGAAAGAAATGGGAAAGAAAGCCCAAAGAAAGGGGAAAGAAAGCCCAAAGAAAGGGGAATGAAAGCCCAAAGAAAGGGGAAAGAAAGGGGAAAGAAAGCCCAAAGAAAGGGGAAAGAACAGACCAAAGAAAGGGGAAAGAAAGCCCAAAGAAAGGGGAAAGAAAGCCCAAAGAAAGCCCAAAGAAAGGGGAAAGAAAGCCCAAAGAAAGCCCAAAGAAAGGGGAAAGAAAGGGGAAAGGAAGTGGAAAGAAAGGGGAAAGAAAGGGGAAGAAAGGGGAAAGAAAGCCCAAAGAAAGGGGAAAGAAAG
This sequence comes from Columba livia, assembly GCF_036013475.1. NCBI lineage: Eukaryota > Metazoa > Chordata > Aves > Columbiformes > Columbidae > Columba > Columba livia. The sequence continues at coordinate 10,079 of NW_027043081.1, forward strand.
CCCAAAGAAAGGGAAAAAAAGGGGGAAAGATAGCCCAAAGAAAGGGGAATAAAAGGGGAAAGAAAGCCCAAACAAAGGGGAAAGAAAGCCCAAAGAAAGTCCAAAGAAAGGGGAAAGAAAGGGTAAAGAAAGCCCTAAGAAATGGGAAAGAAAGGGGAATGAAAGCCCAAAGAAAGGGGAAAGAAAGGGGAAAGAGAGCCCAAAGAAAGCCCAAAGACAGGGTAAAGAATGCCCAAAAAAAGCCCAAAGAAAGGGGAAAGAAAGCCCAAAGAAATGGGAAAGAAAGCCCAAAGAAAGGGGAAAGAAAGCCCAAAGAAAGGGGAAAGAAAGCCCAAAGAAAGGGGAAAGAAAGCCCAAAGAAAGGGGAATGAAAGCCCAAAGAAAGGGGAAAGAAAGGGAAAGAAAGCCCAAAGAAAGCCCAAAGACAGGGGAATGAAAGCTCAAAGAAAGCCCAAAGAAAGGGGAAAGAATGCCCAAAGAAATGGGAAAGAAAGCCCAAAGAAAGGATAGAGAAAGCCCAAAGAAAGGGGAAAGAAAGCACAAAGAAAGGGGAAATAAAGCCCAAAGAAAGGAGAAAGAAAGGGGAAAGAAAGGGGAAAGAAAGCCCAAAGAAAGGGGAAAGCAAGCCCAAAGAAAGGGGAAAGCAAGCCCAAAGAAAGGGGAAAGAAAGCCCAGAGAAAGCCCAAAGAAAGCCGAAAGAAAGCCCAAAGAAAGGGTAAAGAAAGCCCAAAGAAAGGGGAAAGAAAGCACCAAGAATGGGGAAAGAAAGACCAAAGAAAGCCCAAAGAAAGGGGAAAGAAAGCCCAAAGAAAGGGGAAAGAAAGCCCAAAGAAAGACGATAGAAAGCCCATAGAAATGGGAAAGAAAGCCCAAAGAAAGCCCAAAGAAAGGGGAAAGAAAGCTCAAAGAAAGGGGAAAGAAAGCCCAAAGAAAGGGGAAAGAAAGCCCAAAGAAAGGGGAAAGAAAGCCCAAAGAAAGGGGAAAGAAAGACCAAAGAAAGGGGAAAGAAAGCTCAAAGAAAAGGGAAAGAAAGCCCAAAGAAAGGGGAAAGAAACCCCAAAGAAAGGACAAAGAAAGCCCAAAGAAAGGGGAAAGAAAGCCCAAACAAAGGGGAAAGAAAGCCCAAAGAAAGCCCAAAGAAAGGGGAAAGAAAGCCCAAAGAAAGCCCAAAGAAAGGGGAAAGAAAGCCCAAAGAAAGCCCAAAGAAAGGGGAAAGAAAGCCCAAAGAAAGGGGAAAGAAAGGGGAAAGAAAGGGGAAAGAAAGGGGAAAGAAATGGGAAAGAAAACCCAAAGAAAGGGGAAAGAAAGCCCAAAGAAAGGGGAAAGAAAGCCCAAAGAAAGGGGAAAGAAAGACCAAAGAAAGGGGAAAGAAAGCCCAAAGAAAGCCCAAAGAAAGGGGAAAGAAAGGGGAAAGAAAGCCCAAAGAAAGGGGAAAGAACAGACCAAAGAAAGGGGAAAGAAAGCCCAAAGAAAGGGGAAAGAAAGCCCAAAGAAAGCCCAAAGAAAGGGGAAAGAAAGCCCAAAGAAAGCCCAAAGAAAGGGGAAAGAATGCCCAAAGAAAGGGGAAAGAAAGGGGAAAGAAAGGGGAAAGAAAGTGGAATGAAAGGGGAAAGAAAGGGGAAAGAAAGGGGAAAGAAAGCCCAAAGAAAGGGGAAAGAAAGCCCAAGGAAAGAGGAAAGAAAGGGGAAAGAAAGCCCAAAGAAAGGGGAAAGAAAGCCCAAAGAAAGGGAAAAAAAGGGGGAAAGATACCCAAAGAAAGGGGAATAAAAGGGGAAAGAAAGCCCAAACAAAGGGGAAAGAAAGCCCAAAGAAAGTACAAAGAAAGGGGAAAGAAAGGGGAAAGAAAGCCCAAAGAAATGGGAAAGAAAGGGGAATGAAAGCCCAAAGAAAGGGGAAAGAAAGGGGAAAGAAAGCCCAAAGAAAGCCAAAAGACAGGGTAAAGAAAGCCCAAAGAAAGCCCAAAGAAAGGGGAAAGAAAGCCCAAAGAAAGGGGAAAGAAAGCCCAAAGAAAGGGGAAAGAAAGCCCAAAGAAAGGGGAAAGAAAGCCCAAAGAAAGCCCAAAGAAAGCCCACAGAAAGCCCAAAGAAAGTTGAAAGAAAGCCCAAAGAAAGGGGAAAGAAAGCCCAAAGAAAGCCCAAAGAAAGCCCAAAGAAAGCCCAAAGAAAGGGGAAAGAAAGCCAAAAGAAAGGGGAAAGAAAGCCCAAAGAAAGGGGAAAGAAAGCCCAAAGAAAGCCCAAAGAAAGGGGAAAGAAAGCCCAAAGAAAGCCCAAAGAAAGGGGAAAAAAAGGGGAAAGAAAGCCCAAAGAAAGGGGAAGGAAAGACCAAAGAAAAGGGAAAGAAAGCTCAAAGAAAGGAGAAAGAAAGCCCAAAGAAAGGGGAAAGAAAGCCCAAAGAAAGGGGAAAGAAAGCCCAAAGAAAGCCTAAAGAAATGGGAAAGAAAGCCCAAAGAAAGCCCAAAGAAAGGGGAAAGAAAGCCCAAAGAAAGCCCAAAGAAAGGGGAAAGAAACCCCAAAGAAAGGGGAAAGAAAGGGGAAAGAAAGGGGAAAGAAAGCCCAAAGAAAGGGGAAAGAACGCCCAAAGAAAGGGGAAAGAAAGCCCAAAGAAAGGGGAAAGAAAGCCCAAAGAAAGACGATAGAAAGCCCATAGAAATGGGAAAGAAAGCCCAAAGAAAGGGGAAAGAAAGCTCAAAGAAAGGGGAAAGAAAGCCCAAAGAAAGGGGACAGAAAGCCCAAAGAAAGGGGAAAGAAAGGGGAAAGAAAGCCCAAAGAAAGGGGAAAGAAAGACCAAAGAAAGGGGAAAGAAAGCTCAAAGAAAATGGAAAGAAAGGGGAAAGAAAGCCCAAAGAAAGGGGAAAGAAGGACCAAAGAAAGGGGAAAGAAAGCTCAAAGAAAAGGGAAAGAAAGCCCAAAGAAAGGGGAAAGAAACCCCAAAGAAAGGAGAAAGAAAGCCCAAAGAAAGGGGAAAGAAAGCCCAAACAAAGGGGAAAGAAAGCCCAAGGAAAGCCCAAAGAAAGGGGAAAGAAAGCCCAAAGAAAGCCCAAAGAAAGGGGAAAGAAAGCCCAAAGAAAGCCCAAAGAAAGGGGAAAGAAACCCCAAAGAAAGGGGAAAGAAAGGGGAAAGAAAGAGAAAGAAAGGGGAAAGAAAAGGGAAAGAAATGGGAAAGAAAGCCCAAAGAAAGGGGAAAGAAAGCCCAAAGAAAGGGGAATGAAAGCCCAAAGAAAGGGGAAAGAAAGGGGAAAGAAAGCCCAAAGAAAGGGGAAAGAACAGACCAAAGAAAGGGGAAAGAAAGCCCAAAGAAAGGGGAAAGAAAGCCCAAAGAAAGCCCAAAGAAAGGGGAAAGAAAGCCCAAAGAAAGCCCAAAGAAAGGGGAAAGAAAGCCCAAAGAAAGGGGAAAGAAAGGGGAAAGAAAGGGGAAAGGAAGTGGAAAGAAAGGGGAAAGAAAGGGGAAAGAAAGGGGAAAGAAAGCCCAAAGAAAGGGGAAAGAAAGCCCAAAGAAAGGGAAAAAAAGGGGGAAAGATAGCCCAAAGAAAGGGGAATAAAAGGGGAAAGAAAGCCCAAACAAAGGGGAAAGAAAGCCCAAAGAAAGTCCAAAGAAAGGGGAAAGAAAGGGGAAAGAAAGCCCAAAGAAATGGGAAAGAAAGGGGAATGAAAGCCCAAAGAAAGGGGAAAGAAAGGGGAAAGAGAGCCCAAAGAAAGCCCAAAGACAGGGTAAAGAAAGCCCAAAAAAAGCCCAAAGAAAGGGGAAAGAAAGCCCAAAGAAATGGGAAAGAAAGCCCAAAGAAAGGGGAAAGAAAGCCCAAAGAAAGGGGAAAGAAAGCCCAAAGAAAGGGGAAAGAAAGCCCAAAGAAAGCCCACAGAAAGCCCAAAGAAAGTTGAAAGAAACCCAAAGAAAGGGGAAAGAAAGCCCAAAGAAAGCCCAAAGAAAGGGGAAAGAAAGCCCAAAGAAAGCCCAAAGAAAGCCCATAGAAAGGGGAAAGAAAGCCCAAAGAAAGGGGAAAGAAAGCCCAAAGAAAGGGGAAAGAAAGCCCAAAGAAAGGGGAAAGAAAGCCCAAAGAAAAACCAAAGAAAGGGGAAAGAAAGCCCAAAGAAAGCCCAAAGAAAGGGGAAAGAAAGGGTAAAGAAAGCCCAAAGAAAGGGGAAGGAAAGACCAAAGAAAGGGGAAAGAAAGCCCAAAGAAAGCCCAAAGAAAGGGGAAAGAAAGCCCAAAGAAAGCCCACAGAAAGCCCAAAGAAAGTTGAAAGAAACCCAAAGAAAGGGGAGAGAAAGCCCAAAGAAAGCCCAAAGAAAGGGGAAAGAAAGCCCAAAGAAAGGGGAAAGAAAGCCCAAAGAAAGCCCAAAGAAAGGGGAAAGAAAGGCCAAAGAAAGCCCAAAGAAAGGGGAAAGAAAGGGGAAGAAAGCCCAAAGAAAGGGGAAGGAAAGACCAAAGAAAGGGAAAAGAAAGCTCAAAGAAAGGAGAAAGAAAGCCCAAAGAAAGCCTAAAGAAATGGGAAAGAAAGCCCAAAGAAAGCCCAAAGAAAGGGGAAAAAAAGCCCAAAGAAAGCCCAAAGAAAGGGGAAAGAAAGCCCAAAGAAAGCCCAAAGAAAGGGGAAAGAAACCCCAAAGAAAGGGGAAAGAAAGGGGAAAGAAAGGGGAAAGAAAGCCCAAAGAAAGGGGAAAGAAAGCCCAAAGAAAGGGGAAAGAAAGCCCAAAGAAAGGGAAAAGAAAGACCAAAGAAAGGGGAAAGAAAGCCCAAAGAAAGCCCAAAGAAAGGGGAAAGAAAGGGGAAAGAAAGCCCAAAGAAAGGGTAAAGAACAGACCAAAGAAAGGGGAAAGAAAGCCCAAAGAAAGGGGAAAAAAAGCCCAAAGAAAGGGGAAAGAAAGCCCAAAGAAAAGGGGAAAGAAAGCCCAAAGAAAGCCCAAAGAAAGGGGAAAGAAAGGGGAAAGAAAGCCCAAAGAAAGGGAAAAAAAGGGGGAAAGATAGCCCAAAGAAAGGGGAATAAAAGGGGAAAGAAATCCCAAACAAAGGGGAAAGAAAGCCCAAAGAAAGTCCAAAGAAAGGGGAAAGAAAGGGGAAAGAAAGCCCAAAGAAATGGGAAAGGAAGGGGAATGAAAGCCCAAAGAAAGGGGAAAGAAAGGGGAAAGAAAGCCCAAAGAAAGCCCAAAGACAGGGGAATGAAAGCTCAAAGAAAGCCCAAAAAAAGGGGAAAGAATGCCCAAAGAAATGGGAAAGAAAGCCCAAAGAAAGGAGAGAGAAAGCCCAAAGAAAGGGGAAAGAAAGCACAAAGAAAGGGGAAATAAAGCCCAAAGAAAGGAGAAAGAAAGGGGAAAGAAAGGGGAAAGAAAGCCCAAAGAAAGGGGAAATCAAGCCCAAAGAAAGGGGAAAGCAAGCCCAAAGAAAGGGGAAAGAAAGCCCAAAGAAAGGGGAAAGAAAGCCCAAAGAAAGGGGAAAGAGAGCCCAAAGTAAGCCCAAAGAATGCCCAAAGAAAGCCCAAAGAAAGGGGAATTAAAGCCCAAAGAAATGGGAAAGAAAGCCCAAAGAAAGGGGAAAGAAAGCCCAATTAAAACCCAAAGAAAGTGGAAAGAAAGGGGAAAGAATGGGGAAAGAAAGGGGAAAGAAAGGGAAAAGAAAGGAGAAAGAAAGGGGAAAGTAAGGGGAAAGAAAGCCCAAAGAAAGGGGAAAGAAAGCCCAAAGAAAGGGGAAAGAAAGCCCAAAGAAAGGGGAAAGAAAGCCCAAAGAAAGGGGAAAGAAAGCCCAAAGAAAGCCCAAAGAAAGGGGAAAGAAAGCCCAAAGAAAGGAGAAAGAAAGCCCAAAGAAAGGGGAAAGAAAGCCCAAAGAAAGCCCAAAGAAAGGGGAAAGAAAGCCCAAAGAAAGGAGAGAGAAAGCCCAAAGAAAGGGGAAAGAAAGCCCAAAGAAAGGGGAAAGAAGGCCCAAAGAAAGGGGAAAGAAAGCCCAAAGAAAGGGGAATGAAAGCCCAAAGAAAGGGGAAAGAAAGCCCAAAGAAAGCCCAAAGAAAGTGGAAAGAAAGGGGAAAGAAAGCCCAAAGAAAGGCGAAAGAAAGCCCAAAGAAAAGGGAAAGAAAGCCCAAAGAAAGGCGAAAGAAAGCCCAAATAAAGCCCAAAGAAAGGGGAAAGAAAGCCCAAAGAAATGGTAAAGAAAGCCCAAAGAAAGGAGAAAGAAAGCCCAAAGAAAGGGGAAAGAAAGCCCAAAGAAAGGGGAAAGAAAGCCCAAAGAAAGTCCAAAGAAATGGGAAAGAAAACCCAAAGAAAGCTCAAAGAAATGGGAAAGAAGGCACAAAGAAAGGGGAAAGAAAGCCCAAAGAAAGGGGAAAGAAAGCAAAAAGAAAAGGGGAAAGAAAGCCCAAAGAAAGGGGAAAGAAAGCCCAAAGAAAGCCCAAAGAAAGGGGAAAGAAAGCCCAAAGAAAGCCCAAAGAAATCCCAAAGAAAGCCGAAAGAAAGCCCAAAGAAAGGGGAAAGAAAGCCCAAAGAAAGGGGAAAGAAAGCCCAAAGAAAGGGGAAAGAAAGGGGAAAGAAAGCCCAAAGAAAGGGGAAAGAAAGTGGAATGAAAGCCCAAAGAAAGGGGAAAGAAAGGGGAAAGAAAGCCCAAAGAAAGCCCAAAGACAGGGTAAAGAAAGCCCAAAGAAAGCCCAAAGAAATGGGAAAGAAAGCCCAAAGAAAGGGGAAAGAAAGCCCAAAGAAAGGGGAAAGAAAGCCCAAAGAAAGGGGAAAGAAAGCCCAAAGAAAGCCTAAAGAAAGCCCACAGAAAGCCCAAAGAAAGGGGAAAGAAAGCCCAAAGAAAGGGGAAATCAAGCCCAAAGAAAGGGGAAAGCAAGCCCAAAGAAAGGGGAAAGAAAGCCCAAAGAAAGGGGAAAGAAAGCCCAAAGAAAGGGGAAAGAGAGCCCAAAGTAAGCCCAAAGAATGCCCAAAGAAAGCCCAAAGAAAGGGGAAGGAAAGCCCAAAGAAATGGGAAAGAAAGCCCAAAGAAAGGGGAAAGAAAGCCCAATTAAAACCCAAAGAAAGTGGAAAGAAAGGGGAAAGAATGGGGAAAGAAAGGGGAAAGAAAGGGAAAAGAAAGGAGAAAGAAAGGGGAAAGAAAGGGGAAAGAAAGCCCAAAGAAAGGGGAAAGAAAGCCCAAAGAAAGGGGAAAGAAAGCCCAAAGAAAGGGGAAAGAAAGCCCAAAGAAAGGGGAAAGAAAGCCCAAAGAAAGCCCAAAGAAAGAGGAAAGAAAGCCCAAAGAAAGGAGAAAGAAAGCCCAAAGAAAGGGGAAAGAAAGCCCAAAGAAAGCCCAAAGAAAGGGGAAAGAAAGCCCAAAGAAAGGAGAGAGAAAGCCCAAAGAAAGGGGAAAGAAAGCACAAAGAAAGGGGAAAGAAGGCCCAAAGAAAGGGGAAAGAAAGCCCAAAGAAAGGGGAATGAAAGCCCAAAGAAAGGGGAAAGAAAGCCCAAAGAAAGCCCAAAGAAAGTGGAAAGAAAGGGGAAAGAAAGCCCAAAGAAAGGCGAAAGAAAGCCCAAAGAAAAGGGAAAGAAAGCCCAAAGAAAGGGGAAAGAAAGCCCAAATAAAGCCCAAAGAAAGGGGAAAGAAAGCCCAAAGAAATGGTAAAGAAAGCCCAAAGAAAGGAGAAAGAAAGCCCAAAGAAAGGGGAAAGAAAGCCCAAAGAAAGGGGAAAGAAAGCCCAAAGAAAGTCCAAAGAAATGGGAAAGAAAACCCAAAGAAAGCTCAAAGAAATGGGAAAGAAGGCACAAAGAAAGGGGAAAGAAAGCCCAAAGAAAGGGGAAAGAAAGCAAAAAGAAAAGGGGAAAGAAAGCCCAAAGAAAGGGGAAAGAAAGCCCAAAGAAAGCCCAAAGAAAGGGGAAAGAAAGCCCAAAGAAAGCCCAAAGAAATCCCAAAGAAAGCCGAAAGAAAGCCCAAAGAAAGGGGAAAGAAAGCCCAAAGAAAGGGGAAAGAAAGCCCAAAGAAAGGGGAAAGAAAGGGGAAAGAAAGCCCAAAGAAAGGGGAAAGAAAGTGGAATGAAAGCCCAAAGAAAGGGGAAAGAAAGGGGAAAGAAAGCCCAAAGAAAGCCCAAAGACAGGGTAAAGAAAGCCCAAAGAAAGCCCAAAGAAATGGGAAAGAAAGCCCAAAGAAAGGGGAAAGAAAGCCCAAAGAAAGGGGAAAGAAAGCCCAAAGAAAGGGGAAAGAAAGCCCAAAGAAAGCCTAAAGAAAGCCCACAGAAAGCCCAAAGAAAGTTGAAAGAAAGCCCAAAGAAAGGGGAAAGAAAGCCCAAAGAAAGCCCAAAGAAAGGGGAAAGAAAGCCCAAAGAAAGCCCAAAGAAAGCCCAAAGAAAGGGGAAAGAAAGCCCAAAGAAAGGGGAAAGAAAGCCCAAAGAAAGCCCAAAGAAAGGGGAAAGAAAGCCCAAAGAAAGCCCAAAGAAAGGGGAAAGAAAGCCCAAAGAAAGGGGAAGGAAAGACCAAAGAAAGGGGAAAGAAAACTCAAAGAAAGGAGAAAGAAAGCCCAAAGAAAGTGGAAAGAAAGCCCAAAGAAAGGGGAAAGAAAGCCCAAAGAAAGCCTAAAGAAATGGGAAAGAAAGCCCAAATAAAGCCCAAAGAAAGGGGAAAGAAAGCCCAAAGAAACCCCAAAGAAAGGGGAAAGAAACCCCAAAGAAAGGAGAAAGAAAGCCCAAAGAAAGGGGAAAGAAAGCCCAAACAAAGGGGAAAGAAAGCCCAAAGAAAGCCCAAAGAAAGGGGAAAGAAAGCCCAAAGAAAGCCCAAAGAAAGGGGAAAGAAAGCCCAAAGAAAGCCCAAAGAAAGGGGAAAGAAATGGGAAAGAAAGCCCAAAGAAAGGGGAAAGAAAGCCAAAGAAAGGGGAAAGAAAGACCAAAGAAAGGGGAAAGAAAGCCCAAAGAAAGCCCAAAGAAAGGGGAAAGAAAGGGGAAAGAAAGCCAAAGAAAGGGGAAAGAACAGACCAAAGAAAGGGGAAAGAAAGCCCAAGAAAGGGGAAAGAAAGCCCAAAGAAAGCCCAAAGAAAGCCCAAAGAAAACCCAAAGAAAGGGGAAAGAAAGCCCAAAGAAAGGGGAAAGAAAGCCCAAAGAAAGGGGAAGAAAGCCCAAAGAAAGGGGAAAGAGAGCCCAAAGTAAGCCCAAAGAATGCCCAAAGAAAGCCCAAAGAAAGGGGAAGGAAAGCCCAAAGAAATGGGAAAGAAAGCCAAAGAAAGGGGAAAGAAAGCCCAAAGAAAGCCCAAAGACAGGGTAAACAAAGCCCAAAGAAAGCCCAAAGAAAGGGGAAAGAAAGCCCAAGAAAGCCCAAAGAAATCCCAAAGAAAGCCGAAAGAAAGCCCAAAGAAAGGGGAAAGAAAGCCCAAAGAAAGGGGAAAGAAAGCCAAAGAAAGGGGAAAGAAAGGGGAAAGAAAGCCAAAGAAAGGGGAAAGAAAGTGGAATGAAAGCTCAAAGAAAGGGGAAAGAAAGGGGGAAAGAAAGCCCAAAGAAAGCCAAAAGACAGGGTAAAGAAAGCCCAAAGAAAGCCCAAAGAAATGGGAAAGAAAGCCCAAAGAATGGGGAAAGAAAGCCCAAGAAAGGGGAAAGAAAGCCCAAAGAAAGGGGAAAGAAAGCCCAAAGAAAGCCTAAAGAAAGCCCACAGAAAGCCCAAAGAAAGTTGAAAGAAAGCCCAAAAAAGGGGAAAGAAAGCCCAAAGAAAGCCAAAGAAAGGGGAAAGAAAGCCCAAAGAAAGCCCAAAGAAAGGGGAAAGAAATCCCAAAGAAGGGGGAAAGAAAGCCCAAAGAAAGCCTAAAGAAATGGGAAAGAAAGCCCAAATAAAGCCCAAAGAAAGGGGAAAGAAAGCCCAAAGAAACCCCAAAGAAAGGGGAAAGAAACCCCAAAGAAAGGGGAAAGAAAGGGGAAAGAAAGGGGAAAGAAAGCCCAAAGAAAGGGGAAAGAAAGCCCAAAGAAAGGGGAAAGAAATCCCAAAGAAAGGGAAAAGAAAGACCAAAGAAAGGGGAAAGAAAGCCCAAAGAAAGCCCAAAGAAAGGGGAAAGAAAGGGGAAAGAAGGCCCAAAGAAAGGGGAAAGAACAGACCAAAGAAAGGGGAAAGAAAGCCCAAAGAAAGGGGAAAAAAAGCCCAAAGAAAGGGGAAAGAAAGCCCAAAGAAAAGGGGAAAGAAAGCCCAAAGAATGGGGAAAGAAAGTGGAAAGAAAGCCCAATGAAAGGGGAAAGAAAGGGGAAAGAAAGCCCAAGGAAAGGGGAAAGAAAGGGGAAAGAAAGCCCAAAGAAAGGGAAAAAAAGGGGGAAGGATAGCCCAAAGAAAGGGGAATAAAAGGGGAAAGAAATCCCAAACAAATCGGAAAGAAAGCCCAAAGAAAGTCCAAAGAAAGGGGAAAGAAAGGGGAAAGAAAGCCCAAAGAAATGGGAAAGAAAGGGGAATGAAAGCCCAAAGAAAGGGGAAAGAAAGGGGAAAGAAAGCCCAAAGAAAGCCCAAAGACAGGGGAATGAAAGCTCAAAGAAAGCCCAAAGAAAGGGGAAAGAATGCCCAAAGAAATGGGAAAGAAAGAATGCCCAAAGAAATGGGAAAGAAAGCCCAAAGAAAGGAGAGAGAAAGCCCAAAGAAAGGGGAAAGAAAGCACAAAGAAAGGGGAAATAAAGCCCAAAGAAAGGAGAAAGAAAGGGGAAAGAAAGGGAAAGAAAGCCCAAAGAAAGGGGAAAGCAAGCCCAAAGAAAGGGGAAAGCAAGCCCAAAGAAAGGGGAAAGAAAGCCAAAGAAAGCCCAAAGAAAGCCGAAAGAAAGCCAAAGAAAGGAGAAAGAAAGCCCAAAGAAAGGGGAAAGAAAGCCCAAAGAAAGGGGAAAGAAAGCACCAAGAATGGGGAAAGAAAGACCAAAGAAAGCCCAAAGAAAGGAGAAAGAAAGCCAAAGAAAGGGAAAGAAAGCCCAAAGAAAGACGATAGAAAGCCCATAGAAATGGGAAAGAAAGCCCAAAGAAAGCCAAAGAAAGGGGAAAGAAAGCCCAAAGAAAGGGGAAAGAAAGCAAAAAGAAAAGGGGAAAGAAAGCCCAAAGAAAGGGAAAGAAAGCCCAAGAAAGCCCAAAGAAAGGGAAAGAAAGCCCAAAGAAAGCCCAAAGAAATCCCAAAGAAAGCCGAAGAAAGCCCAAAGAAGGGAAAGAAAGCCCAAAGAAAGGGGAAAGAAAGCCCAAAGAAAGGGGAAAGAAAGGGAAAGAAAGCCCAAAGAAAGGGGAAAGAAAGTGGAATGAAAGCCCAAAGAAAGGGGAAAGAAAGGGGAAAGAAAGCCCAAAGAAAGCCCAAAGACAGGGTAAAGAAAGCCCAAAGAAAGCCCAAAGAAATGGGAAAGAAAGCCCAAAGAAAGGGGAAAGAAAGCCCAAAGAAAGGGAAAGAAAGCCCAAAGAAAGGGGAAAGAAAGCCCAAAGAAAGCCTAAAGAAAGCCCACAGAAAGCCCAAAGAAAGTGAAAGAAAGCCCAAAGAAAGGGGAAAGAAAGCCCAAAGAAAGCCCAAAGAAAGGGGAAAGAAAGCCCAAAGAAAGCCCAAAGAAAGCCCAAAGAAAGGGGAAAGAAAGCCAAAGAAAGGGGAAGGAAAGCCCAAAGAAAGCCCAAAGAAAGGGGAAAGAAAGCCCAAAGAAAGCCCAAAGAAAGGGGAAAGAAAGCCCAAAGAAAGGGGAAGGAAAGACCAAAGAAAGGGGAAAGAAAACTCAAAGAAAGGAGAAAGAAAGCCCAAAGAAAGTGGAAAGAAAGCCCAAAGAAAGGGGAAAGAAAGCCCAAAGAAAGCCTAAAGAAATGGGAAAGAAAGCCCAAATAAAGCCAAAGAAAGGGAAAGAAAGCCCAAAGAAACCCCAAAGAAAGGGGAAAGAAACCCCAAAGAAAGGAGAAAGAAAGCCCAAAGAAAGGGGAAAGAAACCCCAAAGAAAGGGGAAAGAAAGGGGAAAGAAAGGGGAAAGAAAGGGGAAAGAAAAGGGAAAGAAATGGGAAAGAAAGCCCAAAGAAAGGGGAAAGAAAGCCAAAGAAAGGGGAAAGAAAGACCAAAGAAAGGGGAAAGAAAGCCCAAAGAAAGCCCTAAAGAAAGGGGAAAGAAAGGGGAAAGAAAGCCCAAAGAAAGGGGAAAGAACAGACCAAAGAAAGGGGAAAGAAAGCCCAAAGAAAGGGAAAGAAAGCCAAAGAAAGCCCAAAGAAAGCCCAAAGAAAACCCAAAGAAAGGGGAAAGAAAGCCCAAAGAAAGGGGAAAGAAAGCCCAAAGAAAGGGGAAAGAAAGCCCAAAGAAAGGGGAAAGAGAGCCCAAAGTAAGCCCAAAGAATGCCCAAAGAAAGCCCAAAGAAAGGGGAAGGAAAGCCCAAAGAAATGGGAAAGAAAGCCCAAAGAAAGGGGAAAGAAAGCCCAAAGAAAGCCCAAAGACAGGGTAAAGAAAGCCCAAAGAAAGCCCAAAGAAAGGGGAAAGAAAGCCCAAAGAAAGCCCAAAGAAAGCCCAAAGAAAGCCGAAAGAAAGCCCAAAGAAAGGGGAAAGAAAGCCCAAAGAAAGGGAAAGAAAGCCCAAAGAAAGGGGAAAGAAAGGGGAAAGAAAGCCCAAAGAAAGGGGAAAGAAAGTGGAATGAAAGCTCAAAGAAAGGGGAAAGAAAGGGGAAAGAAAGCCCAAAGAAAGCCAAAAGACAGGGTAAAGAAAGCCCAAAGAAAGCCCAAAGAAATGGGAAAGAAAGCCCAAAGAATGGGGAAAGAAAGCCCAAAGAAAGGGGAAAGAAAGCCCAAAGAAAGGGGAAAGAAAGCCCAAAGAAAGCCTAAAGAAAGCCCACAGAAAGCCCAAAGAAAGTTGAAAGAAAGCCCAAAAAAGGGGAAAGAAAGCCCAAAGAAAGCCCAAAGAAAGGGGAAAGAAAGCCCAAAGAAAGCCCAAAGAAAGCCAAAGAAAGGGGAAAGAAAGCCCAAAGAAAGGGGAAAGAAAGCCCAAAGAAAGCCCAAAGAAAGGGGAAAGAAAGCCCAAAGAAAGGAGAAAGAAAGCCCAAAGAAAGCCCAAAGAAAGGGAAAGAAAGCCCAAAGAAAGGGGAAGGAAAGACCAAAGAAAGGGGAAAGAAAACTCAAAGAAAGGAGAAAGAAAGCCCAAAGAAAGTGGAAAGAAAGCCCAAAGAAGGGGGAAAGAAAGCCCAAAGAAAGCCTAAAGAAATGGGAAAGAAAGCCAAATAAAGCCAAAGAAAGGGGAAAGAAAGCCCAAAGAAACCCCAAAGAAAGGGGAAAGAAACCCCAAAGAAAGGGGAAAGAAAGGGGAAAGAAAGGGGAAAGAAAGCCCAAAGAAAGGGGAAAGAAAGCCCAAAGAAAGGGGAAAGAAATCCCAAAGAAAGGGAAAAGAAAGACCAAAGAAAGGGGAAAGAAAGCCCAAAGAAAGCCCAAAGAAAGGGGAAAGAAAGGGGAAAGAAGGCCCAAAGAAAGGGGAAAGAACAGACCAAAGAAAGGGGAAAGAAAGCCCAAAGAAAGGGGAAAAAAAGCCCAAAGAAAGGGGAAAGAAAGCCCAAAGAAAAGGGGAAAGAAGCCCAAAGAATGGGGAAAAGAAAGTGGAAAGAAAGCCCAATGAAAGGGGAAAGAAAGGGGAAAGAAAGCCAAGGAAAGGGGAAAGAAAGGGGAAAGAAAGCCAAAGAAAGGGAAAAAAAGGGGGAAGGATAGCCCAAAGAAAGGGGAATAAAAGGGGAAAGAAATCCCAAACAAATCGGAAAGAAAGCCCAAAGAAAGTCCAAAGAAAGGGGAAAGAAAGGGGAAAGAAAGCCCAAAGAAATGGGAAAGAAAGGGGAATGAAAGCCCAAAGAAAGGGGAAAGAAAGGGGAAAGAAAGCCCAAAGAAAGCCCAAAGACAGGGGAATGAAAGCTCAAAGAAAGCCCAAAGAAAGGGGAAATAATGCCCAAAGAAATGGGAAAGAAAGCCCAAAGAAAGGAGAGAGAAAGCCAAGAAAGGGGAAAGAAAGCACAAAGAAAGGGGAAATAAAGCCCAAAGAAAGGAGAAAGAAAGGGAAAGAAAGGGGAAAGAAAGCCCAAAGAAAGGGGAAAGCAAGCCCAAAGAAAGGGGAAAGCAAGCCCAAAGAAAGGGGAAAGAAAGCCCAAAGAAAGCCCAAAGAAAGCCGAAAGAAAGCCCAAAGAAAGGAGAAAGAAAGCCCAAAGAAAGGGGAAAGAAAGCCCAAAGAAAGGGGAAAGAAAGCACCAAGAATGGGGAAAGAAAGACCAAAGAAAGCCCAAAGAAAGGGGAAAGAAAGCCCAAAGAAAGGGGAAAGAAAGCCCAAAGAAAGACGATAGAAAGCCCATAGAAATGGGAAAGAAAGCCCAAAGAAAGCCCAAAGAAAGGGGAAAGAAAGCTCAAAGAAAGGGGAAAGAAAGCCCAAAGAAAGGGGAAAGAAAGCCCAAAGAAAGGGGAAAGAAAGCCCAAAGAAAGGGGAAAGAAAGACCAAAGAAAGGGGAAAGAAAGCTCAAAGAAAAGGGAAAGAAAGCCCAAAGAAAGGGGAAAGAAACCCCAAAGAAAGGACAAAGAAAGCCCAAAGAAAGGGGAAAGAAAGCCCAAACAAAGGGGAAAGAAAGCCCAAAGAAAGCCCAAAGAAAGGGGAAAGAAAGCCCAAAGAAAGCCAAAGAAAGGGGAAAGAAAGCCCAAAGAAAGCCAAAGAAAGGGGAAAGAAACCCCAAAGAAAGGGGAAAGAAAGGGGAAAGAAAGGGGAAAGAAAGGGGAAAGAAATGGGAAAGAAAGCCCAAAGAAAGGGGAAAGAAAGCCAAAGAAAGGGAAAGAAAGCCCAAAGAAAGGGGAAAGAAAGACCAAAGAAATGGGAAAGAAAGCCCAAAGAAAGCCCAAAGAAAGTGGAAAGAAAGGGGAAAGAAAGCCCAAGAAAGGGGAAAGAACAGACCAAAGAAAGGGGAAAGAAAGCCCAAAGAAAGGGGAAAGAAAGCCCAAAGAAAGCCCAAAGAAAGGGGAAAGAAAGCCCAGAGAAAGCCCAAAGAAAGGGGAAAGAAAGCCCAAAGAAAGGGGAAAGAAAGGGGAAAGAAAGGGGAAAGAAAGTGGAATGAAAGGGGAAAGAAAGGGGAAAGAAAGGGGAAAGAAAGCCCAAAGAAAGGGGAAAGAAAGCCCAAGGAAAGAGGAAAGAAAGGGGAAAGAAAGCCCAAAGAAAGGGAAAGAAAGCCCAAAGAAAGGGAAAAAAAGGGGGAAAGATACCCAAAGAAAGGGGAATAAAAGGGGAAAGAAAGCCCAAACAAAGGGGAAAGAAAGCCCAAAGAAAGTCCAAAGATAGGGGAAAGAAAGGGGAAAGAAAGCCCAAAGAAATGGGAAAGAAAGGGGAATGAAAGCCCAAAGAAAGGGGAAAGAAAGGGGAAAGAAAGCCCAAAGAAAGCCAAAAGACAGGGTAAAGAAAGCCCAAAGAAAGCCCAAAGAAAGGGGAAAGAAAGCCCAAAGAAAGGGGAAAGAAAGCCAAAGAAAGGGGAAAGAAAGCCCAAAGAAAGCCCAAAGAAAGCCCACAGAAAGCCCAAAGAAAGTTGAAAGAAAGCCCAAAGAAAGGGGAAAGAAAGCCCAAAGAAAGCCCAAAGAAAGCCCAAAGAAAGCCCAAAGAAAGGGGAAAGAAAGCCCAAAGAAAGCCCAAAGAAAGGGGAAAGAAAGCCAAAAGAAAGGGGAAAGAAAGCCAAAGAAAGGGGAAAGAAAGCCAAAGAAAGCCCAAAGAAAGGGGAAAGAAAGCCCAAAGAAAGCCCAAAGAAAGGGGAAAAAAAGGGGAAAGAAAGCCCAAAGAAAGGGAAGGAAAGACCAAAGAAAAGGGAAAGAAAGCTCAAAGAAAGGAGAAAGAAAGCCCAAAGAAAGGGGAAAGAAAGCCCAAAGAAAGGGGAAAGAAAGCCCAAAGAAAGCCTAAAGAAATGGGAAAGAAAGCCCAAAGAAAGCCCAAAGAAAGGGGAAAGAAAGCCCAAAGAAAGCCCAAAGAAAGGGGAAAGAAACCCCAAAGAAAGGGGAAAGAAAGGGGAAAGGAAAGGGGAAAGAAAGCCCAAAGAAAGGGGAAAGAACGCCCAAAGAAAGGGGAAAGAAAGCCCAAAGAAAGGGAAAGAAAGCCCAAAGAAAGACGATAGAAAGCCCATAGAAATGGGAAAGAAAGCCAAAGAAAGGGGAAAGAATGCTCAAAGAAAGGGGAAAGAAAGCCCAAAGAAAGGGGAAAGAAAGCCCAAAGAAAGGGGAAAGAAAGGGGAAAGAAAGCCCAAAGAAAGGGGAAAGAAAGACCAAAGAAAGGGGAAAGAAAGCTCAAAGAAAAATGGAAAGAAAGGGGAAAGAAAGCCCAAAGAAAGGGAAAGAAGGACCAAAGAAAGGGGAAAGAAAGCTCAAAGAAAAGGGAAAGAAAGCCCAAAGAAAGGGGAAAGAAACCCCAAAAAAAGGAGAAAGAAAGCCCAAAGAAAGGGGAAAGAAAGCCCAAACAAAGGGGAAAGAAAGCCCAAAGAAAGCCCAAAGAAAGGGGAAAGAAAGCCCAAAGAAAGCCCAAAGAAAGGGGAAAGAAAGCCCAAAGAAAGCCCAAAGAAAGGGGAAAGAAACCCCAAAGAAAGGGGAAAGAAAGGGGAAAGAAAGGGGAAAGAAAGGGGAAAGAAAAGGGAAAGAAATGGGAAAGAAAGCCCAAAGAAAGGGGAAAGAAAGCCCAAAGAAAGGGGAAAGAAAGCCCAAAGAAAGGGGAAAGAAAGACCAAGGAAAGGGGAAAGAAAGCCCAAAGAAAGCCCAAAGAAAGGGAAAGAAAGGGGAAAGAAAGCCCAAAGAAAGGGGAAAGAACAGACCAAAGAAAGGGGAAAGAAAGCCCAAAGAAAGGGGAAAGAAAGCCCAAAGAAAGCCCAAAGAAAGGGGAAAGAAAGCCAAAGAAAGCCCAAAGAAAGGGGAAAGAAAGCCCAAAGAAAGGGGAAAGAAGGGGAAAGAAAGGCGAAAGGAAGTGGAAAGAAAGGGGAAAGAAAGGGGAAAGAAAGGGGAAAGAAAGCCCAAAGAAAGGGGAAAGAAAGCCCAAAGAAAGGGAAAAAAAGGGGGAAAGATAGCCCAAAGAAAGGGGAATAAAAGGGGAAAGAAAGCCCCAAACAAAGGGGAAAGAAAGCCCAAAGTAAGTCCAAAGAAAGGGGAAAGAAAGGGGAAAGAAAGCCCAAAGAAATGGGAAAGAAAGGGGAATGAAAGCCCAAAGAAAGGGGAAAGAAAGGGGAAAGAGAGCCCAAAGAAAGCCCAAAGACAGGGTAAAGAAAGCCCAAAAAAAGCCCAAAGAAAGGGGAAAGAAAGCCAAAGAAATGGGAAAGAAAGCCCAAAGAAAGGGGAAAGAAAGCCCAAAGAAATGGGAAAGAAAGCCCAAAGAAAGGGGAAAGAAAGCCCAAAGAAAGCCCACAGAAAGGCCAAAGAAAGTTGAAAGAAACCCAAAGAAAGGGGAAAGAAAGCCCAAAGAAAGCCCAAAGAAAGCCCAAAGAAAGGGGAAAGAAAGCCCAAAGAAAGGGGAAAGAAAGCCAAAGAAAGGGGAAAGAAAGCCCAAAGAAAGGGGAAAGAAAGCCCAAAGAAAGCCCAAAGAAAGGGGAAAGAAAGCCAAAGAAAGCCCAAAGAAAGGGGAAAGAAAGGGGAAAGAAAGCCCAAAGAAAGGGGAAGGAAAGACCAAAGAAAGGGGAAAGAAAGCCCAAAGAAAGCCCAAAGAAAGGGGAAAGAAATCCCAAAGAAAGCCCACAGAAAGCCCAAAGAAAGTTGAAAGAAACCCAAAGAAAGGGGAAAGAAAGCCCAAAGAAAGCCCAAAGAAAGGGGAAAGAAAGCCCAAAGAAAGGGGAAAGAAAGCCCAAAGAAAGGGGAAAGAAAGCCCAAAGAAAGTCCAAAGATAGGGGAAAGAAAGGGAAAGAAAGCCCAAAGAAATGGAGAAAGAAAGGGGAATGAAAAGCCAAAGAAAGGGGAAAGAAAGGGGAAAGAAAAGCCCAAAGAAAGCCAAAAGACAGGGTAAAGAAAGCCAGAAGAAAGCCCAAAGAAAGGGGAAAGAAAGCCCAAAGAAAGGGGAAAGAAAGCCCAAAGAAGGGGAAAGAAAGCCCAAAGAAAGGGGAAAGAAAGCCCAAAGAAAGCCCAAAGAAAGCCCACAGAAAGCCCAAAGAAAGTTGAAAGAAAGCCCAAAGAAAGGGAAAGAAAGCCCAAAGAAAGCCCAAAGAAAGCCCAAAGAAAGCCCAAAGAAAGCCCAAAGAAAGCCCAAAGAAAGCCCAAAGAAAGGGGAAAGAAAGCCCAAAGAAAGCCCAAAGAAAGGGGAAAGAAAGCCAAAAGAAAGGGGAAAGAAAGCCCAAAGAAAGGGGAAAGAAAGCCCAAAGAAAGCCCAAAGAAAGGGGAAAGAAAGCCCAAAGAAAGCCCAAAGAAAGGGGAAAAAAAGGGGAAAGAAAGCCCAAAGAAAGGGGAAGGAAAGACCAAAGAAAAGGGAAAGAAACCCCAAAGAAAGGGGAAAGAAAGGGGAAAGAAAGGGGAAAGAAAGCCCAAGAGAAAGGGGAAAGAAAGCCCAAAGAAAGGGGAAAGAAAGCCCAAAGAAAGGGGAAAGAAAGACCAAAGAAATGGGAAAGAAAGCCCAAAGAAAGCCCAAAGAAAGTGGAAAGAAAGGGGAAAGAAAGCCCAAAGAAAGGGGAAAGAACAGACCAAAGAAAGGGGAAAGAAAGCCCAAAGAAAGGGGAAAGAAAGCCCAAAGAAAGCCCAAAGAAAGGGGAAAGAAAGCCCAAAGAAAGCCCAAAGAAAGGGGAAAGAAAGCCAAAGAAAGGGAAAGAAAGGGGAAAGAAAGGGGAAAGAAAGTGGAATGAAAGGGGAAAGAAAGGGGAAAGAAGGTGGAAAGAAAGCCCAAAGAAAGGGGAAAGAAAGCCCAAGGAAAGAGGAAAGAAAGGGGAAAGAAAGCCCAAAGAAAGGGAAAGAAAACCCAAAGAAAGGGAAAAAAAGGGGGAAAGATACCCAAAGAAAGGGGAATAAAAGGGGAAAGAAAGCCCAAACAAAGGGGAAAGAAAGCCCAAAGAAAGTCCAAAGATAGGGGAAAGAAAGGGGAAAGAAAGCCCAAAGAAATGGGAAAGAAAGGGGAATGAAAGCCCAAAGAAAGGGGAAAGAAAGGGGAAAGAAAGCCCAAAGAAAGCCAAAAGACAGGGTAAAGAAAGCCCAAAGAAAGCCCAAAGATAAGGGGAAAGAAAGCCCAAAGAAAGGGGAAAGAAAGCCCAAAGAAAGGGGAAAGAAAGCCCAAAGAAAGGGGAAAGAAAGCCCAAAGAAAGCCCAAAGAAAGCCCACAGAAAGCCCAAAGAAAGTTGAAAGAAAGCCCAAAGAAAGGGGAAAGAAAGCCCAAAGAAAGCCCAAAGAAAGCCCAAAGAAAGCCCAAAGAAAGCCCAAAGAAAGGGGAAAGAAAGCCAAAGAAAGCCCAAAGAAAGGGGAAAGAAAGCCAAAAGAAAGGGGAAAGAAAGCCCAAAGAAAGGGGAAAGAAAGCCCAAAGAAAGCCCAAAGAAAGGGGAAAGAAAGCCCAAAGAAAGCCCAAAGAAAGGGGAAAAAAAGGGGAAAGAAAGCCCAAAGAAAGGGGAAGGAAAGACCAAAGAAAAGGGAAAGAAAGCTCAAAGAAAGGAGAAAGAAAGCCCAAAGAAAGGGGAAAGAAAGCCCAAAGAAAGGGGAAAGAAAGCCCAAAGAAAGCCTAAAGAAATGGGAAAGAAAGCCCAAAGAAAGCCCAAAGAAAGGGGAAAGAAAGCCCAAAGAAAGCCCAAAGAAAGGGGAAAGAAACCCCAAAGAAACGGGAAAGAAAGGGGAAAGAAAGGGGAAAGAAAGCCCAAAGAAAGGGGAAAGAACGCCCAAAGAAAGGGGAAAGAAAACCCAAAGAAAGGGGAAAGAAAGCCCAAAGAAAGACGATAGAAAGCCCATAGAAATGGGAAAGAAAGCCCAAAGAAAGGGGAAAGAATGCTCAAAGAAAGGGGAAAGAAAGCCCAAAGAAAGGGGAAAGAAAGCCCAAAGAAAGGGGAAAGAAAGGGGAAAGAAAGCCCAAAGAAAGGGGAAAGAAAGACCAAAGAAAGGGGAAAGAAAGCTCAAAGAAAATGGAAAGAAAGGGGAAAGAAAGCCCAAAGAAAGGGGAAAGAAGGACCAAAGAAAGGGGAAAGAAAGCTCAAAGAAAAGGGAAAGAAAGCCCAAAGAAAGGGGAAAGAAACCCCAAAGAAAGGAGAAAGAAAGCCCAAAGAAAGGGGAAAGAAAGCCCAAACAAAGGGGAAAGAAAGCCCAAAGAAAGCCCAAAGAAAGGGGAAAGAAAGCCCAAAGAAAGCCCAAAGAAAGGGGAAAGAAAGCCCAAAGAAAGCCCAAAGAAAGGGGAAAGAAACCCCAAAGAAAGGGGAAAGAAAGGGGAAAGAAAGGGGAAAGAAAGGGGAAAGAAAAGGGAAAGAAATGGGAAAGAAAGCCCAAAGAAAGGGGAAAGAAAGCCCAAAGAAAGGGGAAAGAAAGCCCAAAGAAAGGGGAAAGAAAGACCAAAGAAAGGGGAAAGAAAGCCCAAAGAAAGCCCAAAGAAAGGGGAAAGAAAGGGGAAAGAAAGCCCAAAGAAAGGGGAAAGAACAGACCAAAGAAAGGGGAAAGAAAGCCCAAAGAAAGGGGAAAGAATGCCCAAAGAAAGCCCAAAGAAAGGGGAAAGAAAGCCCAAAGAAAGCCCAAAGAAAGGGGAAAGAAAGCCCAAAGAAAGGGGAAAGAAAGGGGAAAGAAAGGCGAAAGGAAGTGGAAAGAAAGGGGAAAGAAAGGGGAAAGAAAGGGGAAAGAAAGCCCAAAGAAAGGGGAAAGAAAGCCCAAAGAAAGGGAAAAAAAGGGGGAAAGATAGCCCAAAGAAAGGGGAATAAAAGGGGAAAGAAAGCCCAAACAAAGGGGAAAGAAAGCCCAAAGTAAGTCCAAAGAAAGGGGAAAGAAAGGGGAAAGAAAGCCCAAAGAAATGGGAAAGAAAGGGGAATGAAAGCCCAAAGAAAGGGGAAAGAAAGGGGAAAGAGAGCCCAAAGAAAGCCCAAAGACAGGGTAAAGAAAGCCCAAAAAAAGCCCAAAGAAAGGGGAAAGAAAGCCCAAAGAAATGGGAAAGAAAGCCCAAAGAAAGGGGAAAGAAAGCCCAAAGAAATGGGAAAGAAAGCCCAAAGAAAGGGGAAAGAAAGCCCAAAGAAAGCCCACAGAAAGCCCAAAGAAAGTTGAAAGAAACCCAAAGAAAGGGGAAAGAAAGCCCAAAGAAAGCCCAAAGAAAGGGGAAAGAAAGCCCAAAGAAAGCCCAAAGAAAGCCCAAAGAAAGGGGAAAGAAAGCCCAAAGAAAGGGGAAAGAAAGCCCAAAGAAAGGGGAAAGAAAGCCCAAAGAAAGGGGAAAGAAAGCCCAAAGAAAGCCCAAAGAAAGGGGAAAGAAAGCCCAAAGAAAGCCCAAAGAAAGGGGAAAGAAAGGGGAAAGAAAGCCCAAAGAAAGGGGAAGGAAAGACCAAAGAAAGGGGAAAGAAAGCCCAAAGAAAGCCCAAAGAAAGGGGAAAGAAATCCAAAGAAAGCCCACAGAAAGCCCAAAGAAAGTTGAAAGAAACCCAAAGAAAGGGGAAAGAAAGCCCAAAGAAAGCCCAAAGAAAGGGGAAAGAAAGCCCAAAGAAAGGGGAAAGAAAGCCCAAAGAAAGGGGAAAGAAAGCCCAAAGAAAGTCCAAAGATAGGGGAAAGAAAGGGGAAAGAAAGCCCAAAGAAATGGGAAAGAAAGGGGAATGAAAGCCCAAAGAAAGGGGAAAGAAAGGGGAAAGAAAGGGGAAAGAAAGCCCAAAGAAAGCCAAAAGACAGGGTAAAGAAAGCCCAAAGAAAGCCCAAAGAAAGGGGAAAGAAAGCCCAAAGAAAGGGGAAAGAAAGCCCAAAGAAAGGGGAAAGAAAGCCCAAAGAAAGGGGAAAGAAAGCCCAAAGAAAGCCCACAGAAAGCCCAAAGAAAGTTGAAAGAAAGCCCAAAGAAAGGGGAAAGAAAGCCCAAAGAAAGCCCAAAGAAAGCCCAAAGAAAGCCCAAAGAAAGCCCAAAGAAAGCCCAAAGAAAGGGGAAAGAAAGCCCAAAGAAAGCCCAAAGAAAGGGGAAAGAAAGCCAAAAGAAAGGGGAAAGAAAGCCCAAAGAAAGGGGAAAGAAAGCCCAAAGAAAGCCCAAAGAAAGGGGAAAGAAAGCCCAAAGAAAGCCCAAAGAAAGGGGAAAAAAAGGGGAAAGAAAGCCCAAAGAAAGGGGAAGGAAAGACCAAAGAAAAGGGAAAGAAAGCTCAAAGAAAGGAGAAAGAAAGCCCAAAGAAAGGGGAAAGAAAGCCCAAAGAAAGGGGAAAGAAAGCCCAAAGAAAGCCTAAAGAAATGGGAAATAAAGCCCAAAGAAAGCCCAAAGAAAGGGGAAAGAAAGCCCAAAGAAAGCCCAAAGAAAGGGGAAAGAAACCCCAAAGAAAGGGGAAAGAAAGGGGAAAGAAAGGGGAAAGAAAGCCCAAAGAAAGGGGAAAGAACGCCCAAAGAAAGGGGAAAGAAAGCCCAAAGAAAGACGATAGAAAGCCCATAGAAATGGGAAAGAAAGCCCAAAGAAAGGGGAAAGAATGCTCAAAGAAAGGGGAAAGAAAGCCCAAAAAAAGGGGAAAGAAAGCCCAAACAAAGGGGAAAGAAAGGGGAAAGAAAGCCCAAAGAAAGGGGAAAGAAAGACCAAAGAAAGGGGAAAGAAAGCTCAAAGAAAATGGAAAGAAAGGGGAAAGAAAGCCCAAAGAAAGGGGAAAGAAGGACCAAAGAAAGGGGAAAGAAAGCTCAAAGAAAAGGGAAAGAAAGCCCAAAGAAAGGGGAAAGAAACCCCAAAGAAAGGAGAAAGAAAGCCCAAAGAAAGGGGAAAGAAAGCCCAAACAAAGGGGAAAGAAAGCCCAAAGAAAGCCCAAAGAAAGGGGAAAGAAAGCCCAAAGAAAGCCCAAAGAAAGGGGAAAGAAAGCCCAAAGAAAGCCCAAAGAAAGGGGAAAGAAACCCCAAAGAAAGGGGAAAGAAAGGGGAAAGAAAGGGGAAAGAAAGGGGAAAGAAAAGGGAAAGAAATGGGAAAGAAAGCCCAAACAAAGGGGAAAGAAAGCCCAAAGAAAGGGGAAAGAAAGACCAAAGAAAGGGGAAAGAAAGACCAAAGAAAGGGGAAAGAAAGCCCAAAGAAAGCCCAAAGAAAGGGGAAAGAAAGGGGAAAGAAAGCCCAAAGAAAGGGGAAAGAACAGACCAAAGAAAGGGGAAAGAAAGCCCAAAGAAAGGGGAAAGAAAGCCCAAAGAAAGCCCAAAGAAAGGGGAAAGAAAGCCCAAAGAAAGCCCAAAGAAAGGGGAAAGAAAGCCCAAAGAAAGGGGAAAGAAAGGGGAAAGAAAGGGGAAAGGAAGTGGAAAGAAAGGGGAAAGAAAGGGGAAAGAAAGGGGAAAGAAAGCCCAAAGAAAGGGGAAAGAAAGCCCAAAGAAAGGGAAAAAAAGGGGAAAAGATAGCCCAAAGAAAGGGGAATAAAAGGGGAAAGAAAGCCCAAACAAAGGGGAAAGAAAGCCCAAAGAAAGTCCAAAGAAAGGGGAAAGAAAGGGGAAAGAAAGCCCAAAGAAATGGGAAAGAAAGGGGAATGAAAGCCCAAAGAAAGGGGAAAGAAAGGGGAAAGAGAGCCCAAAGAAAGCCCAAAGACAGGGTAAAGAAAGCCCAAAAAAAAGCCCAAAGAAAGGGGAAAGAAAGCCCAAAGAAATGGGAAAGAAAGCCCAAAGAAAGGGGAAAGAAAGCCCAAAGAAAGGGGAAAGAAAGCCCAAAGAAAGGGGAAAGAAAGCCCAAAGAAAGCCCACAGAAAGCCCAAAGAAAGTTGAAAGAAACCCAAAGAAAGGGGAAAGAAAGCCCAAAGAAAGCCCAAAGAAAGGGGAAAGAAAGCCCAAAGAAAGCCCAAAGAAAGCCCAAAGAAAGGGGAAAGAAAGCCCAAAGAAAGGGGAAAGAAAGCCCAAAGAAAGGGGAAAGAAAGCCCAAAGAAAGGGGAAAGAAAGCCCAAAGAAAGCCCAAAGAAAGGGGAAAGAAAGCCCAAAGAAAGCCCAAAGAAAGGGGAAAGAAAGGGGAAAGAAAGCCCAAAGAAAGGGGAAGGAAAGACCAAAGAAAGGGGAAAGAAAGCCCAAAGAAAGCCCAAAGAAAGGGGAAAGAAATCCCAAAGAAAGCCCACAGAAAGCCCAAAGAAAGTTGAAAGAAACCCAAAGAAAGTGGAAAGAAAGCCCAAAGAAAGCCCAAAGAAAGGGGAAAGAAAGCCCAAAGAAAGGGGAAAGAAAGCCCAAAGAAAGGGGAAAGAAAGCCCAAAGAAAGCCCAAAGAAAGGGGAAAGAAAGGCCAAAGAAAGCCCAAAGAAAGGGGAAAGAAAGAGGAAAGAAAGCCCAAAGAAAGGGGAAGGAAAGACCAAAGAAAGGGAAAAGAAAGCTCAAAGAAAGGAGAAAGAAAGCCCAAAGAAAGCCTAAAGAAATGGGAAAGAAAGCCCAAAGAAAGGGGAAAGAAAGGGAAAAGAAAGGGGAAAGAAAGCCCAAAGAAAGGGGAAAAAAAGCCCAAAGAAAGCACAAAGAAAGGGGAAAGAAAGCCCAAAGAAAGCCCAAAGAAAGGGGAAAGAAACCCCAAAGAAAGGGGAAAGAAAGGGGAAAGAAAGGGGAAAGAAAGCCCAAAGAAAGGGGAAGAAAGACGATAGAAAGCCCATAGAAATGGGAAAGAAAGCCCAAAGAAAGGGGAAAGAATGCTCAAAGAAAGCCCAAAGAAAGGGGAAAGAAAGGGGAAAGAAAGCCCAAAGAAAGGGGAAAGAACAGACCAAAGAAAGGGGAAAGAAAGCCCAAAGAAAGGGGAAAAAAAGCCCAAAGAAAGGGGAAAGAAAGCCCAAAGAAAAGGGGAAAGAAAGCCCAAAGAAAGCCCAAAGAAAGGGGAAAGAAAGGGGAAAGAAAGCCCAAAGAAAGGGAAAAAAAGGGGGAAAGATAGCCCAAAGAAAGGGGAATAAAAGGGGAAAGAAATCCCAAACAAAGGGGAAAGAAAGCCCAAAGAAAGCCCAAAGAAAGGGGAAAGAAAGCCCAAAGAAAGGGGAAAGAAAGGGGAAAGAAAGGGGAAAGGAAGTGGAAAGAAAGGGAAAGAAAGGGGAAAGAAAGGGGAAAGAAAGCCCAAAGAAAGGGGAAAGAAAGCCCAAAGAAAGGGAAAAAAAGGGGAAAAGATAGCCCAAAGAAAGGGGAATAAAGATAAGGGAAAGAAAGCCCAAACAAAGGGGAAAGAAAGCCCAAAGAAAGTCCAAAGAAAGGGGAAAGAAAGGGGAAAGAAAGCCCAAAGAAATGGGAAAGAAAGGGGAATGAAAGCCCAAAGAAAGGGGAAAGAAAGGGGAAAGAGAGCCCAAAGAAAGCCCAAAGACAGGGTAAAGAAAGCCCAAAAAAAAGCCCAAAGAAAGGGGAAAGAAAGCCCAAAGAAATGGGAAAGAAAGCCCAAAGAAAGGGGAAAGAAAGCCCAAAGAAAGGGGAAAGAAAGCCCAAAGAAAGGGGAAAGAAAGCCCAAAGAAAGCCCACAGAAAGCCCAAAGAAAGTTGAAAGAAACCCAAAGAAAGGGGAAAGAAAGCCCAAAGAAAGCCCAAAGAAAGGGGAAAGAAAGCCCAAAGAAAGCCCAAAGAAAGCCCAAAGAAAGGGGAAAGAAAGCCCAAAGAAAGGGAAAGAAAGCCCAAAGAAAGGGGAAAGAAAGCCCAAAGAAAGGGGAAAGAAAGCCCAAAGAAAGCCCAAAGAAAGGGAAAGAAAGCCCAAAGAAAGCCCAAAGAAAGGGGAAAGAAAGGGGAAAGAAAGCCCAAAGAAAGGGGAAGGAAAGACCAAAGAAAGGGGAAAGAAAGCCCAAAGAAAGCCCAAAGAAAGGGGAAAGAAATCCAAAGAAAGCCCACAGAAAGCCCAAAGAAAGTTGAAAGAAACCCAAAGAAAGTGGAAAGAAAGCCCAAAGAAAGCCCAAAGAAAGGGGAAAGAAAGCCCAAAGAAAGGGGAAAGAAAGCCCAAAGAAAGGGGAAAGAAAGCCCAAAGAAAGCCAAAGAAAGGGGAAAGAAAGGCCAAAGAAAGCCCAAAGAAAGGGGAAAGAAAGAGGAAGAAAGCCCAAAGAAAGGGGAAGGAAAGACCAAAGAAAGGGAAAAGAAAGCTCAAAGAAAGGAGAAAGAAAGCCCAAAGAAAGCCTAAAGAAATGGGAAAGAAAGCCCAAAGAAAGGGGAAAGAAAGGGAAAAGAAAGGGGAAAGAAAGCCCAAAGAAAGGGGAAAAAAAGCCCAAAGAAAGCACAAAGAAAGGGGAAAGAAAGCCCAAAGAAAGCCCAAAGAAAGGGAAAGAAACCCCAAAGAAAGGGGAAAGAAAGGGGAAAGAAAGGGGAAAGAAAGCCCAAAGAAAGGGGAAAGAAAGCCCAAAGAAAGGGGAAAGAAAGCCAAGGAAAGGGAAAAGAAAGACCAAGAAAGGGGAAAGAAAGCCCAAAGAAAGCCCAAAGAAAGGGGAAAGAAAGGGGAAAGAAAGCCCAAAGAAAGGGGAAAGAACAGACCAAAGAAAGGGGAAAGAAAGCCCAAAGAAAGGGGAAAAAAAGCCCAAAGAAAGGGAAAGAAAGCCCAAAGAAAAGGGGAAAGAAAGCCCAAAGAAAGCCCAAAGAAAGGGGAAAGAAAGGGGAAAGAAAGCCCAAGAAAGGGAAAAAAAGGGGGAAAGATAGCCCAAAGAAAGGGGAATAAAAGGGGAAAGAAATCCCAAACAAAGGGGAAAGAAAGCCCAAAGAAAGTCCAAAGAAAGGGGAAAGAAAGGGGAAAGAAAGCCCAAAGAAATGGGAAAGAAAGGGAATGAAAGCCCAAAGAAAGGGGAAAGAAAGGGGAAAGAAAGCCCAAAGAAAGCCCAAAGACAGGGGAATGAAAGCTCAAAGAAAGCCCAAAGAAAGGGGAAAGAATGCCCAAAGAAATGGGAAAGAAAGCCCAAAGAAAGGAGAGAGAAAGCCCAAAGAAAGGGGAAAGAAAGCACAAAGAAAGGGGAAATAAAGCCCAAAGAAAGGAGAAAGAAAGGGGAAAGAAAGGGGAAAGAAAGCCCAAAGAAAGGGGAAATCAAGCCCAAAGAAAGGGGAAAGCAAGCCCAAAGAAAGGGGAAAGAAAGCCCAAAGAAAGCCCAAAGAAAGCCGAAAGAAAGCCCAAAGAAAGGAGAAAGAAAGCCCAAAGAAAGGGGAAAGAAAGCCCAAAGAAAGGGGAAAGAAAGCACCAAGAATGGGGAAAGAAAGCCCAAAGAAAGCCCAAAGAAAGGGGAAAGAAAGGGGAAAGAAAGCCCAAAGAAAGCGGAAAGAAAGCCCAAAGAAAGACGATAGAAAGCCCATAGAAATGGGAAAGAAAGCCCAAAGAAAGCCCAAAGAAAGGGGAAATAAAGCTCAAAGAAAGGGGAAAGAAAGCCCAAAGAAAGGGGAAAGAAAGCCCAAAGAAAGGGGAAAGAAAGCCCAAAGAAAGGGGAAAGAAAGACCAAAGAAAGGGGAAAGAAAGCTCAAAGAAAAGGGAAAGAAAGGGGAAAGAAAGCCCAAAGAAAGGGGAAAGAAAGACCAAAGAAAGGGGAAAGAAAGCTCAAAGAAAAGGGAAAGAAAGCCCAAAGAAAGGGGAAAGAAACCCCAAGGAAAGGAGAAAGAAAGCCCAAAGAAAGGGGAAAGAAAGCCCAAAAAAAGGGGAAAGAAAGCCCAAAGAAAGCCCAAAGAAAGGGGAAAGAAAGCCCAAAGAAAGGGGAAAGAAAGGGGAAAGAAAGTGGAAAGAAAGGGGAAAGAAAGGGGAAAGAAAGTGGAAAGAAAGGGGAAAGAAAGGGGAAAGAAAGGAGAAAGAAAGCCCAAAGAAAGGGGAAAGAAAGCCCAAGGAAAGAGGAAAGAAAGGGGAAAGAAAGCCCAAAGAAAGGGGAAAGAAATCCCAAAGAAAGGGGAAAGAAATCCCAAAGAAAGGGGAAAGAAAGCCCAAAGAAAGATGAAAGAAAGCCCAAAGAAAGATGAAAGAAAGCCCAAAGAAAGCCCAAAGAAAGGGGAAAGAAAGCCCAAAGAAAGGGGAAAGAAAGCCCAAAGAAAGCCCAAAGAAAGGGGAAAGAAAGCCCAAAGAAAGCCCAAAGAAAGGGGAAAGAAAGGGGAAAGAAAGCCCAAAGAAAGGGAAAAGAAAGCCCAAAGAAAGGGGAAAGAAAGCCCAAAGAAAGCCCAAAGAAAGGGGAAAGAAAGGGGAAAGAAAGCCCAAAGAAAGGGGAAAGAAAGCCCAAGGAAAGGGAAAAGAAAGCCCAAAGAAACGGGAAAAAAAGCCCAAAAAAAGGGGAAAGAAAGCCCAAAGAAAGGGGAAAGAAAGCCCAAAGAAAGGGGAAAGAAAGCCCAAAGACAGGGGAAAGAATGCCCAAAGAAAGGGGAAAGAAAGCCCAAAGAAAGCCCAAAGAAAGGGGAAAGAAAGGGGAAAGAAACCCCAAAGAAAGGGGAAAGAAAGGGGAAAGAAAGGGGAAAGAAATTGGAAAGAAAGCCCAAAGAAAGGGGAAAGAAAGCCCAAAGAAATGGGAAAGAAAGGGGAATGAAAGCCCAAAGAAAGGGGAAAGAAAGGGGAAAGAGAGCCCAAAGAAAGCCCAAAGACAGGGTAAAGAAAGCCCAAAAAAAGCCCAAAGAAAGGGGAAAGAAAGCCCAAAGAAATGGGAAAGAAAGCCCAAAGAAAGGGGAAAGAAAGCCCAAAGAAAGGGGAAAGAAAGCCCAAAGAAAGCCCACAGAAAGCCCAAAGAAAGTTGAAAGAAACCCAAAGAAAGGGGAAAGAAAGCCCAAAGAAAGCCCAAAGAAAGGGGAAAGAAAGCCCAAAGAAAGCCCAAAGAAAGGGGAAAGAAAGCCCAAAGAAAGGGGAAAGAAAGCCCAAAGAAAGGGGAAAGAAAGCCCAAAGAAAGGGGAAAGAAAGCCCAAAGAAAGCCCAAAGAAAGGGGAAAGAAAGCCCAAAGAAAGCCCAAAGAAAGGGGAAAGAAAGGGGAAAGAAAGCCCAAAGAAAGGGGAAGGAAAGACCAAAGAAAGGGGAAAGAAAGCCCAAAGAAAGCCCAAAGAAAGGGGAAAGAAAGCCCAAAGAAAGCCCACAGAAAGCCCAAAGAAAGTTGAAAGAAACCCAAAGAAAGGGGAAAGAAAGCCCAAAGAAAGCCCAAAGAAAGGGGAAAGAAAGCCCAAAGAAAGGGGAAAGAAAGCCCAAAGAAAGGGGAAAGAAAGCCCAAAGAAAGCCCAAAGAAAGGGGAAAGAAAGGCCAAAGAAAGCCCAAAGAAAGGGGAAAGAAAGGGGAAAGAAAGCCCAAAGAAAGGGGAAGGAAAGACCAAAGAAAGGGAAAAGAAAGCTCAAAGAAAGGAGAAAGAAAGCCCAAAGAAAGCCTAAAGAAATGGGAAAGAAAGCCCAAAGAAAGCCCAAAGAAAGGGGAAAAAAAGCCCAAAGAAAGCACAAAGAAAGGGGAAAGAAAGCCCAAAGAAAGCCCAAAGAAAGGGGAAAGAAACCCCAAAGAAAGGGGAAATAAAGGGGAAAGAAAGGGGAAAGAAAGCCCAAAGAAAGGGGAAAGAAAGCCCAAAGAAAGGGGAAAGAAAGCCCAAGGAAAGGGAAAAGAAAGACCAAAGAAAGGGGAAAGAAAGCCCAAAGAAAGCCCAAAGAAAGGGGAAAGAAAGGGGAAAGAAAGCCCAAAGAAAGGGGAAAGAACAGACCAAAGAAAGGGGAAAGAAAGCCCAAAGAAAGGGGAAAAAAAGCCCAAAGAAAGGGGAAAGAAAGCCCAAAGAAAAGGGGAAAGAAAGCCCAAAGAAAGCCCAAAGAAAGGGGAAAGAAAGGGGAAAGAAAGCCCAAAGAAAGGGAAAAAAAGGGGGAAAGATAGCCCAAAGAAAGGGGAATAAAAGGGGAAAGAAATCCCAAACAAAGGGGAAAGAAAGCCCAAAGAAAGTCCAAAGAAAGGGGAAAGAAAGGGGAAAGAAAGCCCAAAGAAATGGGAAAGAAAGGGGAATGAAAGCCCAAAGAAAGGGGAAAGAAAGGGGAAAGAAAGCCCAAAGAAAGCCCAAAGACAGGGGAATGAAAGCTCAAAGAAAGCCCAAAGAAAGGGGAAAGAATGCCCAAAGAAATGGGAAAGAAAGCCCAAAGAAAGGAGAGAGAAAGCCCAAAGAAAGGGGAAAGAAAGCACAAAGAAAGGGGAAATAAAGCCCAAAGAAAGGAGAAAGAAAGGGGAAAGAAAGGGGAAAGAAAGCCCAAAGAAAGGGGAAATCAAGCCCAAAGAAAGGGGAAAGCAAGCCCAAAGAAAGGGGAAAGAAAGCCCAAAGAAAGCCCAAAGAAAGCCGAAAGAAAGCCCAAAGAAAGGAGAAAGAAAGCCCAAAGAAAGGGGAAAGAAAGCCCAAAGAAAGGGGAAAGAAAGCACCAAGAATGGGGAAAGAAAGCCCAAAGAAAGCCCAAAGAAAGGGGAAAGAAAGGGGAAAGAAAGCCCAAAGAAAGCGGAAAGAAAGCCCAAAGAAAGACGATAGAAAGCCCATAGAAATGGGAAAGAAAGCCCAAAGAAAGCCCAAAGAAAGGGGAAATAAAGCTCAAAGAAAGGGGAATGAAAGCCCAAAGAAAGGGGAAAGAAAGCCCAAAGAAAGGGGAAAGAAAGCCCAAAGAAAGGGGAAAGAAAGACCAAAGAAAGGGGAAAGAAAGCTCAAAGAAAAGGGAAAGAAAGGGGAAAGAAAGCCCAAAGAAAGGGGAAAGAAAGACCAAAGAAAGGGGAAAGAAAGCTCAAAGAAAAGGGAAAGAAAGCCCAAAGAAAGGGGAAAGAAACCCCAAGGAAAGGAGAAAGAAAGCCCAAAGAAAGGGGAAAGAAAGCCCAAAAAAAGGGGAAAGAAAGCCCAAAGAAAGCCCAAAGAAAGGGGAAAGAAAGCCCAAAGAAAGGGGAAAGAAAGGGGAAAGAAAGTGGAAAGAAAGGGGAAAGAAAGGGGAAAGAAAGTGGAAAGAAAGGGGAAAGAAAGGGGAAAGAAAGGAGAAAGAAAGCCCAAAGAAAGGGGAAAGAAAGCCCAAGGAAAGAGGAAAGAAATCCCAAAGAAAGGGGAAAGAAATCCCAAAGAAAGGGGAAAGAAAGCCCAAAGAAAGATGAAAGAAAGCCCAAAGAAAGATGAAAGAAATCCCAAAGAAAGCCCAAAGAAAGGGGAAAGAAAGCCCAAAGAAAGGGGAAAGAAAGCCCAAAGAAAGCCCAAAGAAAGGGGAAAGAAAGCCCAAAGAAAGCCCAAAGAAAGGGGAAAGAAAGGGGAAAGAAAGCCCAAAGAAAGGGAAAAGAAAGCCCAAAGAAAGGGGAAAGAAAGCCCAAAGAAAGCCCAAAGAAAGGGGAAAGAAAGGGGAAAGAAAGCCCAAAGAAAGGGGAAAGAAAGCCCAAGGAAAGGGAAAAGAAAGCCCAAAGAAACGGGAAAAAAAGCCCAAAAAAAGGGGAAAGAAAGCCCAAAGAAAGGGGAAAGAAAGCCCAAAGAAAGGGGAAAGAAAGCCCAAAGACAGGGGAAAGAATGCCCAAAGAAAGGGGAAAGAAAGCCCAAAGAAAGCCCAAAGAAAGCCCAAAGAAAGGGGAAAGAAACCCCAAAGAAAGGGGAAAGAAAGGGGAAAGAAAGGGGAAAGAAATTGGAAAGAAAGCCCAAAGAAAGGGGAAAGAAAGCCCAAAGAAAGGGGAAAGAAAGCCCAAAGAAAGCCCAAAGAAAGGGGAAAGAAAGCTCAAAGAAAGG
Source organism: Columba livia (assembly GCF_036013475.1). Classification (NCBI taxonomy): domain Eukaryota; kingdom Metazoa; phylum Chordata; class Aves; order Columbiformes; family Columbidae; genus Columba; species Columba livia. The sequence continues at coordinate 41,602 of NW_027043081.1, forward strand.
GGAAAGAAAGCCCAAAGAAAGGGGAAAGAAAGTCCAAAGAATGCCCAAAGAAAGGGGAAAGAAAGACCAAAGAAAGGGGAAAGAAAGCCCAAAGACAGGGGAAAGAATGCCCAAAGAAAGGGGAAAGAAAGCCCAAAGAAAGCCCAAAGAAAGCCCAAAGAAAGGGGAAAGAAACCCCAAAGAAAGGGGAAAGAAAGCCCAAAGAAAGGGGAAAGAAATTGGAAAGAAAGCCCAAAGAAAGCCCAAAGGAAGGGGAAAGAAAGCTCAAAGAAAGGGGAAAGAAAGCCCAAAGAAAGGGGAAAGAAAGCCCAAAGAAAGGGCAAAGAAAGACAAGGTAAGGCAAGGCAAAATTTCAAAGTAAGGCAATGCAATGCAAATGAAAATTGCAAGGCAAGGCAAAAGGGCAAAGCAAGGCACGTAAAGGCAAGGCAAGGCAATGCAAAAGGACAAAGCAAGACAAGGAAATGCAAGGCAAAAGGGCAAAGCAAGGCAAGGCAAAAAGGAAAAGTAAAGCAAGGCAAGGGAAGGCAAAAGGGCAAAGCAAGACATGGAAAGGCAAGGCAAGGCAAAGCAAAAGGGAAAAGCAAGGCAAGGCAAGGTAAGTCAAAAGGGCAATGCAAGGAAAGGCAAAATGGCAAAGCAAGGCAAGGCAAAAGGGCAAAGCAAGTCAAGGCATGGTAAGGCAAAAGGGCAAAGCAAGGGAAGGCAAGGCAAAAGAGCAAAGCAAAGCAAGGCATGGCAAAAGGGCAAAGCATGGCAAGGAAAGGCAAGGCAAAAGGGCAAAGCATGTCAATGCAAGGCAAAACAAAAAGGCAAAGCCAGACAAGGTAAGGCAAGGCAAAATGTCAAAGTAAGGCAAGGCAAGGGAATGCAAAAGGGCAAAGCAAGGCAAGTCAAAACGGAAAAGTAAAGCAAGACAAGGGAAGGCAAAAGGGCAAAGCAAGGCAAGGCAAAAAGGAAAAGTAAAGCAAGGCAAGGGAAGGCAAAAGGGCAAAGCAAGGCATGGAAAGGCAAGGCAAGGCAAGGGAAAAGGGCAAAGCAAGGCAAGGTAAGGCAAAAGGGCAATGCAAGGAAAGGCAAAATGGCAAAGCTAGGCAAGGCAAAAGGGAAAAGCATAGCAAGACAAGGCAAGGAAAAAGAGCAAAGCAAGGCAAGGCAAAACGGTAAAGTAAGTAAAGGCAAGGGAATGCAAAAGGGCAAAGCAAGGCAAGTCAAAACGGAAAGGTAAAGCAAGACAAGGGAAGGAAAAAGGGCAAAGCATGGCAAGGAAAGGCAAGGCAAAAGGGCAAAGCATGTCAAGGCAAGGCAAAGCAAAAGGGCAAAGCCAGACAAGGTAAGGCAAGGCAAAATGTCAAAGTAAGGCATTGTAATGCAAATCAAAAGGGCAAAGCAAGGCATGGCAAGGAAAAAGGGCAAAGCAAGACATGGAAAAGCAAGGCAAGGCAAAGCAAAAGGGAAAAGCAAGACAAGGTTAGGCAAGGCAAAATGTCAAAGTAAGGCAATGCAATGCAAATCAAAAGGGCAAAGCAAGGCATGGCAAGGAAAAAGGGCAAAGCAAGGCATGGAAAGGCAAGGCAAGGCAAGGGAAAAGGGCAAAGCTAGGCAAGGTAAGGCAAAAGGGCAATGCAAGGAAAGGCAAAATGGCAAAGCAAGGCAAGGCAAAAGGGCAAAGCATGGCAAGGCAAGGCAAGGAAAAAGGGCAAGGCAAGGCAAGGGAAAACTGCAAAGCAAGGCTAGGCAATGTAAGGCAAAAGGGCAAAGCAAGGCAAGGCAAGACAAAAGGGCAAAGGAAGGCAAGGCAAGGCAAAAGGGGAAAGCAAGGCAAGGCAAAATGGCAATGCAATTCAAGGCAAGGTAAGAGAAAAGGGCAAAGCAAGGCAAGGAATAAGAGCAAAGCATGTCACGGCAAGGAAAAGGTCAGAAGAAAGGCAAGGCAAATCAGGGCAAAAGGAGAAAGGAAGGCAAGGCAAGAGAAAGCAAGGAGGCAAAGCAAGGCAAGGCAAGGCAAAAGGGCAAAGCAAGGCAAGGTAAAAGGGCAAAGAAGGGCAAATCAAGGCAAAGCAAGGCAAAAGTACAAAGAAAGGTAAGGCAAGGCAAGACAAAAGGGCAATGCAAGGCAAGGACGGGAAAAAGGGCAAATCAAGGCAAGGCAAATCAAGGCAAAAGGACAAACCAAAGCAAGGCCAGACAAGGCAAAAGGGCAAAGCATGGCAAGGCAAGGCAAACGGGAAAAGCAATGCAAGGGAAGGCAAAATGGCAAAGCAAGGCAAGGCAAACCGGCAAAGCATGACAAGGCAAGGCAAGGCAAAAGGGCAAAGCAAGTCAAGGCAAGGTAAGGAAAAAGGGCAATGCAAGAAAAGGCAAAATGGCAAAGCAAGGCAAGGCAAAAGAGCAAAGCAAGGGAAGGCAAGGCAAAAGGGAAAAGCAAGGAAAGGAAAGGCAAGGCAAAAGGGCAAAGAATGACAAGGCAAGGCAAGGCAAAAGGGCAAAGCATGGCAAGGCAAGGCAAAGCAAAAGGGCAAAGCACGACAAGGTAGGACAAGGCAAAATGTCAAAGTAAGGCAATGCAATGCCAATCAAAAGGGAAAAGCAAGTCATGGCAAGGAGAAAGGGCAAAGCAAGCCATGGAAAGGCATGGCAAGGCAAGGGAAAAGGGCTAAGCAAGGCAAGGAAAGGCAAGGCAAAAGGGCAAAGTGACGCATGGCAAAAGGGCAAAGCATGACAAGGCAAGGCAAAATGTCAAAGTAAGGCAATGCAATGCAAATCAAAACGGCAAAACAAGGCAAGGAAAGGCAAAAGGGCAAAGATAGACATGGAAAGGCAAGGCAAGGCAAATCAAAAGGGCAAAGCAAGTTAAGGCAAGGTAAGGGAAAAGGGCAAATCAAGGGAAGGCAAGGCAAAAGAGCAAAGCAAGGGAAGGTAAGGCAAAAGGGAAAAGCAAGGAAGGGAAAGGCAAGACAAAAGGGCAAAGCAAGGCATGGCAAAAGGGCGAAGCATGGCAAGGCAAGGCAAAAGGGCAAAGCATGGCAAGGAAAGGCAAAGCAAAAGAGCAAAGCAAGACGAGGTAAGGCAAGGCAAAATGTCAAAGTAAGGCAATGTATGCAAATCAAAACGGCAAAGCAAGGCATGGCAAGGAAAAAGGGCAAAGCAAGGCATGGAAAGGCAAGGCAAGGCAAGGGAAAAGGGCAAAGCAAGGCAAGGAAAGGCAAGGCAAAAGGGGAAAGCAAAGCAAGGCAAGGCAAAAGGATAAGCAAGACACGTCAAGGCAAGGCAAAGATGAAAGTAAGGCAATGCAAGGCAAATCAAAACGGCAAAACAAGGCAAGGCAAGGCAAAAAGGCAAAGCAAGGCAAGGCAAAAGGGCAAAGTAAGGCAAGGAAAGGGAAGGCAAAAGGGCAAAGCAAGGCATGGAAAAACGGAAAAGTAAAGCAAGGCAAGGGAAGGCAAAAGGGCAAAGCAAGACATGGAAAGGCAAGGCAAGGCAAAGCAAAAGGTAAAAGCAAGGCAAGGCAAGGTAAGTCAAAAGGGCAATGCAAGGAAAGGCAAAATGGCAAAGCAAGGCAAGGCAAAACGGCAAAGCATGACAAGGCAAGGCAAGGCAAAAGGGCAAAGCAAGTCAAGGCAAGGTAAGGCAAAAGTGCAAAGCAAGGGAAGGCAAGGCAAAAGAGCAAAGCAAGGGAAGGCAAGGCAAAAGGGAAAAGCAAGGAAAGGAAAGGCAAGGCAAAAGGGCAAAGCAAGGCATGGCAAAAGGACAGAGCATGACAAGGCAAGGCAAGGCAAAAGGGCAAAGCATGGCAAGGCAAGGCAAAGCAAAAGGGCAAAGCAAGACAAGGTAAGGCAAGGCAAAATGTCAAAGTAAGGCAATGTAAGGCAAAACAAAAGGGCAAAGCAAGGCATGGCAAGGAAAAAGGGCAAAGCAAGGCAAGGCAAAACGGCAAAATAAGACAAGGCAAGGGAATGCAAAAGGGCAAAGCAAGGCAAGTCAAAACGGAAAAGTAAAGCAAGACAAGGGAAGGCAAAAGGGCAAAGCAAGACATGGAAAGGCAAGGCAAGGCAAAGCAAAAGGGCAAAGCAAGACAAGGTAAGGCAAGGCAAAATGTCAAAGTAAGGCAATGCAATGCAAATCAAAAGGGCAAAGCAAGGCATGGCAAGGAAAAAGGGCAAAGCAAGGCATGGAAAGGCAAAGCAAAAGGGGAAAGCAAAGCGAGACAAGGCAAAAGGATAAGCAAGACACGTCAAGGCAAGGCAAGGATGAAAGTAAGGCAATGCAAGGCAAATCAAAAGGGCAAAACAAGGCAAGGCAAGGCAAAAGTGGAAAGCAAGGCAAGGCAAAACGGCAAAGTAAGGCAAGGCAAGGGAAGGCAAAAGTGCAAGCAAGGCAAGTCAAAACGGAAAAGTAAAGCAAGACAAGGGAAGGCAAAAGGGCAAAGCAAGGCATGGAAAGGCAAGGCAAGGCAATGCAGAAGGTCAAAGCAAGGCAAGGCAAGGTAAGGCAAAAGGGGAAACCAAAGCAAGACAAGGCAAAAGAATAAGCAAGACACGTCAAGGCAAGGCAAAGATCAAAGTAAGGCAATGCAAGGCAAATCAAAACGGCAAAACAAGGCAAGGCAAAAGGGCAAAGAAAGGCAAGGCAAAACGGCAAAGCATGACAAGGCAAGGCAGGGCAAAAGGGCAAAGCAAGTCAAGGCAAGGTAAGGCAAAAGGGCAATGCAAGGAAAGGCAAAATGGCAAAGCAAGGCAAGGCAAAAGGGCAAAGCATGGCAAGGCATGGTAAAAGGGGAAAGCAAGGTAAGGCAAGGGAAGGTAAAAGGGAAAAGCAAGGGAAGGCAAGGAAAAAGAGCAAAGCAAGGGAAGGCAAGGCAAAAGGGAAAAGCAAGAAAAGGAAATGCAAGGCAAAAGGGCAAAGCGAGGCATAGCAAAAGGGCAAAGCATGACAAGGCAAGGCAAGGCAAAAGGGCAAAGCATGGCAAGGCAAGGCAAAGCAAAAGGGCAAAGCAAGACAAGGTAAGGCAAGGCAAAATGTCAAAGTAAGGCAATGCAATGCAAATCAAAAGGGCAAAGCAAGGCATGGCAAGGAAAAAGGGCAAAGCAAGGCATGGAAAGGCAAGGCAAAGCAAGGGAAAAGGGCAAAGCAAGGCAAGGAAAGGCAAGGCAAAAGGGGAAAGCAAAGCAAGGCAAGGCAAAAGGATAAGCAAGACACGTCAAGGCAAGGCAAAGATGAAAGTAAGGCAATGCAAGGCAAATCAAAACGGCAGAACAAGGCAAGGCAAGGCAAAAGGGCAAAGAATGACAAGGCAAGGCAAGGCAAAAGGGCAAAGCATGGCAAGGCAAGGCAAAGCAAAAGGGCAAAGCACGACAAGGTAGGACAAGGCAAAATGTCAAAGTAAGGCAATGCAATGCCAATCAAAAGGGAAAAGCAAGTCATGGCAAGGAGAAAGGGCAAAGCAAGCCATGGAAAGGCATGGCAAGGCAAGGGAAAAGGGCTAAGCAAGGCAAGGAAAGGCAAGGCAAAAGGGCAAAGCAAGGCAAGGCAAAACGGCAAAGCATGACAAGGCAAGGCAAGGCAAAAGGGCAAAGCAAGGGGAGGCAAGGCAAAAGGGAAAAGCAAGGAAAGGAAAGTCAAGGCAAAAGGGCAAAGTGACGCATGGCAAAAGGGCAAAGCATGACAAGGCAAGGCAAAATGTCAAAGTAAGGCAATGCAATGCAAATCAAAACGGCAAAACAAGGCAAGGAAAGGCAAAAGGGCAAAGATAGACATGGAAAGGCAAGGCAAGGCAAATCAAAAGGGCAAAGCAAGTTAAGGCAAGGTAAGGGAAAAGGGCAAATCAAGGGAAGGCAAGGCAAAAGAGCAAAGCAAGGGAAGGTAAGGCAAAAGGGAAAAGCAAGGAAGGGAAAGGCAAGACAAAAGGGCAAAGCAAGGCATGGCAAAAGGGCGAAGCATGGCAAGGCAAGGCAAAAGGGCAAAGCATGGCAAGGAAAGGCAAAGCAAAAGAGCAAAGCAAGACGAGGTAAGGCAAGGCAAAATGTCAAAGTAAGGCAATGTATGCAAATCAAAACGGCAAAGCAAGGCATGGCAAGGAAAAAGGGCAAAGCAAGGCATGGAAAGGCAAGGCAAGGCAAGGGAAAAGGGCAAAGCAAGGCAAGGAAAGGCAAGGCAAAAGGGGAAAGCAAAGCAAGGCAAGGCAAAAGGATAAGCAAGACACGTCAAGGCAAGGCAAAGATGAAAGTAAGGCAATGCAAGGCAAATCAAAACGGCAAAACAAGGCAAGGCAAGGCAAAAAGGCAAAGCAAGGCAAGGCAAAAGGGCAAAGTAAGGCAAGGAAAGGGAAGGCAAAAGGGCAAAGCAAGGCATGGAAAAACGGAAAAGTAAAGCAAGGCAAGGGAAGGCAAAAGGGCAAAGCAAGACATGGAAAGGCAAGGCAAGGCAAAGCAAAAGGTAAAAGCAAGGCAAGGCAAGGTAAGTCAAAAGGGCAATGCAAGGAAAGGCAAAATGGCAAAGCAAGGCAAGGCAAAACGGCAAAGCATGACAAGGCAAGGCAAGGCAAAAGGGCAAAGCAAGTCAAGGCAAGGTAAGGCAAAAGTGCAAAGCAAGGGAAGGCAAGGCAAAAGAGCAAAGCAAGGGAAGGCAAGGCAAAAGGGAAAAGCAAGGAAAGGAAAGGCAAGGCAAAAGGGCAAAGCAAGGCATGGCAAAAGGACAGAGCATGACAAGGCAAGGCAAGGCAAAAGGGCAAAGCATGGCAAGGCAAGGCAAAGCAAAAGGGCAAAGCAAGACAAGGTAAGGCAAGGCAAAATGTCAAAGTAAGGCAATGTAAGGCAAAACAAAAGGGCAAAGCAAGGCATGGCAAGGAAAAAGGGCAAAGCAAGGCAAGGCAAAACGGCAAAATAAGACAAGGCAAGGGAATGCAAAAGGGCAAAGCAAGGCAAGTCAAAACGGAAAAGTAAAGCAAGACAAGGGAAGGCAAAAGGGCAAAGCAAGACATGGAAAGGCAAGGCAAGGCAAAGCAAAAGGGCAAAGCAAGACAAGGTAAGGCAAGGCAAAATGTCAAAGTAAGGCAATGCAATGCAAATCAAAAGGGCAAAGCAAGGCATGGCAAGGAAAAAGGGCAAAGCAAGGCATGGAAAGGCAAAGCAAAAGGGGAAAGCAAAGCGAGACAAGGCAAAAGGATAAGCAAGACACGTCAAGGCAAGGCAAGGATGAAAGTAAGGCAATGCAAGGCAAATCAAAAGGGCAAAACAAGGCAAGGCAAGGCAAAAGTGGAAAGCAAGGCAAGGCAAAACGGCAAAGTAAGGCAAGGCAAGGGAAGGCAAAAGTGCAAGCAAGGCAAGTCAAAACGGAAAAGTAAAGCAAGACAAGGGAAGGCAAAAGGGCAAAGCAAGGCATGGAAAGGCAAGGCAAGGCAATGCAGAAGGTCAAAGCAAGGCAAGGCAAGGTAAGGCAAAAGGGGAAACCAAAGCAAGACAAGGCAAAAGAATAAGCAAGACACGTCAAGGCAAGGCAAAGATCAAAGTAAGGCAATGCAAGGCAAATCAAAACGGCAAAACAAGGCAAGGCAAAAGGGCAAAGAAAGGCAAGGCAAAACGGCAAAGCATGACAAGGCAAGGCAGGGCAAAAGGGCAAAGCAAGTCAAGGCAAGGTAAGGCAAAAGGGCAATGCAAGGAAAGGCAAAATGGCAAAGCAAGGCAAGGCAAAAGGGCAAAGCATGGCAAGGCATGGTAAAAGGGGAAAGCAAGGTAAGGCAAGGGAAGGTAAAAGGGAAAAGCAAGGGAAGGCAAGGAAAAAGAGCAAAGCAAGGGAAGGCAAGGCAAAAGGGAAAAGCAAGAAAAGGAAATGCAAGGCAAAAGGGCAAAGCGAGGCATAGCAAAAGGGCAAAGCATGACAAGGCAAGGCAAGGCAAAAGGGCAAAGCATGGCAAGGCAAGGCAAAGCAAAAGGGCAAAGCAAGACAAGGTAAGGCAAGGCAAAATGTCAAAGTAAGGCAATGCAATGCAAATCAAAAGGGCAAAGCAAGGCATGGCAAGGAAAAAGGGCAAAGCAAGGCATGGAAAGGCAAGGCAAAGCAAGGGAAAAGGGCAAAGCAAGGCAAGGAAAGGCAAGGCAAAAGGGGAAAGCAAAGCAAGGCAAGGCAAAAGGATAAGCAAGACACGTCAAGGCAAGGCAAAGATGAAAGTAAGGCAATGCAAGGCAAATCAAAACGGCAGAACAAGGCAAGGCAAGGCAAAAGGGCAAAGCAAGGCAAGGCAAAAGGGCAAAGCAAGGCAAGGCAAAACGCCAAAGTAAGGCAAGGCAAGGGAAGGCAAAAGAGCAAAGATAGGCAAGGGAAAAAGGAAAAGTAAAGCAAGGCAAGGGAAGGCAAAAGGGCAAAGCAAGACATGGAAAGGCAAGGCAAGGCAAAGCAAAAGGGAAAAGCAAGGCAAGGCAAGGTAAGTCAAAAGGGCAATGCAAGGAAAGGCAAAATGGCAAAGCAAGGCAAGGCAAAAGGGCAAAGCAAGTCAAGGCATGGTAAGGCAAAAGGGCAAAGCAAAGGAAGGCAAGGCAAAAGAGCAAAGCAAAGCAAGGAAAGGAAAGGCAAAAGGGCAAAGCATGGCAAGGAAAGGCAAGGCAAAAGGGCAAAGCATGTCAAGGCAAGGCAAAGCAAAAAGGCAAAGCCAGACAAGGTAAGGCAAGGCAAAATGTCAAAGTAAGGCAAGGCAAGGGAATGCAAAAGGGCAAAGCAAGGCAAGTCAAAACGGAAAAGTAAAGCAAGACAAGGGAAGGCAAAAGGGCAAAGCAAGGCAAGGCAAAAAGGAAAAGTAAAGCAAGGCAAGGGAAGGCAAAAGAACAAAGCAAGGCATGGAAAGGCAAGGCAAGGCAAGGGAAAAGGGCAAAGCAAGGCAAGGTAAGGCAAAAGGGCAATGCAAGGAAAGGCAAAATGGCAAAGCTAGGCAAGGCAAAAGGGAAAAGCATAGCAAGACAAGGCAAGGAAAAAGAGCAAAGCAAGGCAAGGCAAAACGGTAAGTAAGGCAAGGCAAGGGAATGCAAAAGGGCAAAGCAAGGCAAGTCAAAACGGAAAGGTAAAGCAAGACAACGGAAGGCAAAAGGGCAAAGCATGGCAAGGCAAGGCAAAGCAAAAGGGCAAAGCAAGACAAGGTAAGGCAAGGCAAATGTGAAAGTAAGACAATGTAATGCAAATCAAAAGGGCAAAGCAAGGCATGGCAAGGAAAAAGGGCAAAGCAAGGCATGGAAAGGCAAGGCAAGGCAAGGGAAAAGGGCAAACAAGGCAAGGTACGGCAAAAGGGCAATGCAAGGAAAGGCAAAATGGCAAAGCAAGGCAAGGCAAAAGGGAAAAGCATGGCAAGACAAGGCAAGGAAAAAGGGTAAGGCAAGGCAAGGGAAAACTGCAAAGCAAGGCTAGGCAATGTAAGGCAAAAGGGCAAAGCAAGGCAAAGCAAGACAAAAGGGCAAAGGAAGGCAAGGCAAGGCAAAAGGGGAAAGCAAGGTAAGACAAGGGAAGGCAAAATGGCAAAGCAAGGGAAGGCAAGGCAAAAGAGCAAAGCAAGGGAAGGCAAGGCAAAAGAGAAAAGCAAGTCAAGGCAAGGTAAGAGAAAAGGGAAGGAAAGGGAAGGGAAGGAAAAAGAGCACAGCATGTCACAGCATGTCAAGGTAAGGCAAGGGAAAATGTCAAAGTAAGGCAATGCAATGCAAATCAAAAGGGCAAAGCATGACAAGGCAAGGCAAGGCAAAAGGGCAAAGCATGTCAAGGCAAGGTAAGGCAAAAGGGCAATGCAAGGAAAGGCAAAATGGCAAAGCAAGACAAGGCAAGGAAAAAGGGTATAGCAAGTCAAGGCAAGGTAAGGCAAAAGGGCAATTCAAGGAAAGGCAAAATGGCAAAGCAAGGCAAGGCAAAAGGGCAAAGCATGGCAAGGCAAGGCAATGAAAAAGGGCAACTCAATGCAAGGCCAGGCAAAAGGGCAAAGAAAGGCAAGGCAAGGTAAGTCAAAAGGACAAACCATGGCAAGGCCAGGAAAAAGGCCAAAGCAAGGAAAGGCAAGGCAAAACGGGAAAGCAAGGCAAGGGAAAATGGCAAAGCAAGGCAAGGCAAAGCAAGACAAAAGGGCAAAGCAAGGCACGGAAAAAGAGCAAAGCATGGCAAGGCAAGGCAAGGCAAAAGGTCAAAAGAAAGGCAAGGCAAATCAGGGCAAAAGGAGAAAGGAAGGCAAGGCAAGACAAGGCACAGAGGCAAAGCAAGGCAAGGCAAAAAGGTAAAGCAAGGCAAGGTAAGGCAAAGGGGCAAAGCAAGGCATGGAAAGGCAAGGCAAAAGGGGAAAGCAAAGCAAGGCAAGGCGAAAGGATAAGGAAGACACGTCCAGGCAAGGCAAAGATGAAAGTAAGGCAATTCAAGGAAATTGAAAACGGCAAAACAAGGAAAGGCAAGGCAAAAGGGCAAAGCAAAGCAAGTGAAAAGGGCAAAGCATGACAAGGCAAGGCAAGGCAAAAGGGCAAAGCATGTCAAGGCAAGGTAAGGCAAAAGGGCAATGCAAGGAAAGGCAAAATGGCAAAGCAAGACAAGGCAAAGGGGCAAAGCATAACGAGGCAAAGCAAGGCAAAAGGGCAAAGCAAGGCAAGTCAAAAGGGCAAAGCATGACAAGGCAAGGCAAGGAAAAAGGGTATAGCAAGTCAAGGCAAGGTAAGGCAAAAGGGCAATTCAAGGAAAGGCAAAATGGCAAAGCAAGGCAAGGCAAAAGGGCAAAGAATGGCAAGGCAAGGCAAGGAAAAAGGGCAACTCAATGCAAGGCCAGGCAAACTGCAAAGAAAGGCAAGGCATGGTAAGTCAAAATGACAAACCATGGCAAGGCCAGGAAAAAGGCCAAAGCAAGGAAAGGCAAGGCAAAAGGGGAAAGCAAGGCAAGGGAAAATGGCAAAGCAAGGCAAGGCAAGGCAAGACAAAAGGGCAAAGCAAGGCAAGGAAAAAGAGCAAAGCATGGCAATGCAAGGCAAGGCAAAAGGTCAAAAGAAAGGCAAGGCAAATCAGGGCAAAAGGAGAAAGGAAGGCAAGGCAAGACAAGGCAAAGAGGCAAAGCAAGGCAAGGCAGAAGGGCAAAGCAAGGCAAGGTAAGGCAAAGGGGCAAAGCAAGGCATGGAAAGGCAAGGCAAGGCAAAGCAAAAGGGAAAAGCAAGACAAGTCAGGCAAGGCAAAATGTCAAAGTAAGGCAATGCAATGCAAATCAAAAGGGCAAAGCAAGGCATGGCAAGGAAAAAGGGCAAAGCAAGGCAAGGTAAGGCAAAAGGGCAATGCAAGCAAAGGCAAAATGACAATGCAAGGAAAGGCAAAATGGCAAAGCAAGGCAAGGAAAAAGGGCAAAGCAAGGCAAGGCAAAACGGCAAAGTAAGGCAAGGCAAGGGAATGCAAAAGGGCAAAGCAAGGCAAGTCAAAACGGAAAAGTAAAGCAAGACAAGGGAAGGCAAATGGGCAAAGCATGGCAAGGCAAGGCAAAGCAAAAGGGCAAAGCAAGACAAGGTAAGGCAAGGCAAAATGTGAAAGTAAGGCAATGTAGGAGAAAGGAAGGAGAAAGGAGAAAGGAAGGCAAGGCAAGACAAGGCAAAGAGGCAAAGTATGGCAAGGCAAAAGGGCAAAGCAAGGCAAGGTAAGGCAAAGGGGCAAAGCAAGGCATGGAAAGGCAAGGCAAGGGAAGGCAAAAGGGTAAAGAAAGGCAAGGAAAGGCAAGGCAAAAGGGGAAAGCAAAGCAAGGCACGGCAAAAGGATAAGGAAGACACGTCAAGGCAAGGCAAAGATGAAAGTAAGGCAATGCAAGGCAATTCAAAACGGCAAAACAAGGAAAGGCAAGGCAAAAGGGCAAAGCAAAGCAAGTCAAAAGGGCAAAGCATGACAAGGCAAGGCAAGGCAAAAGGGCAAAGCATGTCAAGGCAAGGTAAGGCAAAAGGGCAATGCAAGGAAAGGCAAAATGGCAAAGCAAGACAAGGCAAGGAAAAAGGGTATAGCAAGTCAAGGCAAGGTAAGGCAAAAGGGCAATTCAAGGAAAGGCAAAATGGCAAAGCAAGGCAAGGCAAAAGGGCAAAGCATGGCAAGGCAAGGCAATGAAAAAGGGCAACTCAATGCAAGGCCAGGCAAAAGGGCAAAGAAAGGCAAGGCAAGGTAAGTCAAAAGGACAAACCATGGCAAGGCCAGGAAAAAGGCCAAAGCAAGGAAAGGCAAGGCAAAGCGGGAAAGCAAGGCAAGGGAAAATGGCAAAGCAAGGCAAGGCAAGGCAAGACAAAAGGGCAAAGCAAGGCAAGGAAAAAGAGCAAAGCATGGCAAGGCAAGGCAAGGCAAAAGGTCAAAAGAAAGGCAAGGCAAATCAGGGCAAAAGGAGAAAGGAAGGCAAGGCAAGACAAGGCAAAGAGGCAAAGCAAGGCAAGGCAAAAACGCAAAGCAAGGCAAGGTAAGGCAAAGGGGCAAAGCAAGGCATGGAAAGGCAAGGCAAAAGGGGAAAGCAAAGCAAGGCAAGGCGAAAGGATAAGGAAGACACGTCAAGGCAATGCAAAGATGAAAGTAAGGCAATGCAAGGAAATTGAAAACGGCAAAACAAGGAAAGGCAAGGCAAAAGGGCAAAGCAAAGCAAGTGAAAAGGGCAAAGCATGACAAGGCAAGGCAAGGCAAAAGGGCAAAGCATGTCAAGGCAAGGTAAGGCAAAAGGGCAATGCAAGGAAAGGCAAAATGGCAAAGCAAGACAAGGCAAAGGGGCAAAGCATAACGAGGCAAAGCAAGGCAAAAGGGCAAAGCAAGGCAAGTCAAAAGGGCAAAGCATGACAAGGCAAGGCAAGGAAAAAGGGTATAGCAAGTCAAGGCAAGGTAAGGCAAAAGGGCAATTAAAGGAAAGGCAAAATGGCAAAGCAAGGCAAGGCAAAAGGGCAAAGAATGGCAAGGCAAGGCAAGGAAAAAGGGCAACTCAATGCAAGGCCAGGAAAACTGCAAAGAAAGGCAAGGCATGGTAAGTCAAAATGACAAACCATGGCAAGGCCAGGAAAAAGGCCAAAGCAAGGAAAGGCAAGGCAAAAGGGGAAAGCAAGGCAAGGGAAAATGGCAAAGCAAGGCAAGGCAAGGCAAGACAAAAGGGCAAAGCAAGGCAAGGAAAAAGAGCAAAGCATGGCAATGCAAGGCAAGGCAAAAGGTCAAAAGAAAGGCAAGGCAAATCAGGGCAAAAGGAGAAAGGAAGGCAAGGCAAGACAAGGCAAAGAGGCAAAGCAAGGCAAGGCAAAAGGGCAAAGCAAGGCAAGGTAAGGCAAAGGGGCAAAGCAAGGCATGGAAAGGCAAGGCAAGGCAAAGCAAAAGGGAAAAGCAAGACAAGTCAGGCAAGGCAAAATGTCAAAGTAAGGCAATGCAATGCAAATCAAAAGGGCAAAGCAAGGCATGGCAAGGAAAAAGGGCAAAGCAAGGCAAGGTAAGGCAAAAGGGCAATGCAAGCAAAGGCAAAATGACAATGCAAGGAAAGGCAAAATGGCAAAGCAAGGCAAGGAAAAAGGGCAAAGCAAGGCAAGGCAAAACGGCAAAGTAAGGCAAGGCAAGGGAATGCAAAAGGGCAAAGCAAGGCAAGTCAAAACGGAAAAGTAAAGCAAGACAAGGGAAGGCAAATGGGCAAAGCATGGCAAGGCAAGGCAAAGCAAAAGGGCAAAGCAAGACAAGGTAAGGCAAGGCAAAATGTGAAAGTAAGGCAATGTAGGAGAAAGGAAGGAGAAAGGAGAAAGGAAGGCAAGGCAAGACAAGGCAAAGAGGCAAAGTATGGCAAGGCAAAAGGGCAAAGCAAGGCAAGGTAAGGCAAAGGGGCAAAGCAAGGCATGGAAAGGCAAGGCAAGGGAAGGCAAAAGGGTAAAGAAAGGCAAGGAAAGGCAAGGCAAAAGGGGAAAGCAAAGCAAGGCACGGCAAAAGGATAAGGAAGACACGTCAAGGCAAGGCAAAGATGAAAGTAAGGCAATGCAAGGCAATTCAAAACGGCAAAACAAGGAAAGGCAAGGCAAAAGGGCAAAGCAAAGCAAGTCAAAAGGGCAAAGCATGACAAGGCAAGGCAAGGCAAAAGGGCAAAGCATGTCAAGGCAAGGTAAGGCAAAAGGGCAATGCAAGGAAAGGCAAAATGGCAAAGCAAGACAAGGCAAGGAAAAAGGGTATAGCAAGTCAAGGCAAGGTAAGGCAAAAGGGCAATTCAAGGAAAGGCAAAATGTCAAAGCAAGGCAAGGCAAAAGGGCAAAGCATGGCAAGGCAAGGCAATGAAAAAGGGCAACTCAATGCAAGGCCAGGCAAAAGGGCAAAGAAAGGCAAGGCAAGGTAAGTCAAAAGGACAAACCATGGCAAGGCCAGGAAAAAGGCCAAAGCAAGGAAAGGCAAGGCAAAGCGGGAAAGCAAGGCAAGGGAAAATGGCAAAGCAAGGCAAGGCAAGGCAAGACAAAAGGGCAAAGCAAGGCAAGGAAAAAGAGCAAAGCATGGCAAGGCAAGGCAAGGCAAAAGGTCAAAAGAAAGGCAAGGCAAATCAGGGCAAAAGGAGAAAGGAAGGCAAGGCAAGACAAGGCAAAGAGGCAAAGCAAGGCAAGGCAAAAACGCAAAGCAAGGCAAGGTAAGGCAAAGGGGCAAAGCAAGGCATGGAAAGGCAAGGCAAAAGGGGAAAGCAAAGCAAGGCAAGGCGAAAGGATAAGGAAGACACGTCAAGGCAATGCAAAGATGAAAGTAAGGCAATGCAAGGAAATTGAAAACGGCAAAACAAGGAAAGGCAAGGCAAAAGGGCAAAGCAAAGCAAGTGAAAAGGGCAAAGCATGACAAGGCAAGGCAAGGCAAAAGGGCAAAGCATGTCAAGGCAAGGTAAGGCAAAAGGGCAATGCAAGGAAAGGCAAAATGGCAAAGCAAGACAAGGCAAAGGGGCAAAGCATAACGAGGCAAAGCAAGGCAAAAGGGCAAAGCAAGGCAAGTCAAAAGGGCAAAGCATGACAAGGCAAGGCAAGGAAAAAGGGTATAGCAAGTCAAGGCAAGGTAAGGCAAAAGGGCAATTCAAGGAAAGGCAAAATGGCAAAGCAAGGCAAGGCAAAAGGGCAAAGAATGGCAAGGCAAGGCAAGGAAAAAGGGCAACTCAATGCAAGGCCAGGAAAACTGCAAAGAAAGGCAAGGCATGGTAAGTCAAAATGACAAACCATGGCAAGGCCAGGAAAAAGGCCAAAGCAAGGAAAGGCAAGGCAAAAGGTCAAAAGAAAGGCAAGGCAAATCAGGGCAAAAGGAGAAAGGAAGGCAAGGCAAGACAAGGCAAAGAGGCAAAGCAAGGCAAGGCAGAAGGGCAAAGCAAGGCAAGGTAAGGCAAAGGGGCAAAGCAAGGCATGGAAAGGCAAGGCAAGGCAAAGCAAAAGGGAAAAGCAAGACAAGTCAGGCAAGGCAAAATGTCAAAGTAAGGCAATGCAATGCAAATCAAAAGGGCAAAGCAAGGCATGGCAAGGAAAAAGGGCAAAGCAAGGCAAGGTAAGGCAAAAGGGCAATGCAAGCAAAGGCAAAATGACAATGCAAGGAAAGGCAAAATGGCAAAGCAAGGCAAGGAAAAAGGGCAAAGCAAGGCAAGGCAAAACGGCAAAGTAAGGCAAGGCAAGGGAATGCAAAAGGGCAAAGCAAGGCAAGTCAAAACGGAAAAGTAAAGCAAGACAAGGGAAGGCAAATGGGCAAAGCATGGCAAGGCAAGGCAAAGCAAAAGGGCAAAGCAAGACAAGGTAAGGCAAGGCAAAATGTGAAAGTAAGGCAATGTAGGAGAAAGGAAGGAGAAAGGAGAAAGGAAGGCAAGGCAAGACAAGGCAAAGAGGCAAAGTATGGCAAGGCAAAAGGGCAAAGCAAGGCAAGGTAAGGCAAAGGGGCAAAGCAAGGCATGGAAAGGCAAGGCAAGGGAAGGCAAAAGGGTAAAGAAAGGCAAGGAAAGGCAAGGCAAAAGGGGAAAGCAAAGCAAGGCACGGCAAAAGGATAAGGAAGACACGTCAAGGCAAGGCAAAGATGAAAGTAAGGCAATGCAAGGCAATTCAAAACGGCAAAACAAGGAAAGGCAAGGCAAAAGGGCAAAGCAAAGCAAGTCAAAAGGGCAAAGCATGACAAGGCAAGGCAAGGCAAAAGGGCAAAGCATGTCAAGGCAAGGTAAGGCAAAAGGGCAATGCAAGGAAAGGCAAAATGGCAAAGCAAGACAAGGCAAGGAAAAAGGGTATAGCAAGTCAAGGCAAGGTAAGGCAAAAGGGCAATTCAAGGAAAGGCAAAATGGCAAAGCAAGGCAAGGCAAAAGGGCAAAGCATGGCAAGGCAAGGCAATGAAAAAGGGCAACTCAATGCAAGGCCAGGCAAAAGGGCAAAGAAAGGCAAGGCAAGGTAAGTCAAAAGGACAAACCATGGCAAGGCCAGGAAAAAGGCCAAAGCAAGGAAAGGCAAGGCAAAGCGGGAAAGCAAGGCAAGGGAAAATGGCAAAGCAAGGCAAGGCAAGGCAAGACAAAAGGGCAAAGCAAGGCAAGGAAAAAGAGCAAAGCATGGCAAGGCAAGGCAAGGCAAAAGGTCAAAAGAAAGGCAAGGCAAATCAGGGCAAAAGGAGAAAGGAAGGCAAGGCAAGACAAGGCAAAGAGGCAAAGAAAGGCAAGGCAAAAACGCAAAGCAAGGCAAGGTAAGGCAAAGGGGCAAAGCAAGGCATGGAAAGGCAAGGCAAAAGGGGAAAGCAAAGCAAGGCAAGGCGAAAGGATAAGGAAGACACGTCAAGGCAATGCAAAGATGAAAGTAAGGCAATGCAAGGAAATTGAAAACGGCAAAACAAGGAAAGGCAAGGCAAAAGGGCAAAGCAAAGCAAGTGAAAAGGGCAAAGCATGACAAGGCAAGGCAAGGCAAAAGGGCAAAGCATGTCAAGGCAAGGTAAGGCAAAAGGGCAATGCAAGGAAAGGCAAAATGGCAAAGCAAGACAAGGCAAAGGGGCAAAGCATAACGAGGCAAAGCAAGGCAAAAGGGCAAAGCAAGGCAAGTCAAAAGGGCAAAGCATGACAAGGCAAGGCAAGGAAAAAGGGTATAGCAAGTCAAGGCAAGGTAAGGCAAAAGGGCAATTCAAGGAAAGGCAAAATGGCAAAGCAAGGCAAGGCAAAAGGGCAAAGAATGGCAAGGCAAGGCAAGGAAAAAGGGCAAAGCATGGCAAGGCAAGGCAAGGCAAAAGGTCAAAAGAAAGGCAAGGCAAATCAGGGCAAAAGGAGAAAGGAAGGCAAGGCAAGACAAGGCAAAGAGGCAAAGCAAGGCAAGGCAAAAGGGCAAAGCAAGGCAAGGTAAGGCAAAGGGGCAAAGCAAGGCATGGAAAGGCAAGGCAAGGGAAGGCAAAAGGGTAAAGCAAGGCAAGGAAAGGCAAGGCAAAAGGGGAAAGCAAAGCAACGCAAGGCAAAAGGATAAGCAAGACACGTCAAGGCAAGGCAAAGATGAAAGTAAGGCAATGCAAGGCAATTCAAAACGGCAAAACAAGGCAAGGCAAGGCAAAAGGGCAAAGCAAAGCAAGTCAAAAAGGCAAAGAATGACAAGGCAAGGCAAGGCAAAAGGCTAAAGCATGTCAAGGCAAGGTAAGGCAAAAGGGCAATGCAAGGAAACGCAAAATGGCAAAGCAGACAAGGCAAAAGGGCAAAGCAAAGCAAGTCAAAATGGCAAAGTATGACAAGGCAAGGCAAGGAAAAAGGCTATAGCAAGTCAAGGCAAGGTAAGGCAAAAGGGCAATTCAAGGAAAGGCAAAATGGCAAAGCAAGGCAAGGCAAAAGGGCAAAGCATAACAAGGCAAAGCAAGGCAAAAGGGCAAAGCAAGGCAAGGCAAAAGGGCAAAGCATGGCAAGGCAAGGAAAAAGGGCAACTCAATGCAAGGCCGGGCAAAAGTGCAAAGAAAGGCAAGGCAAGGTAAGTCAAAAGGACAAAAGCATGGCAAGGCCAGGAAAAAGGCCAAAGCTAGGAAAGGCAAGGCAAAAGGGGAAAGCAAGGCAAGGGAAAATGGCAAAGCAAGGCAAGGCAAGGCAAGACAAAAGGGCAAAGCAAGGCAAGGAAAAAGAGCAAAGCATGGCAAGGCAAGGCAAGGCAAAAGGTCAAAAGAAAGGCAAGGCAAATCAGGGCAAAAGGAGAAAGGAAGGCAAGGCAAGACAAGGCAAAGAGTCAAAGCAAGGCAAGGCAAAGGGGCAAAGCACGGCATGGAAAGGCAAGGCAAGGGAAGGCAAAAGGGTAAAGCAAGGCAAGGAAAGGCAAGTGAAAAGGGGAAAGCAAAGCAAGGCAAGGCAAAAGGATAAGGAAGACACGTCAAGGCAAGGCAAAGATGAAAGTAAGGCAATGCAAGGCAATTCAAAACGGCAAAACAAGGCAAGGCAAGGCAAAAGGGCAAAGCAAAGCAAGTCAAAAGGGCAAAGCATGACAAGGCAAGGTAAGGCAAAAGGGCAATGCAAGGAAAGGAAAAATGGCAAAGCAAGACAAGGCAAAAGGGTAAAGCATAACAAGGCAAAGCAAGGCAAAAGGGCAAAGCAAGGCAAGTCAAAAAGGCAAAGCATGAAAAGGCAAGGCAAGGAAAAAGGGTATAGCAAGTCAAGGCAAGGTAAGGCAAAAGGGCAATTCAAGGAAAGACAAAATGGCAAAGCAAGGCAAGGCAAAAGGGCAAAGCATGGCAAGGGAAGGAAAAAGGGCAACTCAATGCAAGGCCAGGCAAAAGGGCAAAGAAAGGCAAGGCAAGGTAAGTCAAAAGGACAAACCATGGCAAGGCCAGGAAAAAGGCCAAAGCAGGAAAGGCAAGGCAAAAGGGGAAAGCAAGGCAAGGGAAAATGGCAAAGCAAGGCAAGGCAAGGCAAGACAAAAGGGCAAAGCAAGGCAAGGAAAAAGAGCAAAGCATGGCAAGGCAAGGCAAGGCAAGGCAAAAGGTCAAAAGAAAGGCAAGGCAAATCAGGGCAAAAGGAGAAAGGAAGGTAAGGCAAGACAAGGCAAAGAGACAAAGCAAGGCAAGGCAAAAGGGCATAGCAAGGCAAGGTAAGGCAAAGGGGCAAAGCAAGGCATGGAAAGGCAAAGGCAAGGGAAGGCAAATGGGCAAAGCCTGGCAAGGCAAGGTAAAGCAAAAGGGCAAAGCAAGACAAGGTAAGGCAAGGCAAAATGTGAAAGTAAGGCAATGTAGGAGAAAGGAAGGAGAAAGGAGAAAGGAAGGCAAGGCAAGGCAAGGCAAAGAGGCAAAGTATGGCAAGGCAAAAGGGCAAACCAAGGCAAGGTAAGGCAAAGGGGCAAAGCAAGGCATGGAAAGGCAAGGCAAGGGAAGGCAAAAGGGCAAAGCATGTCAAGGCAAGGTAAGGCAAAAGGGCAATGCAAGGAAAGGCAAAATGGCAAAGCAAGACAAGGCAAGGAAAAAGGGTATAGCAAGTCAAGGCAAGGTAAGGCAAAAGGGCAATTCAAGGAAAGGCAAAATGTCAAAGCAAGGCAAGGCAAAAGGGCAAAGCATGGCAAGGCAAGGCAATGAAAAAGGGCAACTCAATGCAAGGCCAGGCAAAAGGGCAAAGAAAGGCAAGGCAAGGTAAGTCAAAAGGACAAACCATGGCAAGGCCAGGAAAAAGGCCAAAGCAAGGAAAGGCAAGGCAAAAGGGGAAAGCAAGGCAAGGGAAAATGGCAAAGCAAGGCAAGGCAAGGCAAGACAAAAGGGCAAAGCAAGGCAAGGAAAAAGAGCAAAGCATGGCAAGGCAAGGCAAGGCAAGGCAAAAGGTCAAAAGAAAGGCAAGGCAAATCAGGGCAAAAGGAGAAAGGAAGGTAAGGCAAGACAAGGCAAAGAGACAAAGCAAGGCAAGGCAAAAGGGCATAGCAAGGCAAGGTAAGGCAAAGGGGCAAAGCAAGGCATGGAAAGGCAAAGGCAAGGGAAGGCAAATGGGCAAAGCCTGGCAAGGCAAGGTAAAGCAAAAGGGCAAAGCAAGACAAGGTAAGGCAAGGCAAAATGTGAAAGTAAGGCAATGTAGGAGAAAGGAAGGAGAAAGGAGAAAGGAAGGCAAGGCAAGGCAAGGCAAAGAGGCAAAGTATGGCAAGGCAAAAGGGCAAACCAAGGCAAGGTAAGGCAAAGGGGCAAAGCAAGGCATGGAAAGGCAAGGCAAGGGAAGGCAAAAGGGCAAAGCATGTCAAGGCAAGGTAAGGCAAAAGGGCAATGCAAGGAAAGGCAAAATGGCAAAGCAAGACAAGGCAAGGAAAAAGGGTATAGCAAGTCAAGGCAAGGTAAGGCAAAAGGGCAATTCAAGGAAAGGCAAAATGTCAAAGCAAGGCAAGGCAAAAGGGCAAAGCATGGCAAGGCAAGGCAATGAAAAAGGGCAACTCAATGCAAGGCCAGGCAAAAGGGCAAAGAAAGGCAAGGCAAGGTAAGTCAAAAGGACAAACCATGGCAAGGCCAGGAAAAAGGCCAAAGCAAGGAAAGGCAAGGCAAAAGGGGAAAGCAAGGCAAGGGAAAATGGCAAAGCAAGGCAAGGCAAGGCAAGACAAAAGGGCAAAGCAAGGCAAGGAAAAAGAGCAAAGCATGGCAAGGCAAGGCAAAGCAAAAGGGCAAAGAAAGACAAGGTAAGGCAAGGTAAAATGTCAAAGTAAGGCAATGTAAGGCAAATCAAAATGGCAAAGCAAGGCATGGCAAGGAAAAAGGGCAAAGCAAGGCAAGGCAAAACGGCAAAATAAGGCAAGGCAAGGGAATGCAAAAGGGCAAAGCAAGGCAAGTCAAAACGGAAAAGTAAAGCAAGACAAGGGAAGGCAAAAGGGCAAAGCAAAGACATGGAAAGGCAAGGCAAGGCAAAGCAAAAGGACAAAGCAAGACAAGGTAAGGCAAGGCAAAATGTCAAAGTAAGGCAATGCAATGCAAATCAAAAGGGCAAAGCAAGGCATGGCAAGGAAAAAGGGCAAAGCAAGGCATGGAAAGGCAAGGCAAGGCAAGGGAAAAGGGCAAAGCAAGGCAAGGAAAGGCAAGGCAAAAGGGGAAAGCAAAGCAAGGCAAGGCAAAAGGATAAGCAAGACACGTCAAGGCAAGGTAAAGATGAAAGTAAGGCAATGCAAGGCAAATCAAAACGGCAAAACAAGGCAAGGCAAGGCAAAAGGGCAAAGCAAGTCAAGGCAAAACGGCAAAGTAAGGCAAGGCAAGAGAAGGCAAAAGAGCAAAGCAAGGCAAGGCATAAAGGAAAAGTAAAGCAAGGCAAGGGAAGGCAAAAGGGAAAAGCAAGACATGGAAAGGCAAGGCAAGGCAAAGCAAAAGGGAAAAGCAAGGCAAGGCAAGGTGAGGCAAAAGGGCAATGCAAGGAAAGGCAAAATGGCAAAGCAAGGCAAGGCAAAAGGGCAAAGCAAGTCAAGGCAAGGTAAGGCAAAAGAGCAAAACAAGGGAAGGCAAGGCAAAAGAGCAAAGCAAGGGAAGGCAAGGCAAAAGGGAAAAGCAAGGAAAGGTAAGGCAAGGCAAAAGGGCAAAGCAAGGCATGGCAAAAGGGCAAAGCATGGCAAGGAAAGGCAAGGCAAAAGGGCAAAGCATGGCAAGGCAAGGCAAAGCAAAAGGGCAAAGCCAGACAAGGTAAGGCAAGGCAAGGCAAAGCAAAAGGGAAAAGCAAGACAAGGTTAGGCAAGGCAAAATTTCAAAGTAAGGCAATGTAATGCAAATCAAAAGGGCAAAGCAAGGCATGGCAAGGAAAAAGGGCAAAGCAAGGCATGGAAAGGCAAGGCAAGGGAAAAGGGCTAAGCAAGGCAAGGTAAGGCAAAGGGGCAATGCAAGGAAAGGCAAAATGGCAAAGCAAGGCAAGGCAAAAGGGAAAAGCATGGCAAGACAAGGCAAGGAAAAAGGGCAAGGCAAGGAAAGGGAAAACTGCAAAGCAAGGATAGGCAATGTAAGGCAAAAGGGCAAAGCAAGGCAAAGCTAGACAAAAGGGCAAAGGAAGGCAAGGCAAGGCAAAAGGGGAAAGCAAGGTCAGACAAGGGAAGGCAAAATGGCAAAGAAAGGGAAGGCAAGGCAAAAGAGCAAAGCAAGGGAAGGCAAGGCAAAAGGGAAAATCAAGTCAAGGCAAGGTAAGAGAAAAGTTCAAAGCAAGGGAAGGAAAAAGAGCAAAGCATGTCACGGCAAGGCAAAAGGTCAGAAGAAAGGCAAGGCAAAAGGGGAAAGCAAGGTAAGACAAGGGAAGGCAAAATGGCAAATCAAGGCAAAGCAAGGCAAAAGTACAAAGCAAGGTAAGGCAAGGAAAGACAAAAGGGCAATGCAAGGCAAGGCCGGGAAAAAGGGCAAATCAAGGCAAGGCAAATCAAGGCAAAAGGGCAAACCAAAGCAAGGCCAGACAAGGCAAAAGGGCAAAGCATGGCAAGGCAAGGCAAACGAGAAAAGCAATGCAAGGGAAGGCAAAATGGCAAAGCAAGGCAAGTCAAAACGGAAAAGTAAAGCAAGACAAGGGAAGGCAAAAGGGCAAAGCAAGACATGGAAAGGCAAGGCAAGGCAAAGCAAAAGGGAAAAGCAAGACAAGTCAGGCAAGGCAAAATGTCAAAGTAAGGCAATGCAATGCAAATCAAAAGGGCAAAGCAAGGCATGGCAAGGAAAAAGGGCAAAGCAAGGCAAGGTAAGGCAAAAGGGCAATGCAAGCAAAGGCAAAATGGCAATGCAAGGAAAGGCAAAATGGCAAAGCAAGGCAAGGAAAAAGGGCAAAGCAAGGCAAGGCAAAACGGCAAAGTAAGGCAAGGCAAGGGAATGCAAAAGGGCAAAGCAAGGCAAGTCAAAACGGAAAAGTAAAGCAAGACAAGGGAAGGCAAATGGGCAAAGCATGGCAAGGCAAGGCAAAGCAAAAGGGCAAAGCAAGACAAGGTAAGGCAAGGCAAAATGTGAAAGTAAGGCAATGTAGGAGAAAGGAAGGAGAAAGGAGAAAGGAAGGCAAGGCAAGACAAGGCAAAGAGGCAAAGTATGGCAAGGCAAAAGGGCAAAGCAAGGCAAGGTAAGGCAAAGGGGCAAAGCAAGGCATGGAAAGGCAAGGCAAGGGAAGGCAAAAGGGTAAAGAAAGGCAAGGAAAGGCAAGGCAAAAGTGGAAAGCAAAGCAAGGCAAGGCAAAAGGATAAGGAAGACACGTCAAGGCAAGGCAAAGATGAAAGTAAGGCAATGCAAGGCAATTCAAAACGGCAAAACAAGGAAAGGCAAGGCAAAAGGGCAAAGCAAAGCAAGTCAAAAGGGCAAAGCATGACAAGGCAAGGCAAGGCAAAAGGGCAAAGCATGTCAAGGCAAGGTAAGGCAAAAGGGCAATGCAAGGAAAGGCAAAATGGCAAAGCAAGACAAGGCAAGGAAAAAGGGTATAGCAAGTCAAGGCAAGGTAAGGCAAAAGGGCAATTCAAGGAAAGGCAAAATGGCAAAGCAAGGCAAGGCAAAAGGGCAAAGCATGGCAAGGCAAGGCAATGAAAAAGGGCAACTCAATGCAAGGCCAGGCAAAAGGGCAAAGCATGGCAAGGCAAGGTAAGTCAAAAGGACAAACCATGGCAAGGCCAGGAAAAAGGCCAAAGCAAGGAAAGGCAAGGCAAAACGGGAAAGCAAGGCAAGGGAAAATGGCAAAGCAAGGCAAGGCAAGGCAAGACAAAAGGGCAAAGCAAGGCAAGGAAAAAGAGCAAAGCATGGCAAGGCAAGGCAAGGCAAAAGGTCAAAAGAAAGGCAAGGCAAATCAGGGCAAAAGGAGAAAGGAAGGCAAGGCAAGACAAGGCAAAGAGGCAAAGCAAGGCAAGGCAAAAAGGCAAAGCAAGGCAAGGTAAGGCAAAGGGGCAAAGCAAGGCATGGAAAGGCAAGGCAAAAGGGGAAAGCAAAGCAAGGCAAGGCGAAAGGATAAGGAAGACACGTCAAGGCAAGGCAAAGATGAAAGTAAGGCAATTCAAGGAAATTGAAAACGGCAAAACAAGGAAAGGCAAGGCAAAAGGGCAAAGCAAAGCAAGTCAAAAGGGCAAAGCATGACAAGGCAAGGCAAGGCAAAAGGGCAAAGCATGTCAAGGCAAGGTAAGGCAAAAGGGCAATGCAAGGCAAGGCAAAACGGCAAAGTAAGGCAAGGCAAGAGAAGGCAAAAGAGCAAAGCAAGGCAAGGCAAAAAGGAAAAGTAAAGCAAGGCAAGGGAAGGCAAAAGGGCAAAGCAAGACATGGAAAGGCAAGGCAAGGCAAAGCAAAAGGGAAAAGCAAGGCAAGGCAAGGTGAGGCAAAAGGGCAATGCAAGGAAAGGCAAAATGGCAAAGCAAGGCAAGGCAAAAGGGCAAAGCAAGTCAAGGCAAGGTAAGGCAAAAGGGAAAAACAAGGGAAGGCAAGGCAAAAGAGCAAAGCAAGGGAAGGCAAGGCAAAAGGGAAAAGGAAGGAAAGGAAAGGCAAGGCAAAAGGGAAAGCAAGGCATGGCAAAAGGGCAAAGCATGGCAAGGAAAGGCAAGGCAAAAGGGCAAAGCATGTCAAGGCAAGGCAAAGCCAGACAAGGTAAGGCACGGAAAAATGTTAAAGTAAGGCAAGGCAAGGGAATGCAAAAGGGCAAAGCAAGGCAAGTCAAAACGGAAAAGTAAAGCAAGACAAGGGAAGGCAAAAGGGCAAAGCAAGACATGGAAAGGCAAGGCAAGGCAAAGCAAAAGGGAAAAGCAAGACAAGTCAGGCAAGGCAAAATGTCAAAGTAAGGCAATGCAATGCAAATCAAAAGGGCAAAGCAAGGCATGGCAAGGAAAAAGGGCAAAGCAAGGCAAGGTAAGGCAAAAGGGCAATGCAAGCAAAGGCAAAATGGCAATGCAAGGAAAGGCAAAATGGCAAAGCAAGGCAAGGAAAAAGGGCAAAGCAAGGCAAGGCAAAACGGCAAAGTAAGGCAAGGCAAGGGAATGCAAAAGGGCAAAGCAAGGCAAGTCAAAACGGAAAAGTAAAGCAAGACAAGGGAAGGCAAATGGGCAAAGCATGGCAAGGCAAGGCAAAGCAAAAGGGCAAAGCAAGACAAGGTAAGGCAAGGCAAAATGTGAAAGTAAGGCAATGTAGGAGAAAGGAAGGAGAAAGGAGAAAGGAAGGCAAGGCAAGGCAAGGCAAAGAGGCAAAGTATGGCAAGGCAAAAGGGCAAAGCAAGGCAAGGTAAGGCAAAGGGGCAAAGCAAGGCATGGAAAGGCAAGGCAAGGGAAGGCAAAAGGGCAAAGCATGTCAAGGCAAGGTAAGGCAAAAGGGCAATGCAAGGAAAGGCAAAATGGCAAAGCAAGACAAGGCAAGGAAAAAGGGTATAGCAAGTCAAGGCAAGGTAAGGCAAAAGGGCAATTCAAGGAAAGGCAAAATGTCAAAGCAAGGCAAGGCAAAAGGGCAAAGCATGGCAAGGCAAGGCAATGAAAAAGGGCAACTCAATGCAAGGCCAGGCAAAAGGGCAAAGCATGGCAAGGCAAGGTAAGTCAAAAGGACAAACCATGGCAAGGCCAGGAAAAAGGCCAAAGCAAGGAAAGGCAAGGCAAAAGGGGAAAGCAAGGCAAGGGAAAATGGCAAAGCAAGGCAAGGCAAGGCAAGACAAAAGGGCAAAGCAAGGCAAGGAAAAAGAGCAAAGCATGGCAAGGCAAGGCAAGGCAAAGCAAAAGGACAAAGCAAGACAAGGTAAGGCAAGGCAAAATGTCAAAGTAAGGCAATGCAATGCAAATCAAAAGGGCAAAGCAAGGCATGGCAAGGAAAAAGGGCAAAGCAAGGCATGGAAAGGCAAGGCAAGGCAAGGGAAAAGGGCAAAGCAAGGCAAGGAAAGGCAAGGCAAAAGGGGAAAGCAAAGCAAGGCAAGGCAAAAGGATAAGCAAGACACGTCAAGGCAAGGTAAAGATGAAAGTAAGGCAATGCAAGGCAAATCAAAACGGCAAAACAAGGCAAGGCAAGGCAAAAGGGCAAAGCAAGTCAAGGCAAAACGGCAAAGTAAGGCAAGGCAAGAGAAGGCAAAAGAGCAAAGCAAGGCAAGGCAAAAAGGAAAAGTAAAGCAAGGCAAGGGAAGGCAAAAGGGAAAAGCAAGACATGGAAAGGCAAGGCAAGGCAAAGCAAAAGGGAAAAGCAAGGCAAGGCAAGGTGAGGCAAAAGGGCAATGCAAGGAAAGGCAAAATGGCAAAGCAAGGCAAGGCAAAAGGGCAAAGCAAGTCAAGGCAAGGTAAGGCAAAAGAGCAAAACAAGGGAAGGCAAGGCAAAAGAGCAAAGCAAGGGAAGGCAAGACAAAAGGGAAAAGCAAGGAAAGGTAAGGCAAGGCAAAAGGGCAAAGCAAGGCATGGCAAAAGGGCAAAGCATGGCAAGGAAAGGCAAGGCAAAAGGGCAAAGCATGGCAAGGCAAGGCAAAGCAAAAGGGCAAAGCCAGACAAGGTAAGGCAAGGCAAGGCAAAGCAAAAGGGAAAAGCAAGACAAGGTTAGGCAAGGCAAAATTTCAAAGTAAGGCAATGTAATGCAAATCAAAAGGGCAAAGCAAGGCATGGCAAGGAAAAAGGGCAAAGCAAGGCATGGAAAGGCAAGGCAAGGGAAAAGGGCTAAGCAAGGCAAGGTAAGGCAAAAGGGCAATGCAAGGAAAGGCAAAATGGCAAAGCAAGGCAAGGCAAAAGGGAAAAGCATGGCAAGACAAGGCAAGGAAAAAGGGCAAGGCAAGGAAAGGGAAAACTGCAAAGCAAGGCTAGGCAATGTAAGGCAAAAGGGCAAAGCAAGGCAAAGCTAGACAAAAGGGCAAAGGAAGGCAAGGCAAGGCAAAAGGGGAAAGCAAGGTCAGACAAGGGAAGGCAAAATGGCAAAGAAAGGGAAGGCAAGGCAAAAGAGCAAAGCAAGGGAAGGCAAGGCAAAAGGGAATATCAAGTCAAGGCAAGGTAAGAGAAAAGTTCAAAGCAAGGGAAGGAAAAAGAGCAAAGCATGTCACGGCAAGGCAAAAGGTCAGAAGAAAGGCAAGGCAAAAGGGGAAAGCAAGGTAAGACAAGGGAAGGCAAAATGGCAAATCAAGGCAAAGCAAGGCAAAAGTACAAAGCAAGGTAAGGCAAGGAAAGACAAAAGGGCAATGCAAGGCAAGGCCGGGAAAAAGGGCAAATCAAGGCAAGGCAAATCAAGGCAAAAGGGCAAACCAAAGCAAGGCCAGACAAGGCAAAAGGGCAAAGCATGGCAAGGCAAGGCAAACGAGAAAAGCAATGAAAGGGAAGGCAAAATGGCAAAGCAAGGCAAGTCAAAACGGAAAAGTAAAGCAAGACAAGGGAAGGCAAAAGGGCAAAGCAAGACATGGAAAGGCAAGGCAAGGCAAAGCAAAAGGGAAAAGCAAGACAAGTCAGGCAAGGCAAAATGTCAAAGTAAGGCAATGCAATGCAAATCAAAAGGGCAAAGCAAGGCATGGCAAGGAAAAAGGGCAAAGCAAGGCAAGGTAAGGCAAAAGGGCAATGCAAGCAAAGGCAAAATGGCAATGCAAGGAAAGGCAAAATGGCAAAGCAAGGCAAGGAAAAAGGGCAAAGCAAGGCAAGGCAAAACGGCAAAGTAAGGCAAGGCAAGGGAAGGCAAATGGGCAAAGCATGGCAAGGCAAGGCAAAGCAAAAGGGCAAAGCAAGACAAGGTAAGGCAAGGCAAAATGTGAAAGTAAGGCAATGTAGGAGAAAGGAAGGAGAAAGGAGAAAGGAAGGCAAGGCAAGACAAGGCAAAGAGGCAAAGTATGGCAAGGCAAAAGGGCAAAGCAAGGCAAGGTAAGGCAAAGGGGCAAAGCAAGGCATGGAAAGGCAAGGCAAGGGAAGGCAAAAGGGTAAAGAAAGGCAAGGAAAGGCAAGGCAAAAGTGGAAAGCAAAGCAAGGCAAGGCAAAAGGATAAGGAAGACACGTCAAGGCAAGGCAAAGATGAAAGTAAGGCAATGCAAGGCAATTCAAAACGGCAAAACAAGGAAAGGCAAGGCAAAAGGGCAAAGCAAAGCAAGTCAAAAGGGCAAAGCATGACAAGGCAAGGCAAGGCAAAAGGGCAAAGCATGTCAAGGCAAGGTAAGGCAAAAGGGCAATGCAAGGAAAGGCAAAATGGCAAAGCAAGACAAGGCAAAAGGGTAAAGCATAACAAGGCAAAGCAAGGCAAAAGGGCAAAGCAAGGCAAGTCAAAAAGGCAAAGCATGAAAAGGCAAGGCAAGGAAAAAGGGTATAGCAAGTCAAGGCAAGGTAAGGCAAAAGGGCAATTCAAGGAAAGACAAAATGGCAAAGCAAGGCAAGGCAAAAGGGCAAAGCATGGCAAGGGAAGGAAAAAGGGCAACTCAATGCAAGGCAAGGCAAAAGGGCAAAGAAAGGCAAGGCAAGGTAAGTCAAAAGGACAAACCATGGCAAGGCCAGGAAAAAGGCCAAAGCAGGAAAGGCAAGGCAAAAGGGGAAAGCAAGGCAAGGGAAAATGGCAAAGCAAGGCAAGGCAAGGCAAGACAAAAGGGCAAAGCAAGGCAAGGAAAAAGAGCAAAGCATGGCAAGGCAAGGCAAGGCAAGGCAAAAGGTCAAAAGAAAGGCAAGGCAAATCAGGGCAAAAGGAGAAAGGAAGGTAAGGCAAGACAAGGCAAAGAGACAAAGCAAGGCAAGGCAAAAGGGCATAGCAAGGCAAGGTAAGGCAAAGGGGCAAAGCAAGGCATGGAAAGGCAAAGGCAAGGGAAGGCAAATGGGCAAAGCCTGGCAAGGCAAGGTAAAGCAAAAGGGCAAAGCAAGACAAGGTAAGGCAAGGCAAAATGTGAAAGTAAGGCAATGTAGGAGAAAGGAAGGAGAAAGGAGAAAGGAAGGCAAGGCAAGGCAAGGCAAAGAGGCAAAGTATGGCAAGGCAAAAGGGCAAACCAAGGCAAGGTAAGGCAAAGGGGCAAAGCAAGGCATGGAAAGGCAAGGCAAGGGAAGGCAAAAGGGCAAAGCATGTCAAGGCAAGGTAAGGCAAAAGGGCAATGCAAGGAAAGGCAAAATGGCAAAGCAAGACAAGGCAAGGAAAAAGGGTATAGCAAGTCAAGGCAAGGTAAGGCAAAAGGGCAATTCAAGGAAAGGCAAAATGTCAAAGCAAGGCAAGGCAAAAGGGCAAAGCATGGCAAGGCAAGGCAATGAAAAAGGGCAACTCAATGCAAGGCCAGGCAAAAGGGCAAAGAAAGGCAAGGCAAGGTAAGTCAAAAGGACAAACCATGGCAAGGCCAGGAAAAAGGCCAAAGCAAGGAAAGGCAAGGCAAAAGGGGAAAGCAAGGCAAGGGAAAATGGCAAAGCAAGGCAAGGCAAGGCAAGACAAAAGGGCAAAGCAAGGCAAGGAAAAAGAGCAAAGCATGGCAAGGCAAGGCAAGGCAAGGCAAAAGGTCAAAAGAAAGGCAAGGCAAATCAGGGCAAAAGGAGAAAGGAAGGTAAGGCAAGACAAGGCAAAGAGACAAAGCAAGGCAAGGCAAAAGGGCATAGCAAGGCAAGGTAAGGCAAAGGGGCAAAGCAAGGCATGGAAAGGCAAAGGCAAGGGAAGGCAAATGGGCAAAGCCTGGCAAGGCAAGGTAAAGCAAAAGGGCAAAGCAAGACAAGGTAAGGCAAGGCAAAATGTGAAAGTAAGGCAATGTAGGAGAAAGGAAGGAGAAAGGAGAAAGGAAGGCAAGGCAAGGCAAGGCAAAGAGGCAAAGTATGGCAAGGCAAAAGGGCAAACCAAGGCAAGGTAAGGCAAAGGGGCAAAGCAAGGCATGGAAAGGCAAGGCAAGGGAAGGCAAAAGGGCAAAGCATGTCAAGGCAAGGTAAGGCAAAAGGGCAATGCAAGGAAAGGCAAAATGGCAAAGCAAGACAAGGCAAGGAAAAAGGGTATAGCAAGTCAAGGCAAGGTAAGGCAAAAGGGCAATTCAAGGAAAGGCAAAATGTCAAAGCAAGGCAAGGCAAAAGGGCAAAGCATGGCAAGGCAAGGCAATGAAAAAGGGCAACTCAATGCAAGGCCAGGCAAAAGGGCAAAGAAAGGCAAGGCAAGGTAAGTCAAAAGGACAAACCATGGCAAGGCCAGGAAAAAGGCCAAAGCAAGGAAAGGCAAGGCAAAAGGGGAAAGCAAGGCAAGGGAAAATGGCAAAGCAAGGCAAGGCAAGGCAAGACAAAAGGGCAAAGCAAGGCAAGGAAAAAGAGCAAAGCATGGCAAGGCAAGGCAAAGCAAAAGGGCAAAGAAAGACAAGGTAAGGCAAGGTAAAATGTCAAAGTAAGGCAATGTAAGGCAAATCAAAATGGCAAAGCAAGGCATGGCAAGGAAAAAGGGCAAAGCAAGGCAAGGCAAAACGGCAAAATAAGGCAAGGCAAGGGAATGCAAAAGGGCAAAGCAAGGCAAGTCAAAACGGAAAAGTAAAGCAAGACAAGGGAAGGCAAAAGGGCAAAGCAAAGACATGGAAAGGCAAGGCAAGGCAAAGCAAAAGGACAAAGCAAGACAAGGTAAGGCAAGGCAAAATGTCAAAGTAAGGCAATGCAATGCAAATCAAAAGGGCAAAGCAAGGCATGGCAAGGAAAAAGGGCAAAGCAAGGCATGGAAAGGCAAGGCAAGGCAAGGGAAAAGGGCAAAGCAAGGCAAGGAAAGGCAAGGCAAAAGGGGAAAGCAAAGCAAGGCAAGGCAAAAGGATAAGCAAGACACGTCAAGGCAAGGTAAAGATGAAAGTAAGGCAATGCAAGGCAAATCAAAACGGCAAAACAAGGCAAGGCAAGGCAAAAGGGCAAAGCAAGTCAAGGCAAAACGGCAAAGTAAGGCAAGGCAAGAGAAGGCAAAAGAGCAAAGCAAGGCAAGGCAAAAAGGAAAAGTAAAGCAAGGCAAGGGAAGGCAAAAGGGAAAAGCAAGACATGGAAAGGCAAGGCAAGGCAAAGCAAAAGGGAAAAGCAAGGCAAGGCAAGGTGAGGCAAAAGGGCAATGCAAGGAAAGGCAAAATGGCAAAGCAAGGCAAGGCAAAAGGGCAAAGCAAGTCAAGGCAAGGTAAGGCAAAAGAGCAAAACAAGGGAAGGCAAGGCAAAAGAGCAAAGCAAGGGAAGGCAAGGCAAAAGGGAAAAGCAAGGAAAGGTAAGGCAAGGCAAAAGGGCAAAGCAAGGCATGGCAAAAGGGCAAAGCATGGCAAGGAAAGGCAAGGCAAAAGGGCAAAGCATGGCAAGGCAAGGCAAAGCAAAAGGGCAAAGCCAGACAAGGTAAGGCAAGGCAAGGCAAAGCAAAAGGGAAAAGCAAGACAAGGTTAGGCAAGGCAAAATTTCAAAGTAAGGCAATGTAATGCAAATCAAAAGGGCAAAGCAAGGCATGGCAAGGAAAAAGGGCAAAGCAAGGCATGGAAAGGCAAGGCAAGGGAAAAGGGCTAAGCAAGGCAAGGTAAGGCAAAGGGGCAATGCAAGGAAAGGCAAAATGGCAAAGCAAGGCAAGGCAAAAGGGAAAAGCATGGCAAGACAAGGCAAGGAAAAAGGGCAAGGCAAGGAAAGGGAAAACTGCAAAGCAAGGATAGGCAATGTAAGGCAAAAGGGCAAAGCAAGGCAAAGCTAGACAAAAGGGCAAAGGAAGGCAAGGCAAGGCAAAAGGGGAAAGCAAGGTCAGACAAGGGAAGGCAAAATGGCAAAGAAAGGGAAGGCAAGGCAAAAGAGCAAAGCAAGGGAAGGCAAGGCAAAAGGGAAAATCAAGTCAAGGCAAGGTAAGAGAAAAGTTCAAAGCAAGGGAAGGAAAAAGAGCAAAGCATGTCACGGCAAGGCAAAAGGTCAGAAGAAAGGCAAGGCAAAAGGGGAAAGCAAGGTAAGACAAGGGAAGGCAAAATGGCAAATCAAGGCAAAGCAAGGCAAAAGTACAAAGCAAGGTAAGGCAAGGAAAGACAAAAGGGCAATGCAAGGCAAGGCCGGGAAAAAGGGCAAATCAAGGCAAGGCAAATCAAGGCAAAAGGGCAAACCAAAGCAAGGCCAGACAAGGCAAAAGGGCAAAGCATGGCAAGGCAAGGCAAACGAGAAAAGCAATGCAAGGGAAGGCAAAATGGCAAAGCAAGGCAAGTCAAAACGGAAAAGTAAAGCAAGACAAGGGAAGGCAAAAGGGCAAAGCAAGACATGGAAAGGCAAGGCAAGGCAAAGCAAAAGGGAAAAGCAAGACAAGTCAGGCAAGGCAAAATGTCAAAGTAAGGCAATGCAATGCAAATCAAAAGGGCAAAGCAAGGCATGGCAAGGAAAAAGGGCAAAGCAAGGCAAGGTAAGGCAAAAGGGCAATGCAAGCAAAGGCAAAATGGCAATGCAAGGAAAGGCAAAATGGCAAAGCAAGGCAAGGAAAAAGGGCAAAGCAAGGCAAGGCAAAACGGCAAAGTAAGGCAAGGCAAGGGAATGCAAAAGGGCAAAGCAAGGCAAGTCAAAACGGAAAAGTAAAGCAAGACAAGGGAAGGCAAATGGGCAAAGCATGGCAAGGCAAGGCAAAGCAAAAGGGCAAAGCAAGACAAGGTAAGGCAAGGCAAAATGTGAAAGTAAGGCAATGTAGGAGAAAGGAAGGAGAAAGGAGAAAGGAAGGCAAGGCAAGACAAGGCAAAGAGGCAAAGTATGGCAAGGCAAAAGGGCAAAGCAAGGCAAGGTAAGGCAAAGGGGCAAAGCAAGGCATGGAAAGGCAAGGCAAGGGAAGGCAAAAGGGTAAAGAAAGGCAAGGAAAGGCAAGGCAAAAGTGGAAAGCAAAGCAAGGCAAGGCAAAAGGATAAGGAAGACACGTCAAGGCAAGGCAAAGATGAAAGTAAGGCAATGCAAGGCAATTCAAAACGGCAAAACAAGGAAAGGCAAGGCAAAAGGGCAAAGCAAAGCAAGTCAAAAGGGCAAAGCATGACAAGGCAAGGCAAGGCAAAAGGGCAAAGCATGTCAAGGCAAGGTAAGGCAAAAGGGCAATGCAAGGAAAGGCAAAATGGCAAAGCAAGACAAGGCAAGGAAAAAGGGTATAGCAAGTCAAGGCAAGGTAAGGCAAAAGGGCAATTCAAGGAAAGGCAAAATGGCAAAGCAAGGCAAGGCAAAAGGGCAAAGCATGGCAAGGCAAGGCAATGAAAAAGGGCAACTCAATGCAAGGCCAGGCAAAAGGGCAAAGCATGGCAAGGCAAGGTAAGTCAAAAGGACAAACCATGGCAAGGCCAGGAAAAAGGCCAAAGCAAGGAAAGGCAAGGCAAAACGGGAAAGCAAGGCAAGGGAAAATGGCAAAGCAAGGCAAGGCAAGGCAAGACAAAAGGGCAAAGCAAGGCAAGGAAAAAGAGCAAAGCATGGCAAGGCAAGGCAAGGCAAAAGGTCAAAAGAAAGGCAAGGCAAATCAGGGCAAAAGGAGAAAGGAAGGCAAGGCAAGACAAGGCAAAGAGGCAAAGCAAGGCAAGGCAAAAAGGCAAAGCAAGGCAAGGTAAGGCAAAGGGGCAAAGCAAGGCATGGAAAGGCAAGGCAAAAGGGGAAAGCAAAGCAAGGCAAGGCGAAAGGATAAGGAAGACACGTCAAGGCAAGGCAAAGATGAAAGTAAGGCAATTCAAGGAAATTGAAAACGGCAAAACAAGGAAAGGCAAGGCAAAAGGGCAAAGCAAAGCAAGTCAAAAGGGCAAAGCATGACAAGGCAAGGCAAGGCAAAAGGGCAAAGCATGTCAAGGCAAGGTAAGGCAAAAGGGCAATGCAAGGCAAGGCAAAACGGCAAAGTAAGGCAAGGCAAGAGAAGGCAAAAGAGCAAAGCAAGGCAAGGCAAAAAGGAAAAGTAAAGCAAGGCAAGGGAAGGCAAAAGGGCAAAGCAAGACATGGAAAGGCAAGGCAAGGCAAAGCAAAAGGGAAAAGCAAGGCAAGGCAAGGTGAGGCAAAAGGGCAATGCAAGGAAAGGCAAAATGGCAAAGCAAGGCAAGGCAAAAGGGCAAAGCAAGTCAAGGCAAGGTAAGGCAAAAGGGAAAAACAAGGGAAGGCAAGGCAAAAGAGCAAAGCAAGGGAAGGCAAGGCAAAAGGGAAAAGGAAGGAAAGGAAAGGCAAGGCAAAAGGGAAAGCAAGGCATGGCAAAAGGGCAAAGCATGGCAAGGAAAGGCAAGACAAAAGGGCAAAGCATGTCAAGGCAAGGCAAAGCCAGACAAGGTAAGGCACGGAAAAATGTTAAAGTAAGGCAAGGCAAGGGAATGCAAAAGGGCAAAGCAAGGCAAGTCAAAACGGAAAAGTAAAGCAAGACAAGGGAAGGCAAAAGGGCAAAGCAAGACATGGAAAGGCAAGGCAAGGCAAAGCAAAAGGGAAAAGCAAGACAAGTCAGGCAAGGCAAAATGTCAAAGTAAGGCAATGCAATGCAAATCAAAAGGGCAAAGCAAGGCATGGCAAGGAAAAAGGGCAAAGCAAGGCAAGGTAAGGCAAAAGGGCAATGCAAGCAAAGGCAAAATGGCAATGCAAGGAAAGGCAAAATGGCAAAGCAAGGCAAGGAAAAAGGGCAAAGCAAGGCAAGGCAAAACGGCAAAGTAAGGCAAGGCAAGGGAATGCAAAAGGGCAAAGCAAGGCAAGTCAAAACGGAAAAGTAAAGCAAGACAAGGGAAGGCAAATGGGCAAAGCATGGCAAGGCAAGGCAAAGCAAAAGGGCAAAGCAAGACAAGGTAAGGCAAGGCAAAATGTGAAAGTAAGGCAATGTAGGAGAAAGGAAGGAGAAAGGAGAAAGGAAGGCAAGGCAAGGCAAGGCAAAGAGGCAAAGTATGGCAAGGCAAAAGGGCAAACCAAGGCAAGGTAAGGCAAAGGGGCAAAGCAAGGCATGGAAAGGCAAGGCAAGGGAAGGCAAAAGGGCAAAGCATGTCAAGGCAAGGTAAGGCAAAAGGGCAATGCAAGGAAAGGCAAAATGGCAAAGCAAGACAAGGCAAGGAAAAAGGGTATAGCAAGTCAAGGCAAGGTAAGGCAAAAGGGCAATTCAAGGAAAGGCAAAATGTCAAAGCAAGGCAAGGCAAAAGGGCAAAGCATGGCAAGGCAAGGCAATGAAAAAGGGCAACTCAATGCAAGGCCAGGCAAAAGGGCAAAGCATGGCAAGGCAAGGTAAGTCAAAAGGACAAACCATGGCAAGGCCAGGAAAAAGGCCAAAGCAAGGAAAGGCAAGGCAAAAGGGGAAAGCAAGGCAAGGGAAAATGGCAAAGCAAGGCAAGGCAAGGCAAGACAAAAGGGCAAAGCAAGGCAAGGAAAAAGAGCAAAGCATGGCAAGGCAAGGCAAGGCAAAGCAAAAGGACAAAGCAAGACAAGGTAAGGCAAGGCAAAATGTCAAAGTAAGGCAATGCAATGCAAATCAAAAGGGCAAAGCAAGGCATGGCAAGGAAAAAGGGCAAAGCAAGGCATGGAAAGGCAAGGCAAGGCAAGGGAAAAGGGCAAAGCAAGGCAAGGAAAGGCAAGGCAAAAGGGGAAAGCAAAGCAAGGCAAGGCAAAAGGATAAGCAAGACACGTTAAGGCAAGGTAAAGATGAAAGTAAGGCAATGCAAGGCAAATCAAAACGGCAAAACAAGGCAAGGCAAGGCAAAAGGGCAAAGCAAGTCAAGGCAAAACGGCAAAGTAAGGCAAGGCAAGAGAAGGCAAAAGAGCAAAGCAAGGCAAGGCAAAAAGGAAAAGTAAAGCAAGGCAAGGGAAGGCAAAAGGGAAAAGCAAGACATGGAAAGGCAAGGCAAGGCAAAGCAAAAGGGAAAAGCAAGGCAAGGCAAGGTGAGGCAAAAGGGCAATGCAAGGAAAGGCAAAATGGCAAAGCAAGGCAAGGCAAAAGGGCAAAGCAAGTCAAGGCAAGGTAAGGCAAAAGAGCAAAACAAGGGAAGGCAAGGCAAAAGAGCAAAGCAAGGGAAGGCAAGGCAAAAGGGAAAAGCAAGGAAAGGTAAGGCAAGGCAAAAGGGCAAAGCAAGGCATGGCAAAAGGGCAAAGCATGGCAAGGAAAGGCAAGGCAAAAGGGCAAAGCATGGCAAGGCAAGGCAAAGCAAAAGGGCAAAGCCAGACAAGGTAAGGCAAGGCAAGGCAAAGCAAAAGGGAAAAGCAAGACAAGGTTAGGCAAGGCAAAATTTCAAAGTAAGGCAATGTAATGCAAATCAAAAGGGCAAAGCAAGGCATGGCAAGGAAAAAGGGCAAAGCAAGGCATGGAAAGGCAAGGCAAGGGAAAAGGGCTAAGCAAGGCAAGGTAAGGCAAAAGGGCAATGCAAGGAAAGGCAAAATGGCAAAGCAAGGCAAGGCAAAAGGGAAAAGCATGGCAAGACAAGGCAAGGAAAAAGGGCAAGGCAAGGAAAGGGAAAACTGCAAAGCAAGGCTAGGCAATGTAAGGCAAAAGGGCAAAGCAAGGCAAAGCTAGACAAAAGGGCAAAGGAAGGCAAGGCAAGGCAAAAGGGGAAAGCAAGGTCAGACAAGGGAAGGCAAAATGGCAAAGAAAGGGAAGGCAAGGCAAAAGAGCAAAGCAAGGGAAGGCAAGGCAAAAGGGAATATCAAGTCAAGGCAAGGTAAGAGAAAAGTTCAAAGCAAGGGAAGGAAAAAGAGCAAAGCATGTCACGGCAAGGCAAAAGGTCAGAAGAAAGGCAAGGCAAAAGGGGAAAGCAAGGTAAGACAAGGGAAGGCAAAATGGCAAATCAAGGCAAAGCAAGGCAAAAGTACAAAGCAAGGTAAGGCAAGGAAAGACAAAAGGGCAATGCAAGGCAAGGCCGGGAAAAAGGGCAAATCAAGGCAAGGCAAATCAAGGCAAAAGGGCAAACCAAAGCAAGGCCAGACAAGGCAAAAGGGCAAAGCATGGCAAGGCAAGGCAAACGAGAAAAGCAATGAAAGGGAAGGCAAAATGGCAAAGCAAGGCAAGTCAAAACGGAAAAGTAAAGCAAGACAAGGGAAGGCAAAAGGGCAAAGCAAGACATGGAAAGGCAAGGCAAGGCAAAGCAAAAGGGAAAAGCAAGACAAGTCAGGCAAGGCAAAATGTCAAAGTAAGGCAATGCAATGCAAATCAAAAGGGCAAAGCAAGGCATGGCAAGGAAAAAGGGCAAAGCAAGGCAAGGTAAGGCAAAAGGGCAATGCAAGGAAAGGCAAAATGGCAAAGCAAGACAAGGCAAAAGGGTAAAGCATAACAAGGCAAAGCAAGGCAAAAGGGCAAAGCAAGGCAAGTCAAAAAGGCAAAGCATGAAAAGGCAAGGCAAGGAAAAAGGGTATAGCAAGTCAAGGCAAGGTAAGGCAAAAGGGCAATTCAAGGAAAGGCAAAATGTCAAAGCAAGGCAAGGCAAAAGGGCAAAGCATGGCAAGGCAAGGCAATGAAAAAGGGCAACTCAATGCAAGGCCAGGCAAAAGGGCAAAGAAAGGCAAGGCAAGGTAAGTCAAAAGGACAAACCATGGCAAGGCCAGGAAAAAGGCCAAAGCAAGGAAAGGCAAGGCAAAAGGGGAAAGCAAGGCAAGGGAAAATGGCAAAGCAAGGCAAGGCAAGGCAAGACAAAAGGGCAAAGCAAGGCAAGGAAAAAGAGCAAAGCATGGCAAGGCAAGGCAAGGCAAGGCAAAAGGTCAAAAGAAAGGCAAGGCAAATCAGGGCAAAAGGAGAAAGGAAGGTAAGGCAAGACAAGGCAAAGAGACAAAGCAAGGCAAGGCAAAAGGGCATAGCAAGGCAAGGTAAGGCAAAGGGGCAAAGCAAGGCATGGAAAGGCAAAGGCAAGGGAAGGCAAATGGGCAAAGCCTGGCAAGGCAAGGTAAAGCAAAAGGGCAAAGCAAGACAAGGTAAGGCAAGGCAAAATGTGAAAGTAAGGCAATGTAGGAGAAAGGAAGGAGAAAGGAGAAAGGAAGGCAAGGCAAGGCAAGGCAAAGAGGCAAAGTATGGCAAGGCAAAAGGGCAAACCAAGGCAAGGTAAGGCAAAGGGGCAAAGCAAGGCATGGAAAGGCAAGGCAAGGGAAGGCAAAAGGGCAAAGCATGTCAAGGCAAGGTAAGGCAAAAGGGCAATGCAAGGAAAGGCAAAATGGCAAAGCAAGACAAGGCAAGGAAAAAGGGTATAGCAAGTCAAGGCAAGGTAAGGCAAAAGGGCAATTCAAGGAAAGGCAAAATGTCAAAGCAAGGCAAGGCAAAAGGGCAAAGCATGGCAAGGCAAGGCAATGAAAAAGGGCAACTCAATGCAAGGCCAGGCAAAAGGGCAAAGAAAGGCAAGGCAAGGTAAGTCAAAAGGACAAACCATGGCAAGGCCAGGAAAAAGGCCAAAGCAAGGAAAGGCAAGGCAAAAGGGGAAAGCAAGGCAAGGGAAAATGGCAAAGCAAGGCAAGGCAAGGCAAGACAAAAGGGCAAAGCAAGGCAAGGAAAAAGAGCAAAGCATGGCAAGGCAAGGCAAAGCAAAAGGGCAAAGAAAGACAAGGTAAGGCAAGGTAAAATGTCAAAGTAAGGCAATGTAAGGCAAATCAAAATGGCAAAGCAAGGCATGGCAAGGAAAAAGGGCAAAGCAAGGCAAGGCAAAACGGCAAAATAAGGCAAGGCAAGGGAATGCAAAAGGGCAAAGCAAGGCAAGTCAAAACGGAAAAGTAAAGCAAGACAAGGGAAGGCAAAAGGGCAAAGCAAAGACATGGAAAGGCAAGGCAAGGCAAAGCAAAAGGACAAAGCAAGACAAGGTAAGGCAAGGCAAAATGTCAAAGTAAGGCAATGCAATGCAAATCAAAAGGGCAAAGCAAGGCATGGCAAGGAAAAAGGGCAAAGCAAGGCATGGAAAGGCAAGGCAAGGCAAGGGAAAAGGGCAAAGC
Source organism: Columba livia (assembly GCF_036013475.1). NCBI lineage: Eukaryota > Metazoa > Chordata > Aves > Columbiformes > Columbidae > Columba > Columba livia. Next base: position 80,118 of record NW_027043081.1, read on the forward strand.
AAGGCAAGGAAAGGCAAGGCAAAAGGGGAAAGCAAAGCAAGGCAAGGCAAAAGGATAAGCAAGACACGTCAAGGCAAGGTAAAGATGAAAGTAAGGCAATGCAAGGCAAATCAAAACGGCAAAACAAGGCAAGGCAAGGCAAAAGGGCAAAGCAAGTCAAGGCAAAACGGCAAAGTAAGGCAAGGCAAGAGAAGGCAAAAGAGCAAAGCAAGGCAAGGCAAAAAGGAAAAGTAAAGCAAGGCAAGGGAAGGCAAAAGGGAAAAGCAAGACATGGAAAGGCAAGGCAAGGCAAAGCAAAAGGGAAAAGCAAGGCAAGGCAAGGTGAGGCAAAAGGGCAATGCAAGGAAAGGCAAAATGGCAAAGCAAGGCAAGGCAAAAGGGCAAAGCAAGTCAAGGCAAGGTAAGGCAAAAGAGCAAAACAAGGGAAGGCAAGGCAAAAGAGCAAAGCAAGGGAAGGCAAGGCAAAAGGGAAAAGCAAGGAAAGGTAAGGCAAGGCAAAAGGGCAAAGCAAGGCATGGCAAAAGGGCAAAGCATGGCAAGGAAAGGCAAGGCAAAAGGGCAAAGCATGGCAAGGCAAGGCAAAGCAAAAGGGCAAAGCCAGACAAGGTAAGGCAAGGCAAGGCAAAGCAAAAGGGAAAAGCAAGACAAGGTTAGGCAAGGCAAAATTTCAAAGTAAGGCAATGTAATGCAAATCAAAAGGGCAAAGCAAGGCATGGCAAGGAAAAAGGGCAAAGCAAGGCATGGAAAGGCAAGGCAAGGGAAAAGGGCTAAGCAAGGCAAGGTAAGGCAAAGGGGCAATGCAAGGAAAGGCAAAATGGCAAAGCAAGGCAAGGCAAAAGGGAAAAGCATGGCAAGACAAGGCAAGGAAAAAGGGCAAGGCAAGGAAAGGGAAAACTGCAAAGCAAGGATAGGCAATGTAAGGCAAAAGGGCAAAGCAAGGCAAAGCTAGACAAAAGGGCAAAGGAAGGCAAGGCAAGGCAAAAGGGGAAAGCAAGGTCAGACAAGGGAAGGCAAAATGGCAAAGAAAGGGAAGGCAAGGCAAAAGAGCAAAGCAAGGGAAGGCAAGGCAAAAGGGAAAATCAAGTCAAGGCAAGGTAAGAGAAAAGTTCAAAGCAAGGCAAGGAAAAAGAGCAAAGCATGGCAAGGCAAGGCAAAAGGTCAAAAGAAAGGCAAGGCAAATCAGGGCAAAAGGAGAAAGGAAGGCAAGGCAAGACAAGGCAAAGAGACAAAGTAAGGCAAGGCAAAAGGGCATAGCAAGGCAAGGTAAGGCAAAGGGGCAAAGCAAGGCATGGAAAGGCAAAGGCAAGGGAAGGCAAAAGGGTAAAGCAAGGCAAGGAAAGGCAAGGGAAAAGGAGAAAGCAAAGCAAGGCAAGGCAAAAGGATAAGGAAGACACGTCAAGGCAAGGCAAAGATGAAAGCAAGGCAATACAAGGCAATTCAAAACGGCAAAACAAGGAAAGGCAAGGCAAAAGGGCAAAGCAAAGCAAGTCAAAAGGGCAAAGCATGACAAGGCAATGCAAGGCAAAAGGTCAAAGCATGACAAGGCAAGGTAAGGCAAAAGGGCAATGCAAGGAAAGGCAAAATGGCAAAGCAAGACAAGGCAAAAGGGCAAAGCATAACAAGGCAAAGCAAGGCAAAAGGGCAAAGCAAGGCAAGTCAAAAGGGCAAAGCATGACAAGGCAAGGCAAGGAAAAAGGGTATAGCAAGTCAAGGCAAGGTAAGGCAAAAGAGCAATTCAAGGAAAGGCAAAATGGCAAAGCAAGGCAAGGCAAAAGGGTAAAGCAAAGCAAGTCAAAATGGCAAAGTATGACAAGGCAAGGCAATGCAAAAGGGCAAAGCATGAAAAGGCAAGGTAAGGCAAAAGGGCAATTCAAGGAAAGGCAAAATGGCAAAGCTAGGCAAGGCAAAAGGGCAAAGCATAACAAGGCAAAGCAAGGCAAAAGGGCAAAGCAAGGCAAGGCAAAAGGGCAAAGCATGGCAAGGCAAGGAAAAAGGGCAACTCAATGCAAGGCCGGGCAAAAGTGCAAAGAAAGGCAAGGCAAGGTAAGTCAAAAGGACAAACCATTGCAAGGCCAGGAAAAAGGCCAAAGCAAGGAAAGGCAAGGCAAAAGGGGAAAGCAAGGCAAGGGAAAATGGCAAAGCAAGGCAAGGTAAGGCAAGACAAAAGGGCAAAGCAAGGCAAGGAAAAAGAGCAAAGCATGGCAAGGCAAGGCAAGGCAAAAGGTCAAAAGAAAGGCAAGACAAATCAGGGCAAAAGGAGAAAGGAAGGCAAGGCAAGTCAAGGCAAAGAGTCAAAGCAAGGCAAGGCAAAGGGTCAAAGGAAGGCATGGAAAGGCAAGGCAAAAGAAGGCAAAAGGGTAAAGCAAGGCAAGGAAAGGCAAGGCAAAAGGTGAAAGCAAAGCAAGGCAAGGCAAAATGATAAGGAAGACACGTCAAGGCAAGGCAAAGATGAAAGTAAGGCAATGCAAGGCAATTCAAAACGGCAAAACAAGGAAAGGCAAGGAAAAAGGGCAACTCAATGCAAGGCCAGGCAAAAGGGCAAAGAAAGGCAAGGCAAGGTAAGTCAAAAGGACAAACCATGGCAAGGCCAGGAAAAAGGCCAAAGCAAGGAAAGGCAAGGCAAAAGGGAAAAGCAAGGCAAGGGAAAATGGCAAAGCAAGGCAAGGCAAGGCAAGACAAAAGGCCAAAGCAAGGCAAAAGGGGAAAGAGCAAAGCATGGCAAGGCAAGGCAAGGCAAAAGGTCAAAAGAAAGGCAAGGCAAATCAGGGCAAAAGGAGAAAGGAAGGCAAGGCAAGACAAGGCAAAGAGGCAAAGCAAGGCAAGGTAAGGCAAGGCAAAAGGGGAAAGCAAAGCAAGGCAAGGCGAAAGGATAAGGAAGACACGTCAAGGCAAGGCAAAGATGAAAGTAAGGCAATGCAAGGAAATTGAAAACGGCAAAACAAGGAAAGGCAAGGCAAAAGGGCAAAGCAAAGCAAGTCAAAAGGGCAAAGCATGACAAGGCAAGGTAAGGCAAAAGGGCAATGCAAGGAAAGGCAAAATGGCAAACCAAGGCAAGTCAAAAGGGCAAAGCATGACAAGGCAAGGCAAGGAAAAAGGGTATAGCAAGTCAAGGCAAGGTAAGGCAAAAGGGCAATTCAAGGAAAGGCAAAATGGCAAAGCATGGCAAGGCAAAAGGGCAAAGCATGAAAAGGCAAGGCAAGGAAGAAGGGTATAGCAAGTCAAGGCAATGTAAGGCAAAAGGGCAAAGCAAGACAAGGCAAAAGGGCAAAGCAAGGAAAGTCAAATGGCAAAGCATGACAAGGCAAGGCAAGGAAAAAGGGTATAGCAAGTCAAGGCAAGGTAAGGCAAAAGGGCAATTCAAGGAAAGGCAAAATGGCAAAGCAAGGCAAGGCAAAAGGGCAAAGCAAAGCAAGTCAAAATGGCAAAGTATGACAAGGCAAGGCAAGGAAAAAGGCTGTAGCAAGTCAAGGCAAGGTAAGGCAAAAGGGCAATTCAAGGAAAGGCAAAATGGCAAAGCAAGGCAAGGCAAAAGGGCAAAGCATAACAAGGCAAAGCAAGGCAAAAGGGCAAAGCAAGGCAAGGCAAAAGGCCAAAGCATGGCAAGGCAAGGAAAAAGGGCAACTCAATGCAAGACCGGGCAAAAGTGCAAAGAAAGGCAAGGCAAGGTAAGTCAAAAGGACAAACCATGGCAAGGCCAGGAAAAAGGCCAAAGCAAGGAAAGGCAAGGCAAAAGGGGAAAGCAAGGCAAGGGAAAATGGCAAAGCAAGGCAAGGCAAGGCAAGACAAAAGGGCAAAGCAAGGCAAGGGAAAAGAGCAAAGCATGGCAAGGCAAGGCAAAAGGTCAAAAGAAAGGCAAGGCAAATCAGGGCAAAAGGAGAAAGGAAGGCAAGGCAAGTCAAGGCAAAGAGTCAAAGCAAGGCAAGGCAAAGGGTCAAAGGAAGGCATGGAAAGGCAAGGCAAAGGAAGGCAAAAGGGTAAAGCAAGGCAAGGAAAGGCAAGGCAAAAGGGGAAAGCAAAGCAAGGCAAGGCAAAATGATAAGGAAGACACGTCAAGGCAAGGCAAAGATGAAAGTAAGGCAATGCAAGGCAATTCAAAACGGCAAAACAAGGAAAGGCAAGGAAAAAGGGCAACTCAATGCAAGGCCAGGCAAAAGGGCAAAGAAAGGCAAGGCAAGGTAAGTCAAAAGGACAAACCATGGCAAGGCCAGGAAAAAGGCCAAAGCAAGGAAAGGCAAGGCAAAAGGGAAAAGCAAGGCAAGGGAAAATGGCAAAGCAAGGCAAGGCAAGGCAAGACAAAAGGGCAAAGCAAGGCAAGGAAAAAGAGCAAAGCATGGCAAGGCAAGGCAAGGCAAAAGGTCAAAAGAAAGGCAAGGCAAATCAGGGCAAAAGGAGAAAGGAAGGCAAGGCAAGACAAGGCAAAGAGGCAAAGCAAGGCAAGGTAAGGCAAGGCAAAAGGGGAAAGCAAAGCAAGGCAAGGCGAAAGGATAAGGAAGACACGTCAAGGCAAGGCAAAGATGAAAGTAAGGCAATGCAAGGAAATTGAAAACGGCAAAACAAGGAAAGGCAAGGCAAAAGGGCAAAGCAAAGCAAGTCAAAAGGGCAAAGCATGACAAGGCAAGGTAAGGCAAAAGGGCAATGCAAGGAAAGGCAAAATGGCAAAGCAAGACAAGGCAAAAGGGCAAAGCATGACAAGGCAAGGTAAGGCAAAAGGGCAAACCAAGGCAAGTCAAAAGGGCAAAGCATGACAAGGCAAGGCAAGGAAAAAGGGTATAGCAAGTCAAGACAAGGTAAGGCAAAAGGGCAATTCAAGGAAAGGCAAAATGGCAAAGCATGGCAAGGCAAAAGGGCAAAGCATGAAAAGGCAAGGCAAGGAAGAAGGGTATAGCAAGTCAAGGCAATGTAAGGCAAAAGGGCAATTCAAGGAAAGACAAAATGGCAAAGCAAGGCAAGGCAAAAGGGCAAAGCATGGCAAGGCAAGGGAAAAGGGCAACTCAATGCAAGGCCAGGCAAAAGGGCAAAGAAAGGCAAGGCAAGGTAAGTCAAAAGGATAAACCATGGCAAGGCCAGGAAAAAGGCCACAGCAAGGAAAGGCAAGGCAAAAGGGAAAAGCAAGGCAAGGGAAAATGGCAAAGCAAGGCAAGGCAAGGCAAGACAAAAGGGCAAAGCAAGGCAATTAAAAAGAGCAAAGCATGGCAAGGAAAAAGAGCAAAGCATGGCAAGGCAAGGCAAGGCAAAAGGTCAAAAGAAAGGCAAGGCAAATCAGGGCAAAAGGAGAAAGGAAGGCAAGGCAAGACAAGGCAAAGAGGCAAAGCAAGGCAAGGTAAGGCAAGGCAAAAGGGGAAAGCAAAGCAAGGCAAGGCGAAAGGATAAGGAAGACACGTCAAGGCAAGGCAAAGATGAAAGTAAGGCAATCCAAGGAAATTGAAAACGGCAAAACAAGGAAAGGCAAGGCAAAAGGGCAAAGCAAAGCAAGTCAAAAGGGCAAAGCATGACAAGGCAAGGCAATGCAAAAGGGCAAAGCATGAAAAGGCAAGGCAAGGCAAAAGGGTAAAGCATGTCAAGGCAAGGTAAGGCAAAAGGCAAATGCAAGGAAAAGCAAAATGGCAAAGCAAGACAAGGCAAAAGGGAAAGCATAACAAGGCAAAGCAAGGCAAAAGGGGAAAGCAAGAGAAGGCAAAAGGGCAAAGCAAGGCAAGTCAAAAGGGCAAAGCATGACAAGGCAAGGCAAGGAAAAAGGGTATAGCAAGTCAAGGCAAGGTAAGGCAAAAGGGCAATTCAAGGAAAGGCAAAATGGCAAAGCAAGGCAAGGCAAAAGGGCAAAGCAAAGCAAGTCAAAAGGGCAAAGCATGACAAGGCAAGGTAAGTCAAAAGGACAAACCATGGCAAGGCCAGGAAAAAGGCCAAAGCAAGGAAAGGCAAGGCAAAAGGGGAAAGCAAGGCAAGGGAAAATGGCAAAGCAAGGCAAGGCAAGGCAAGACAAAAGGGCAAAGCAAGGCAAGGAAAAAGAGCAAAGCATGGCAAGGCAAGGCAAGGCAAAAGGTCAAAAGAAAGGCAAGGCAAATCAGGGCAAAAGGAGAAAGGAAGGCAAGGCAAGTCAAGGCAAAGAGTCAAAGCAAGGCAAGGCAAAGGGTCAAAGCAAGGCATGGAAAGGCAAGGCAAGGGAAGGCAAAAGGGTAAAGCAAGGCAGGAAAGGCAAGGCAAAAGGGGAAAGCAAAGCAATGCAAGGCAAAATGATAAGGAAGACACGTCAAGGCAAGGCAAAGATGAAAGTAAGGCAATGCAAGGCAATTCAAAACGGCAAAACAAGGAAAGGCAAGGCAAAAGGGCAAAGCAAAGCAAGTCAAAAGGGCAAAGCATGACAAGGCAAGGTAAGGCAAAAGGGCAATGCAAGGAAAGGCAAAATGGCAAAGCAAGACAAGGCAAAAGGGCAAAGCATAACAAGGCAAAGCAAGGCAAAAGGGCAAACCAAGGCAAGTCAAAAGGGCAAAGCATGACAAGGCAAGGCAAGGAAAAAGGGTATAGCAAGTCAAGGCAAGGTAAGGCAAAAGGGCAATTCAAGGAAAGGCAAAATGGCAAAGCATGGCAAGGCAAAAGGGCAAAGCATGAAAAGGCATGGCAAGGAAGAAGGGTATAGCAAGTCAAGGCAATGTAAGGCAAAAGGGCAATTCAAGGAAAGGCAAAATGGCAAAGCAAGGCAAGGCAAAAGGGCAAAGCATGGCAAGGCAAGGAAAAAGGGCAACTCAATGCAAGGTCAGGCAAAAGGGCAAAGAAAGGCAAGGCAAGGTACGTCAAAAGGATAAACCATGGCAAGGCCAGGAAAAAGGCCAAAGCAAGGAAAGGCAAGGCAAAAGGGAAAAGCAAGGCAAGGGAAAATGGCAAAGCAAGGCAAGGCAAGGCAAGACAAAAGGGCAAAGCAAGGCAAGGAAAAAGAGCAAAGCATGGCAAGGCAAGGCAAGGCAAAAGGTCAAAAGAAAGGCAAGGCAAATCAGGGCAAAAGGAGAAAGGAAGGCAAGGCAAGACAAGGCAAAGAGGCAAAGCAAGGCAAGGTAAGGCAAGGCAAAAGGCGAAAGCAAAGCAAGGCAAGGCGAAAAGATAAGGAAGACACGTCAAGGCAAGGCAAAGATGAAAGTAAGGCAATGCAAGGAAATTGAAAACGGCAAAACAAGGAAAGGCAAGGCAAAAGGGCAAAGCAAAGCAAGTCAAAAGGGCAAAGCATGACAAGGCAAGGCAATGCAAAAGGGCAAAGCATGAAAAGGCAAGCCAAGGCAAAAGGGTAAAGCATGTCAAGGCAAGGTAAGGCAAAAGGGCAATTCAAGGAAAAGCAAAATGGCAAAGCAAGACAAGGGAAAAGGGAAAGCATAACAAGGCAAAGCAAGGCAAAAGGGCAAAGCAAGACAAGGCAAAAGGGCAAAGCAAGGAAAGTCAAAAGGGCAAAGCATGACAAGGCAAGGCAAGGAAAAAGGGTATAGCAAGTCAAGGCAAGGTAAGGCAAAAGGGCAATTCAAGGAAAGGCAAAATGGCAAAGCAAGGCAAGGCAAAAGGACAAAGCAAAGCAAGTCAAAATGGCAAAGTATGACAAGGCAAGGCAAGGAAAAAGGGTATAGCAAGTCAAGGCAAGGTAAGGCAAAAGGGCAAAGCATGACAAGACAAGGTAAGGCAAAAGGGCAATTCAAGGAAAGGCAAAATGGCAAAGCAAGGCAAGGCAAAAGGACAAAGCATAACAAGGCAAAGCAAGGCAAAAGGGCAAAGCAAGGCAAGGCAAAAGGGCAAAGCAAGGCAAGTCAAAAGGGCAAAGCATGACAAAGCAAGGCAAGGAAAAAGGGTATAGCAAGTCAAGGCAAGGTAAGGCAAAAGGGCAATTCAAGGAAAGGCAAAATGGCAAAGCAAGGCAAGGCAAAAGGGCAAAGCAAGGCCAGGCAAAAGTGCAAAGAAAGGCAAGGCAAGGTAAGTCAAAAGGACAAACCATGGCAAGGCCAGGAAAAAGGCCAAAGCAAGGAAAGGAAAGGCAAAAGGGGAAAGCAAGGCAAGGGAAAATGGCAAAGCAAGGCAAGGCAAGGAAAGACAAAAGGGCAAAGCAAGGCAAGGAAAAAGAGCAAAGCATAGCAAGGCAAGGCAAAAGGTCAAAAGAAAGGCAAGGCAAATCAGGGCAAAAGGAGAAAGGAAGGCAAGGAAAGACAAGGCAAAGAGGCAAAGCAAGGCAAGGCCAAAGGGCAAAGCAAGGCAAGGAAAAAGAGCAAAGCATGGCATGGCAAGGCAAGGCAAAAGGTCAAAGGAAAGGCAAGGCAAATCAGGGCAAAAGGAGAAAGGAAGGCAAGGCAAGACAAGGCAAAGAGACAAAGCAAGGCAAGGCAAAAGGGCAAAGAAAGGCAAGGTAAGGCAAAGGGGCAAAGCAAGGCATGGAAAGGCAAGGTAAGAGAAGGCAAAAGGGTAAAGCAAGGCAAGGAAAGGCAAGGCAAAAGGAGAAAGCAAAGAAAGGCAAGGCAAAAGGATAAGGAAGACACGTCAAGGCAAGGCAAAGATGAAAGCAAGGCAATGCAAGGCAATTCAAAACGGCAAAACAAGGAAAGGCAAGGCAAAAGGGCAAAGCAAAGCAAGTCAAAAGGGCAAAGCATGACAAGGCAAGGCAAGGCAAAAGGGCAAAGCATGACAAGGCAAGGTAAGGCAAAAGGGCAATGCAAGGAAAGGCAAAATGGCAAAGCAAGACAAGGCAAAAGGGCAAAGCATAACAAGGCAAAGCAAGGCAAAAGGGCAAAGCAAGGCAAGTCAAAAGGGCAAAGCATGACAAGGCAAGGCAAGGAAAAAGGGTATAGCAAGTCAAGGCAAGGTAAGGCAAAAGGGCAATTCAAGGAAAGGCAAAATGGCAAAGCAAGGCAAGGCAAAAGGGCAAAGCATAACAAGGCAAAGCAAGGCAAAAGGGCAAAGCAAGGCAAGGCAAAAGGGCAAAGCATGGCAAGGCAATGAAAAAGGGCAACTCAATGCAAGACCGGGCAAAAGTGCAAAGAAAGGCAAGGCAATGTAAGTCAAAAGGACAAACCATGGCAAGGCCAGGAAAAAGGCCAAAGCAAGGAAAGGCAAGGCAAAAGGGGAAAGCAAGGCAAGGGAAAATGGCAAAGCAAGGCAAGGCAAGGAAAGACAAAAGGGCAAAGCAAGGCAAGGGAAAAGAGCAAAGCATGGCAAGGCAAGGCAAAAGGTCAAAAGAAAGGCAAGGCAAATCAGGGCAAAAGGAGAAAGGAAGGCAAGGCAAGTCAAGGCAAAGAGTCAAAGCAAGGCAAGGCAAAGGGTCAAAGGAAGGCATGGAAAGGCAAGGCAAAGGAAGGCAAAAGGGTAAAGCAAGGCAAGGAAAGGCAAGGCAAAAGGGGAAAGCAAAGCAAGGCAAGGCAAAATGATAAGGAAGACACGTCAAGGCAAGGCAAAGATGAAAGTAAGGCAATGCAAGGCAATTCAAAACGGCAAAACAAGGAAAGGCAAGGAAAAAGGGCAACTCAATGCAAGGCCAGGCAAAAGGGCAAAGAAAGGCAAGGCAAGGTAAGTCAAAAGGACAAACCATGGCAAGGCCAGGAAAAAGGCCAAAGCAAGGAAAGGCAAGGCAAAAGGGAAAAGCAAGGCAAGGGAAAATGGCAAAGCAAGGCAAGGCAAGGCAAGACAAAAGGGCAAAGCAAGGCAAGGAAAAAGAGCAAAGCATGGCAAGGCAAGGCAAGGCAAAAGGTCAAAAGAAAGGCAAGGCAAATCAGGGCAAAAGGAGAAAGGAAGGCAAGGCAAGACAAGGCAAAGAGGCAAAGCAAGGCAAGGTAAGGCAAGGCAAAAGGGGAAAGCAATGCAAGGCAAGGCGAAAGGATAAGGAAGACACGTCAAGGCAAGGCAAAGATGAAAGTAAGGCAATGCAAGGAAATTGAAAACGGCAAAACAAGGAAAGGCAAGGCAAAAGGGCAAAGCAAAGCAAGTCAAAAGGGCAAAGCATGACAAGGCAAGGCAATGCAAAAGGACAAAGCATGAAAAGGCAAGGCAAGGCAAAAGGGTAAAGCATGTCAAGGCAAGGTAAGGCAAAAGGGCAATGCAAGGAAAAGCAAAATGGCAAAGCAAGACAAGGCAAAAGGGAAAGCATAACAAGGCAAAGCAAGGCAAAAGGGCAAAGCAAGACAAGGCAAAAGGGCAAAGCAAGGAAAGTCAAAAGGGCAAAGCATGACAAGGCAAGGCAAGGAAAAAGGGTATAGCAAGTCAAGGCAAGGTAAGGCAAAAGGGCAATTCAAGGAAAGGCAAAATGGCAAAGCAAGGCAAGGCAAAAGGACAAAGCAAAGCAAGTCAAAAGGGCAAAGCATGACAAGGCAAGGCAAGGAAAAAGGGTATAGCAAGTCAAGGCAAGGTAAGGCAAAAGGGCAATTCAAGGAAATGCAAAATGGCAAAGCAAGGCAAGGCAAAAGGGCAAAGCAAAGCAAGTCAAAATGGCAAAGTATGACAAGGCAAGGCAAGGAAAAAGGGTATAGCAAGTCAAGGCAAAGTAAGGCAAAAGGGCAATTCAAGGAAAGGCAAAATGGCAAAGCAAGGCAAGGCAAAAGGGCAAAGCATAACAAGGCAAAGCAAGGCAAAAGGGCAAAGCAAGGCAAGGCAAAAGGGCAAAGCAAGGCAAGTCAAAAAGGCAAAGCATGACAAGGCAAGGCAAGGAAAAAGGGTATAGCAAGTCAAGGCAAGGTAAGGCAAAAGGGCAATTCAAGGAAAGGCAAAATGGCAAAGCAAGGCAAGGCAAAAGGGCAAAGCAAGGCCAAGCAAAAGTGCAAAGAAAGGCAAGGCAAGGTAAGTCAAAAGGACAAACCATGGCAAGGCCAGGAAAAAGGCCAAAGCAAGGAAAGGCAAGGCAAAAGGGGAAAGCAAGGCAAGGGAAAATGGCAAAGGAAGGCAAGGCAAGGAAAGACAAAAGGGCAAAGCAAGGCAAGGAAAAAGAGCAAAGCATGGCAAGGCAAGGCAAAAGGTCAAAAGAAAGGCAAGGCAAATCAGGGCAAAAGGAGAAAGGAAGGCAAGGCAAGACAAGGCAAAGAGACAAAGCAAGGCAAGGCAAAAGGGCATAGCAAGGCAAGGAAAGGCAAAGGGGCAAAGCAAGGCATGGAAAGGCAAAGGCAAGGGAAGGCAAAAGGGTAAAGCAAGGCAAGGAAAGGCAAGGGAAAGGGAGAAAGCAAAGCAAGGCAAGGCAAAAGGATAAGGAAGACACGTCAAGGCAAGGCAAAGATGAAAGCAAGGCAATGCAAGGCAATTCAAAACGGCAAAACAAGGAAAGGCAAGGCAAAAGGGCAAAGCAAAGCAAGTCAAAAGGGCAAAGCATGACAAGGCAAGGCAAGGCAAAAGGGCAAAGCATGACAAGGCAAGGTAAGGCAAAAGGGCAAATCAAGACAAGGCAAAAGGGCAAAGCATAACAAGGCAAAGCAAGGCAAAAGGGCAAAGCAAGGCAAGTCAAAAGGGCAAAGCATGACAAGGCAAGGCAAGGAAAAAGGGTATAGCAAGTCAAGGCAAGGTAAGGCAAAAGGGCAATTCAAGGAAAGGCAAAATGGCAAAGCAAGGCAAGGCAAAAGGGCAAAGCATGACAAGGCAAGGCAAGGAAAAAGGGTATAGCAAGTCAAGGCAAGGTAAGGCAAAAGGGCAATTCAAGGAAAGACAAAATGGCAAAGCAAGGCAAGGCAAAAGGGCAAAGCATGACAAGGCAAGGCAAGGAAAAAGGGTATAGCAAGTCAAGGCAAGGTAAGGCAAAAGGGCAATTCAAGGAAAGGCAAAATGGCAAAGCAAGGCAAGGCAAAAGGGCAAAGCATGAAAAGGCAAGGCAAGGAAAAAGGGTATAGCAAGTCAAGGCAAGGTAAGGCAAAAGGGCAATTCAAGGAAATGCAAAATGGCAAAGCAAGGCAAGGCAAAAGGGCAAAGCATAACAAGGCAAAGCAAGGCAAAAGGGCAAAGCAAGGCAAGGCAAAAGGGCAAAGCAAGGCAAGTCAAAAAGGCAAAGCATGACAAGGCAAGGCAAGGAAAAAGGGTATAGCAAGTCAAGGCAAGGTAAGGCAAAAGGGCAATTCAAGGAAAGGCAAAATGGCAAAGCAAGGCAAGGCAAAAGGGCAAAGCAAGGCCAAGCAAAAGTGCAAAGAAAGGCAAGGCAAGGTAAGTCAAAAGGACAAACCATGGCAAGGCCAGGAAAAAGGCCAAAGAAAGGAAAGGCAAGGCAAAAGGGGAAAGCAAGGCAAGGGAAAATGGCAAAGCAAGGCAAGGCAAGGCAAGACAAAAGGGCAAAGCAAGGCAAGGAAAAAGAGCAAAGCATGGCAAGGCAAGGCAAAAGGTCAAAAGAAAGGCAAGGCAAATCAGGGCAAAAGGAGAAAGGAAGGCAAGGCAAGACAAGGCAAAGAGACAAAGCAAGGCAAGGCAAAAGGGCATAGCAAGACAAGGTAAAGCAAAGGGGCAAAGCAAGGCATGGAAAGGCAAAGGCAAGGGAAGGCAAAAGGGTAAAGCAGGGCAAGGAAAGGCAAGGGAAAAGGAGAAAGCAAAGCAAGGCAAGGCAAAAGGATAAGGAAGACACGTCAAGGCAAGGCAAAGATGAAAGCAAGGCAATGCAAGGCAATTCAAAACGGCAAAACAAGGAAAGGCAAGGCAAAAGGGCAAAGCAAAGCAAGTCAAAAGGGCAAAGCATGACAAGGCAAGGCAATGCAAAAGGGCAAAGCATGACAAGGCAAGGTAAGGCAAAAGGGCAAATCAAGACAAGGCAAAAGGGCAAAGCATAACAAGGCAAAGCAAGGCAAAAGGGCAAAGCAAGGCAAGTCAAAAGGGCAAAGCATGACAAGGCAAGGCAAGGAAAAAGGGTATAGCAAGTCAAGGCAAGGTATGGCAAAAGGGCAATTCAAGGAAAGGCAAAATGGCAAAGCAAGGCAAGGCAAAAGGGCAAAGCATGAAAAGGCAAGGCAAGGAAAAAGGGTATAGCAAGTCAAGGCAAGGTAAGGCAAAAGGGCAATTCAAGGAAAGACAAAATGGCAAAGCAAGGCAAGGCAAAAGGGCAAAGCATGACAAGGCAAGGCAAGGAAAAAGGGTATAGCAAGTCAAGGCAAGGTAAGGCAAAAGGGCAATTCAAGGAAAGGCAAAATGGCAAAGCAAGGCAAGGCAAAAGGGCAAAGCATGACAAGGCAAGGCAAGGAAAAAGGGTATAGCAAGTCAAGGCAAGGTAAGGCAAAAGGGCAATTCAAGGAAAGACAAAATGGCAAAGCAAGGCAAGGCAAAAGGGCAAAGCATGGCAAGGCAAGGAAAAAGGGCAACTCAATGCAAGGCCAGGCAAAAGGGCAAAGAAAGGCAAGGCAAGGTAAGTCAAAAGGACAAACCATGGCAAGGCCAGGAAAAAGGCCAAAGCAAGGAAAGGCAAGGCAAAAGGGAAAAGCAAGGCAAGGGAAAATGGCAAAGCAGAGCAAGGCAAGGCAAGACAAAAGGGCAAAGCAAGGCAAGGAAAAAGAGCAAAGCATGGCAAGGCAAGGCAAGGCAAAAGGTCAAAAGAAAGGCAAGGCAAATCAGGGCAAAAGGAGAAAGGAAGGCAAGGCAAGACAAGGCAAAGAGGCAAAGCAAGGCAAGGTAAGGCAAGGCAAAAGGGGAAAGCAAAGCAAGGCAAGGCGAAAGGATAAGGAAGACACGTCAAGGCAAGGCAAAGATGAAAGTAAGGCAATGCAAGGAAATTGAAAACGGCAAAACAAGGAAAGGCAAGGCAAAAGGGCAAAGCAAAGCAAGTCAAAAGGGCAAAGCATGACAAGGCAAGGCAAGGCAAAAGGGTAAAGCATGTCAAGGCAAGGTAAGGCAAAAGGGCAATGCAAGGAAAAGCAAAATGGCAAAGCAAGACAAGGCAAAAGGGAAAGCATAACAAGGCAAAGCAAGGCAAAAGGGCAAAGCAAGACAAGGCAAAAGGGCAAAAAAAGGAAAGTAAAAAGGGCAAAGCATGACAAGGCAAGGCAAGGAAAAAGGGTATAGCAAGTCAAGGCAAGGTAAGGCAAAAGGGCAATTCAAGGAAAGGCAAAATGGCAAAGCAAGGCAAGGCAAAAGGGCAAAGCAAAGCAAGTCAAAAGGGCAAAGCATGACAAGGCAAGGCAATGCAAAAGGGCAAAGCATGAAAAGGCAAGGCAAGGCAAAAGGGTAAAGCATGTCAAGGCAAGGTAAGGCAAAAGGGCAATGCAAGGAAAAGCAAAATGGCAAAGCAAGACAAGGCAAAAGGGAAAGCATAACAAGGCAAAGCAAGGCAAAAGGGCAAAGCAAGACAAGGCAAAAGGGCAAAGCAAGGAAAGTCAAAAGGGCAAAGCATGACAAGGCAAGGCAAGGAAAAAGGGTATAGCAAGTCAAGGCAAGGTAAGGCAAAAGGGCAATTCAAGGAAAGGCAAAATGGCAAAGCAAGGCAAGGCAAAAGGACAAAGCAAAGCAAGTCAAAAGGGCAAAGCATGACAAGGCAAGGCAAGGAAAAAGGGTATAGCAAGTCAAGGCAAGGTAAGGCAAAAGGGCAATTCAAGGAAAGGCAAAATGGCAAAGCAAGGCAAGGCAAAAGGACAAAGCAAAGCAAGTCAAAAGGGCAAAGCATGACAAGGCAAGGCAAGGAAAAAGGGTGTAGCAAGTCAAGGCAAGGTAAGGCAAAAGGGCAATTCAAGGAAAGGCAAAATGGCAAAGCAAGGCAAGGCAAAAGGACAAAGCAAAGCAAGTCAAAAGGGCAAAGCATGACAAGGCAAGGCAAGGAAAAAGGGTATAGCAAGTCAAGGCAAGGTAAGGCAAAAGGGCAATTCAAGGAAAGGCAAAATGGCAAAGCAAGGCAAGGCAAAAGGGCAAAGCATGAAAAGGCAAGGCAAGGAAAAAGGGTATAGCAAGTCAAGGCAAGGTAAGGCAAAAGGGCAATTCAAGGAAATACAAAATGGCAAAGCAAGGCAAGGCAAAAGGGCAAAGCAAAGCAAGTCAAAATGGCAAAGTATGACAAGGCAAGGCAAGGAAAAAGGGTATAGCAAGTCAAGGCAAGTTAAGGCAAAAGGGCAATTCAAGGAAAGGCAAAATGGCAAAGCAAGGCAAGGCAAAAGGGCAAAGCATAACAAGGCAAGGCCAAGCAAAAGTGCAAAGAAAGGCAAGGCAAGGTAAGTCAAAAGGACAAACCATGGCAAGGCCAGGAAAAAGGCCAAAGCAAGGAAAGGCAAGGCAAAAGGGGAAAGCAAGGCAAGGGAAAATGGCAAAGCAAGGCAAGGCAAGGAAAGACAAAAGGGCAAAGCAAGGCAAGGAAAAAGAGCAAAGCATGGCAAGGCAAGGCAAAAGGTCAAAAGAAAGGCAAGGCAAATCAGGGCAAAAGGAGAAAGGAAGGCAAGGCAAGACAAGGCAAAGAGACAAAGCAAGGCAAGGCAAAAGGGCATAGCAAGGCAAGGTAAGGCAAAGGGGCAAAGCAAGGCATGGAAAGGCAAAGGCAAGGGAAGGCAAAAGGGTAAAGCAAGGCAAGGAAAGGCAAGGGAAAAGGAGAAAGCAAAGCAAGGCAAGGCAAAAGGATAAGGAAGACACGTCAAGGCAAGGCAAAGATGAAAGCAAGGCAATGCAAGGCAATTCAAAACGGCAAAACAAGGAAAGGCAAGGCAAAAGGGCAAAGCAAAGCAAGTCAAAAGGGCAAAGCATGACAAGGCAAGGCAAGGCAAAAGGGCAAAGCATGACAAGGCAAGGTAAGGCAAAAGGGCAAATCAAGACAAGGCAAAAGGGCAAAGCATAACAAGGCAAAGCAAGGCAAAAGGGCAAAGCAAGGCAAGTCAAAAGGGCAAAGCATGACAAGGCAAGGCAAGGAAAAAGGGTATAGCAAGTCAAGGCAAGGTAAGGCAAAAGGGCAATTCAAGGAAAGGCAAAATGGCAAAGCAAGGCAAGGCAAAAGGGCAAAGCATGAAAAGGCAAGGCAAGGAAAAAGGGTATAGCAAGTCAAGGCAAGGTAAGGCAAAAGGGCAATTCAAGGAAAGACAAAATGGCAAAGCAAGGCAAGGCAAAAGGGCAAAGCATGACAAGGCAAGGCAAGGAAAAAGGGTATAGCAAGTCAAGGCAAGGTAAGGCAAAAGGGCAATTCAAGGAAAGGCAAAATGGCAAAGCAAGGCAAGGCAAAAGGGCAAAGCATGACAAGGCAAGGCAAGGAAAAAGGGTATAGCAAGTCAAGGCAAGGTAAGGCAAAAGGGCAATTCAAGGAAAGACAAAATGGCAAAGCAAGGCAAGGCAAAAGGGCAAAGCATGGCAAGGCAAGGAAAAAGGGCAACTCAATGCAAGGCCAGGCAAAAGGGCAAAGAAAGGCAAGGCAAGGTAAGTCAAAAGGACAAACCATGGCAAGGCCAGGAAAAAGGCCAAAGCAAGGAAAGGCAAGGCAAAAGGGAAAAGCAAGGCAAGGGAAAATGGCAAAGCAAGGCAAGGCAAGGCAAGACAAAAGGGCAAAGCAAGGCAAGGAAAAAGAGCAAAGCATGGCAAGGCAAGGCAAAAGGTCAAAAGAAAGGCAAGGCAAATCAGGGCAAAAGGAGAAAGGAAGGCAAGGCAAGACAAGGCAAAGAGGCAAAGCAAGGCAAGGTAAGGCAAGGCAAAAGGGGAAAGCAATGCAAGGCAAGGCGAAAGGATAAGGAAGACACGTCAAGGCAAGGCAAAGATGAAAGTAAGGCAATGCAAGGAAATTGAAAACGGCAAAACAAGGAAAGGCAAGGCAAAAGGGCAAAGCAAAGCAAGTCAAAAGGGAAAAGCATGACAAGGCAAGGCAAGGCAAAAGGGTAAAGCATGTCAAGGCAAGGTAAGGCAAAAGGGCAATGCAAGGAAAAGCAAAATGGCAAAGCAAGAGAAGGCAAAAGGGAAAGCATAACAAGGCAAAGCAAGGCAAAAGGGCAAAGCAAGACAAGACAAAAGGGCAAAGCAAGGAAAGTCAAAAGGGCAAAGCATGACAAGGCAAGGCAAGGAAAAAGGGTATAGCAAGTCAAGGCAAGGTAAGGCAAAAGGGCAATTCAAGGAAAGGCAAAATGGCAAAGCAAGGCAAGGCAAAAGGACAAAGCAAAGCAAGTCAAAAGGGCAAAGCATGACAAGGCAAGGCAATGCAAAAGGGCAAAGCATGAAAAGGCAAGGCAAGGCAAAAGGGTAAAGCATGTCAAGGCAAGGTAAGGCAAAAGGGCAATGCAAGGAAAAGCAAAATGGCAAAGCAAGACAAGGCAAAAGGGAAAGCATAACAAGGCAAAGCAAGGCAAAAGGGCAAAGCAAGACAAGGCAAAAGGGCAAAGCAAGGAAAGTCAAAAGGGCAAAGCATGACAAGGCAAGGCAAGGAAAAAGGGTATAGCAAGTCAAGGCAAGGTAAGGCAAAAGGGCAATTCAAGGAAAGGCAAAATGGCAAAGCAAGGCAAGGCAAAAGGACAAAGCAAAGCAAGTCAAAAGGGCAAAGCATGACAAGGCAAGGCAAGGAAAAAGGGTATAGCAAGTCAAGGCAAGGTAAGGCAAAAGGGCAATTCAAGGAAAGGCAAAATGGCAAAGCAAGGCAAGGCAAAAGGACAAAGCAAAGCAAGTCAAAAGGGCAAAGCATGACAAGGCAAGGCAAGGAAAAAGGGTATAGCAAGTCAAGGCAAGGTAAGGCAAAAGGGCAATTCAAGGAAAGGCAAAATGGCAAAGCAAGGCAAGGCAAAAGGACAAAGCAAAGCAAGTCAAAAGGGCAAAGCATGACAAGGCAAGGCAAGGAAAAAGGGTATAGCAAGTCAAGGCAAGGTAAGGCAAAAGGGCAATTCTAGGAAAGGCAAAATGGCAAAGCAAGGCAAGGCAAAAGGGCAAAGCATGAAAAGGCAAGGCAAGGAAAAAGGGTATAGCAAGTCAAGGCAAGGTAAGGCAAAAGGGCAATTCAAGGAAAGACAAAATGGCAAAGCAAGGCAAGGCAAAAGGGCAAAGCATGGCAAGGCAAGGAAAAAGGGCAACTCAATGCAAGGCCAGGCAAAAGGGCAAAGAAAGCCAAGGCAAGGTAAGTCAAAAGGACAAACCATGGCAAGGCCAGGAAAAAGGCCAAAGCAAGGAAAGGCAAGGCAAAAGGGAAAAGCAAGGTAAGGGAAAATGGCAAAGCAAGGCAAGGCAAGGCAAGACAAAAGGTCAAAAGAAAGGCAAGGCAAATCAGGGCAAAAGGAGAAAGGAAGGCAAGGCAAGACAAGGCAAAGAGGCAAAGCAAGGCAAGGTAAGGCAAGGCAAAAGGGGAAAGCAAAGCAAGTCAAAAGGGCAAAGCATGACAAGGCAAGGCAAGGCAAAAGGGTAAAGCATGTCAAGGCAAGGTAAGGCAAAAGGGCAATGCAAGGAAAAGCAAAATGGCAAAGCAAGACAAGGCAAAAGGGAAAGCATAACAAGGCAAAGCAAGGCAAAAGGGCAAAGCAAGACAAGGCAAAAGGGCAAAGCAAGGAAAGTCAAAAGGGCAAAGCATGACAAGGCAAGGCAAGGAAAAAGGGTATAGCAAGTCAAGGCAAGGTAAGGCAAAAGGGCAATTCAAGGAAAGGCAAAATGGCAAAGCAAGGCAAGGCAAAAGGACAAAGCAAAGCAAGTCAAAAGGGCAAAGCATGACAAGGCAAGGCAAGGAAAAAGGGTATAGCAAGTCAAGGCAAGGTAAGGCAAAAGGGCAATTCAAGGAAAGGCAAAATGGCAAAGCAAGGCAAGGCAAAAGGACAAAGCAAAGCAAGTCAAAAGGGCAAAGCATGACAAGGCAAGGCAAGGAAAAAGGGTGTAGCAAGTCAAGGCAAGGTAAGGCAAAAGGGCAATTCAAGGAAAGGCAAAATGGCAAAGCAAGGCAAGGCAAAAGGACAAAGCAAAGCAAGTCAAAAGGGCAAAGCATGACAAGGCAAGGCAAGGAAAAAGGGTATAGCAAGTCAAGGCAAGGTAAGGCAAAAGGGCAATTCAAGGAAAGGCAAAATGGCAAAGCAAGGCAAGGCAAAAGGGCAAAGCATGAAAAGGCAAGGCAAGGAAAAAGGGTATAGCAAGTCAAGGCAAGGTAAGGCAAAAGGGCAATTCAAGGAAAGACAAAATGGCAAAGCAAGGCAAGGCAAAAGGGCAAAGCATGACAAGGCAAGGCAAGGAAAAAGGGTATAGCAAGTCAAGGCAAGGTAAGGCAAAAGGGCAATTCAAGGAAAGGCAAAATGGCAAAGCAAGGCAAGGCAAAAGGGCAAAGCATGAAAAGGCAAGGCAAGGAAAAAGGGTATAGCAAGTCAAGGCAAGGTAAGGCAAAAGGGCAATTCAAGGAAATACAAAATGGCAAAGCAAGGCAAGGCAAAAGGGCAAAGCAAAGCAAGTCAAAATGGCAAAGTATGACAAGGCAAGGCAAGGAAAAAGGGTATAGCAAGTCAAGGCAAGGTAAGGCAAAAGGGCAATTCAAGGAAAGGCAAAATGGCAAAGCAAGGCAAGGCAAAAGGGCAAAGCATAACAAGGCAAAGCAAGGCAAAAGGGCAAAGCAAGGCAAGGCAAAAGGGCAAAGCAAGGCAAGTCAAAAAGGCAAAGCATGACAAGGCAAGGCAAGGAAAAAGGGTATAGCAAGTCAAGGCAAGGTAAGGCAAAAGGGCAATTCAAGGAAAGGCAAAATGGCAAAGCAAGGCAAGGCAAAAGGGCAAAGCAAGGCCAAGCAAAAGTGCAAAGAAAGGCAAGGCAAGGTAAGTCAAAAGGACAAACCATGGCAAGGCCAGGAAAAAGGCCAAAGCAAGGAAAGGCAAGGCAAAAGGGGAAAGCAAGGCAAGGGAAAATGGCAAAGCAAGGCAAGGCAAGGAAAGACAAAAGGGCAAAGCAAGGCAAGGAAAAAGAGCAAAGCATGGCAAGGCAAGGCAAAAGGTCAAAAGAAAGGCAAGGCAAATCAGGGCAAAAGGAGAAAGGAAGGCAAGGCAAGACAAGGCAAAGAGACAAAGCAAGGCAAGGCAAAAGGGCATAGCAAGGCAAGGTAAGGCAAAGGGGCAAAGCAAGGCATGGAAAGGCAAAGGCAAGGGAAGGCAAAAGGGTAAAGCAAGGCAAGGAAAGGCAAGGGAAAAGGAGAAAGCAAAGCAAGGCAAGGCAAAAGGATAAGGAAGACACGTCAAGGCAAGGCAAAGATGAAAGCAAGGCAATGCAAGGCAATTCAAAACGGCAAAACAAGGAAAGGCAAGGCAAAAGGGCAAAGCAAAGCAAGTCAAAAGGGCAAAGCATGACAAGGCAAGGCAAGGCAAAAGGGCAAAGCATGACAAGGCAAGGTAAGGCAAAAGGGCAAATCAAGACAAGGCAAAAGGGCAAAGCATAACAAGGCAAAGCAAGGCAAAAGGGCAAAGCAAGGCAAGTCAAAAGGGCAAAGCATGACAAGGCAAGGCAAGGAAAAAGGGTATAGCAAGTCAAGGCAAGGTAAGGCAAAAGGGCAATTCAAGGAAAGGCAAAATGGCAAAGCAAGGCAAGGCAAAAGGGCAAAGCATGAAAAGGCAAGGCAAGGAAAAAGGGTATAGCAAGTCAAGGCAAGGTAAGGCAAAAGGGCAATTCAAGGAAAGACAAAATGGCAAAGCAAGGCAAGGCAAAAGGGCAAAGCATGACAAGGCAAGGCAAGGAAAAAGGGTATAGCAAGTCAAGGCAAGGTAAGGCAAAAGGGCAATTCAAGGAAAGGCAAAATGGCAAAGCAAGGCAAGGCAAAAGGGCAAAGCATGACAAGGCAAGGCAAGGAAAAAGGGTATAGCAAGTCAAGGCAAGGTAAGGCAAAAGGGCAATTCAAGGAAAGACAAAATGGCAAAGCAAGGCAAGGCAAAAGGGCAAAGCATGGCAAGGCAAGGAAAAAGGGCAACTCAATGCAAGGCCAGGCAAAAGGGCAAAGAAAGGCAAGGCAAGGTAAGTCAAAAGGACAAACCATGGCAAGGCCAGGAAAAAGGCCAAAGCAAGGAAAGGCAAGGCAAAAGGGAAAAGCAAGGCAAGGGAAAATGGCAAAGCAAGGCAAGGCAAGGCAAGACAAAAGGGCAAAGCAAGGCAAGGAAAAAGAGCAAAGCATGGCAAGGCAAGGCAAGGCAAAAGGTCAAAAGAAAGGCAAGGCAAATCAGGGCAAAAGGAGAAAGGAAGGCAAGGCAAGACAAGGCAAAGAGGCAAAGCAAGGCAAGGTAAGGCAAGGCAAAAGGGGAAAGCAAAGCAAGGCAAGGCGAAAGGATAAGGAAGACACGTCAAGGCAAGGCAAAGATGAAAGTAAGGCAATGCAAGGAAATTGAAAACGGCAAAACAAGGAAAGGCAAGGCAAAAGGGCAAAGCAAAGCAAGTCAAAAGGGCAAAGCATGACAAGGCAAGGCAAGGCAAAAGGGTAAAGCATGTCAAGGCAAGGTAAGGCAAAAGGGCAATGCAAGGAAAAGCAAAATGGCAAAGCAAGACAAGGCAAAAGGGAAAGCATAACAAGGCAAAGCAAGGCAAAAGGGCAAAGCAAGACAAGGCAAAAGGGCAAAGCAAGGAAAGTCAAAAGGGCAAAGCATGACAAGGCAAGGCAAGGAAAAAGGGTATAGCAAGTCAAGGCAAGGTAAGGCAAAAGGGCAATTCAAGGAAAGGCAAAATGGCAAAGCAAGGCAAGGCAAAAGGACAAAGCAAAACAAGTCAAAAGGGCAAAGCATGACAAGGCAAGGCAATGCAAAAGGGCAAAGCATGAAAAGGCAAGGCAAGGCAAAAGGGTAAAGCATGTCAAGGCAAGGTAAGGCAAAAGGGCAATGCAAGGAAAAGCAAAATGGCAAAGCAAGACAAGGCAAAAGGGAAAGCATAACAAGGCAAAGCAAGGCAAAAGGGCAAAGCAAGACAAGGCAAAAGGGCAAAGCAAGGAAAGTCAAAAGGGCAAAGCATGACAAGGCAAGGCAAGGAAAAAGGGTATAGCAAGTCAAGGCAAGGTAAGGCAAAAGGGCAATTCAAGGAAAGGCAAAATGGCAAAGCAAGGCAAGGCAAAAGGACAAAGCAAAGCAAGTCAAAAGGGCAAAGCATGACAAGGCAAGGCAAGGAAAAAGGGTATAGCAAGTCAAGGCAAGGTAAGGCAAAAGGGCAATTCAAGGAAAGGCAAAATGGCAAAGCAAGGCAAGGCAAAAGGACAAAGCAAAGCAAGTCAAAAGGGCAAAGCATGACAAGGCAAGGCAAGGAAAAAGGGTATAGCAAGTCAAGGCAAGGTAAGGCAAAAGGGCAATTCAAGGAAAGACAAAATGGCAAAGCAAGGCAAGGCAAAAGGGCAAAGCATGACAAGGCAAGGCAAGGAAAAAGGGTATAGCAAGTCAAGGCAAGGTAAGGCAAAAGGGCAATTCAAGGAAAGGCAAAATGGCAAAGCAAGGCAAGGCAAAAGGGCAAAGCATGAAAAGGCAAGGCAAGGAAAAAGGGTATAGCAAGTCAAGGCAAGGTAAGGCAAAAGGGCAATTCAAGGAAAGACAAAATGGCAAAGCAAGGCAAGGCAAAAGGGCAAAGCATGGCAAGGCAAGGAAAAAGGGCAACTCAATGCAAGGCCAGGCAAAAGGGCAAAGAAAGCCAAGGCAAGGTAAGTCAAAAGGACAAACCATGGCAAGGCCAGGAAAAAGGCCAAAGCAAGGAAAGGCAAGGCAAAAGGGAAAAGCAAGGTAAGGGAAAATGGCAAAGCAAGGCAAGGCAAGGCAAGACAAAAGGTCAAAAGAAAGGCAAGGCAAATCAGGGCAAAAGGAGAAAGGAAGGCAAGGCAAGACAAGGCAAAGAGGCAAAGCAAGGCAAGGTAAGGCAAGGCAAAAGGGGAAAGCAAAGCAAGTCAAAAGGGCAAAGCATGACAAGGCAAGGCAAGGCAAAAGGGTAAAGCATGTCAAGGCAAGGTAAGGCAAAAGGGCAATGCAAGGAAAAGCAAAATGGTAAAGCAAGACAAGGCAAAAGGGAAAGCATAACAAGGCAAAGCAAGGCAAAAGGGCAAAGCAAGACAAGGCAAAAGGGCAAAGCAAGGAAAGTCAAAAGGGCAAAGCATGACAAGGCAAGGCAAGGAAAAAGGGTATAGCAAGTCAAGGCAAGGTAAGGCAAAAGGGCAATTCAAGGAAAGGCAAAATGGCAAAGCTAGGCAAGGCAAAAGGGCAAAGCAAGGCCAGGCAAAAGTGCAAAGAAATGCAAGGCAAGGTAAGTCAAAAGGACAAACCATGGCAAGGCCAGTAAAAAGGCCAAAGCAAGGAAAGGCAAGGCAAAAGGGGAAAGCAAGGCAAGGGAAAATGGCAAAGCAAGGCAAGGCAAGGAAAGACAAAAGGGCAAAGCAAGGCAAGGAAAAAGAGCAAAGCATGGCAAGGCAAGGCAAAAGGTCAAAAGAAAGGCAAGGCAAATCAGGGCAAAAGGAGAAAGGAAGGCAAGGCAAGACAAGGCAAAGAGACAAAGAAAGGCAAGGCAAAAGGGCATAGCAAGGCAAGGTAAGGCAAAGGGCAAAGCAAGGCATGGAAAGGCAAAGGCAAGGGAAGGCAAAAGGGTAAAGCAAGGCAAGGAAAGGCAAGGGAAAAGGAGAAAGCAAAGCAAGGCAAGGCAAAAGGATAAGGAAGACACGTCAAGGCAAGGCAAAGATGAAAGCAAGGCAATGCAAGGCAATTCAAAACGGCAAAACAAGGAAAGGCAAGGCAAAAGGGCAAAGCAAAGCAAGTCAAAAGGGCAAAGCATGACAAGGCAAGGCAAGGCAAAAGGGCAAAGCATGACAAGGCAAGGTAAGGCAAAAGGGCAATGCAAGGAAAGGCAAAATGGCAAAGCAAGACAAGGCAAAAATGGCAAAGCATAACAAGGCAAAGCAAGGCAAAAGGGCAAAGCAAGGCAAGTCAAAAGGGCAAAGCATGACAAGGCAAGGCAAGGAAAAAGGGTATAGCAAGTCAAGGCAAGGTAAGGCAAAAGGGCAATTCAAGGAAAGGCAAAATGGCAAAGCAAGGCAAGGCAAAAGGGCAAAGCATAACAAGGCAAAGCAAGGCAAAAGGGCAACGCAAGGCAAGGCAAAAGGGCAAAGCATGGCAAGGCAAGGAAAAAGGGCAACTCAATGCAAGGCCGGGCAAAAGTGCAAAGAAAGGCAAGGCAAGGTAAGTCAAAAGGACAAACCATGGCAAGGCCAGGAAAAAGGCCAAAGCAAGGAAAGGCAAGGCAAAAGGGGAAAGCAAGGCAAGGGAAAATGGCAAAGCAAGGCAAGGTAAGGCAAGACAAAAGGGCAAAGCAAGGCAAGGAAAAAGAGCAAAGCATGGCAAGGCAAGGCAAGGCAAAAGGTCAAAAGAAAGGCAAGGCAAATCAGGGCAAAAGGAGAAAGGAAGGCAAGGCAAGTCAAGGCAAAGAGTCAAAGCAAGGCAAGGCAAAGGGTCAAAGGAAGGCATGGAAAGGCAAGGCAAAGGAAGGCAAAAGGGTAAAGCAAGGCAAGGAAAGGCAAGGCAAAAGGGGAAAGCAAAGCAAGGCAAGGCAAAAGGATAAGGAAGACACGTCAAGGCAAGGCAAAGATGAAAGTAAGGCAATGCAAGGCAATTCAAAACGGCAAAACAGGGAAAGGCAAGGCAAAAGGGAAAAGCATGACAAGGCAAGGTAAGGCAAAAGGGCAAAGCATAACAAGGCAAAGCAAGGCAAAAGGGCAAAGCAAGGCAAGTCAAAAGGGCAAAGCCTGACAAGGCAAGGCAAGGAAAAAGGGTATAGCAAGTCAAGGCAAGGTAAGGCAAAAGGGCAATTCAAGGAAAGGCAAAATGGCAAAGCAAGGCAAGGCAAAAGGGCAAAGCATGAAAAGGCAAGGCAAGGAAAAAGGGTATAGCAAGTCAAGGCAAGGTAAGGCAAAAGGGCAATTCAAGGAAAGACAAAATGGCAAAGCAAGGCAAGGCAAAAGGGCAAAGCATGGCAAGGCGAGGACAAAGGGCAACTCAATGCAAGGCCAGGAAAAAGGCCAAAGCAAGGAAAGGCAAGGCAAAAGGGAAAAGCAAGGCAAGGGAAAATGGCAAAGCAAGGCAAGGCAAGGCAAGACAAAAGGGCAAAGCAAGGCAAGGAAAAAGAGCAAAGCATGGCAAGGCAAGGCAAGGCAAAAGGTCAAAAGAAAGGCAAGGCAAATCAGGGCAAAAGGAGAAAGGAAGGCAAGGCAAGACAAGGCAAAGAGGCAAAGCAAGGCAAGGTAAGGCAAGGCAAAAGGGGAAAGCAAAGCAAGGCAAGGCGAAAGGATAAGGAAGACACGTCAAGGCAAGGCAAAGATGAAAGTAAGGCAATGCAAGGAAATTGAAAACGGCAAAACAAGGAAAGGCAAGGAAAAAGGGCAAAGCAAAGCAAGTCAAAAGGGCAAAGCATGACAAGGCAAGGCAATGCAAAAGGGCAAAGCATGAAAAGGCAAGGCAAGGCAAAAGGGTAAAGCATGTCAAGGCAAGGTAAGGCAAAAGCGCAATGCAAGGAAAAGCAAAATGGCAAAGCAAGACAAGGCAAAAGGGAAAGCATAACAAGGCAAAGCAAGGCAAAAGGGCAAAGCAAGACAAGGCAAAAGGGCAAAGCAAGGAAAGTCAAAAGGGCAAAGCATGACAAGGCAAGGCAAGGAAAAAGGGTATAGCAAGTCAAGGCAAGGTAAGGCAAAAGGGCAATTCAAGGAAAGGCAAAATGGCAAAGCAAGGCAAGGCAAAAGGACAAAGCAAGGCCAGGCAAAAGTGCAAAGAAAGGCAAGGCAAGGTAAGTCAAAAGGACAAACCATGGCAAGGCCAGGAAAAAGGCCAAAGCAAGGAAAGGCAAGGCAAAAGGGGAAAGCAAGGCAAGGGAAAATGGCAAAGCAAGGCAAGGTAAGGCAAGACAAAAGGGCAAAGCAAGGCAAGGAAAAAGAGCAAAGCATGGCAAGGCAAGGCAAAAGGTCAAAAGAAAGGCAAGGCAAATCAGGGCAAAAGGAGAAAGGAAGGCAAGGCAAGTCAAGGCAAAGAGTCAAAGCAAGGCAAGGCAAAGGGTCAAAGGAAGGCATGGAAAGGCAAGGCAAAGGAAGGCAAAAGGGTAAAGCAAGGCAGGGAAAGGCAAGGCAAAAGGGGAAAGCAAAGCAAGGCAAGGCAAAATGATAAGGAAGACACGTCAAGGCAAGGCAAAGATGAAAGTAAGGCAATGCAAGGCAATTCAAAACGGCAAAACAGGGAAAGGCAAGGCAAAAGGGAAAAGCATGACAAGGCAAGGTAAGGCAAAAGGGCAAAGCATAACAAGGCAAAGCAAGGCAAAAGGGCAAAGCAAGGCAAGTCAAAAGGGCAAAGCCTGACAAGGCAAGGCAAGGAAAAAGGGTATAGCAAGTCAAGGCAAGGTAAGGCAAAAGGGCAATTCAAGGAAAGGCAAAATGGCAAAGCAAGGCAAGGCAAAAGGGCAAAGCATGAAAAGGCAAGGCAAGGAAAAAGGGTATAGCAAGTCAAGGCAAGGTAAGGCAAAAGGGCAATTCAAGGAAAGACAAAATGGCAAAGCAAGGCAAGGCAAAAGGGCAAAGCATGGCAAGGCGAGGACAAAGGGCAACTCAATGCAAGGCCAGGAAAAAGGCCAAAGCAAGGAAAGGCAAGGCAAAAGGGAAAAGCAAGGCAAGGGAAAATGGCAAAGCAAGGCAAGGCAAGGCAAGACAAAAGGGCAAAGCAAGGCAAGGAAAAAGAGCAAAGCATGGCAAGGCAAGGCAAGGCAAAAGGTCAAAAGAAAGGCAAGGCAAATCAGGGCAAAAGGAGAAAGGAAGGCAAGGCAAGACAAGGCAAAGAGGCAAAGCAAGGCAAGGTAAGGCAAGGCAAAAGGGGAAAGCAAAGCAAGGCAAGGCGAAAGGATAAGGAAGACACGTCAAGGCAAGGCAAAGATGAAAGTAAGGCAATGCAAGGAAATTGAAAACGGCAAAACAAGGAAAGGCAAGGAAAAAGGGCAAAGCAAAGCAAGTCAAAAGGGCAAAGCATGACAAGGCAAGGCAATGCAAAAAGGCAAAGCATGAAAAGGCAAGGCAAGGCAAAAGGGTAAAGCATGTCAAGGCAAGGTAAGGCAAAAGCGCAATGCAAGGAAAAGCAAAATGGCAAAGCAAGACAAGGCAAAAGGGAAAGCATAACAAGGCAAAGCAAGGCAAAAGGGCAAAGCAAGACAAGGCAAAAGGGCAAAGCAAGGAAAGTCAAAAGGGCAAAGCATGACAAGGCAAGGCAAGGAAAAAGGGTATAGCAAGTCAAGGCAAGGTAAGGCAAAAGGGCAATTCAAGGAAAGGCAAAATGGCAAAGCAAGGCAAGGCAAAAGGACAAAGCAAGGCCAGGCAAAAGTGCAAAGAAAGGCAAGGCAAGGTAAGTCAAAAGGACAAACCATGGCAAGGCCAGGAAAAAGGCCAAAGCAAGGAAAGGCAAGGCAAAAGGGGAAAGCAAGGCAAGGGAAAATGGCAAAGCAAGGCAAGGTAAGGCAAGACAAAAGGGCAAAGCAAGGCAAGGAAAAAGAGCAAAGCATGGCAAGGCAAGGCAAAAGGTCAAAAGAAAGGCAAGGCAAATCAGGGCAAAAGGAGAAAGGAAGGCAAGGCAAGTCAAGGCAAAGAGTCAAAGCAAGGCAAGGCAAAGGGTCAAAGGAAGGCATGGAAAGGCAAGGCAAAGGAAGGCAAAAGGGTAAAGTAAGGCAGGGAAAGGCAAGGCAAAAGGGGAAAGCAAAGCAAGGCAAGGCAAAATGATAAGGAAGACACGTCAAGGCAAGGCAAAGATGAAAGTAAGGCAATGCAAGGCAATTCAAAACGGCAAAACAAGGAAAGGCAAGGCAAAAGGGCAAAGCAAAGCAAGTCAAAAGGGCAAAGCATGACAAGGCAAGGCAAAAGGGCAAAGCATGACAAGGCAAGGTAAGGCAAAAGGGCAAAGCAAGACAAGGCAAAAGGGCAAAGCATAACAAGGCAAAGCAAGGCAAAAGGGCAAAGCAAGGCAAGTCAAAAGGGAAAAGCATGACAAGGCAAGGCAAGGAAAAAGGGTATAGCAAGTCAAGGCAAGGTAAGGCAAAAGGGCAATTCAAGGAAAGGCAAAATGGCAAAGCAAGGCAAGGCAAAAGGGCAAAGCATGAAAAGGTAAGGCAAGGAAAAAGGGTATAGCAAGTCAAGGCAAGGTAAGCCAAAAGGGCAATTCAAGGAAAGATAAAATGGCAAAGCAAGTCAAGGCAAAAGGGCAAAGCATGGCAAGGCAAGGAAAAAGGGCAACTCAATGCAAGGCCAGGCAAAAGGGCAAAGAAAGGCAAGGCAAGGTAAGTCAAAAGGACAAACCATGGCAAGGCCAGGAAAAAGGCCAAAGCAAGGATAGGCAAGGCAAAAGAGAAAAGCAAGGCAAGGGAAAATGGCAAAGCAAGGCAAGCCAAGGCAAGACAAAAGGGCAAAGCAAGGCAAGGAAAAAGAGCAAAGCATGGAAAGGCAAGGCAAGGCAAAAGGGCAAAGCATGACAAGGCAAGGTAAGGCAAAAGGGCAAAGCAAGACAAGGCAAAAGGGCAAAGCATAACAAGGCAAAGCAAGGCAAAAGGGCAAAGCAAGGCAAGTCAAAAGGGAAAAGCATGACAAGGCAAGGCAAATCAGGGCAAAAGGGGAAAGCAAAGCAAGGCAAGGCGAAAGGATAAGGAAGACACGTCAAGGCAAGGCAAAGATGAAAGTAAGGCAATGCAAGGAAATTGAAAACGGCAAAACAAGGAAAGGCAAGGCAAAAGGGCAAAGCAAAGCAAGTCAAAAGGGCAAAGCATGACAAGGCAAGGCAAGGCAAAAGGGCAAAGCATGACAAGGCAAGGTAAGGCAAAAGGGCAAAGCAAGACAAGGCAAAAGGGCAAAGCATAACAAGGCAAAGCAAGGCAAAAGGGCAAAGCAAGGCAAGTCAAAAGGGCAAAGCATGACAAGGCAAGGCAAGGAAAAAGGGTATAGCAAGTCAAGGCAAGGTAAGGCAAAAGGGCAATTCAAGGAAAGGCAAAATGGCAAAGCAAGGCAAGGCAAAAGGGCAAAGCATGAAAAGGCAAGGCAAGGAAAAAGGGTATAGCAAGTCAAGGCAAGGTAAGGCAAAAGGGCAATTCAAGGAAAGGCAAAATGGCAAAGCAAGGCAAGGCAAAAGGGCAAAGCAAAGCAAGTCAAAAGGGCAAAGCATGACAAGGCAAGGTAAGTCAAAAGGACAAACCATGGCAAGGCCAGGAAAAAGGCCAAAGCAAGGAAAGGCAAGGCAAAAGGGGAAAGCAAGGCAAGGGAAAATGGCAAAGCAAAGCAAGGCAAGGAAAGACAAAAGGGCAAAGCAAGGCAAGGAAAAAGAGCAAAGCATGGCAAGGCAAGGCAAAAGGTCAAAAGAAAGGCAAGGCAAATCAGGGCAAAAGGAGAAAGGAAGGCAAGGCAAGAGAAGGCAAAGAGACAAAGCAAGGCAAGGCAAAAGGTCAAAAGAAAGGCAAGGCAAATCAGGGCAAAAGGAGAAAGGAAGGCAAGGCAAGACAAGGCAAAGAGACAAAGCAAGGCAAGGCAAAAGGGCAAAGCAAAGCAAGTCAAAATGGCAAAGTATGACAAGGCAAGGCAAGGAAAAAGGCTATAGCAAGTCAAGGCAAGGTAAGGCAAAAGGGCAATTCAAGGAAAGGCAAAATGGCAAAGCAAGGCAAGGCAAAAGGGCAAAGCATAACAAGGCAAAGCAAGGCAAAAGGGCAAAGCAAGGCAAGGCAAAAGGGCAAAGCATGGCAAGGCAAGGAAAAAGGGCAACTCAATGCAAGGCCGGGCAAAAGTGCAAAGAAAGGCAAGGCAAGGTAAGTCAAAAGGACAAACCATGGCAAGGCCAGGAAAAAGGCCAAAGCAAGGAAAGGCAAGGCAAAAGGGGAAAGCAAGGCAAGGGAAAATGGCAAAGCAAGGCAAGGCAAGACAAAAGGGCAAAGCAAGGCAAGGAAAAAGAGCAAAGCATGGCATGGCAAGGCAAGGCAAAAGGTCAAAGGAAAGGCAAGGCAAATCAGGGCAAAAGGAGAAAGGAAGGCAAGGCAAGACAAGGCAAAGAGACAAAGGAAGGCAAGGCAAAAGGGCAAAGAAAGGCAAGGTAAGGCAAAGGGGCAAAGCAAGGCATGGAAAGGCAAGGTAAGAGAAGGCAAAAGGGTAAAGCAAGGCAAGGAAAGGCAAGGCAAAAGGAGAAAGCAAAGAAAGGCAAGGCAAAAGGATAAGGAAGACACGTCAAGGCAAGGCAAAGATGAAAGCAAGGCAATGCAAGGCAATTCAAAACGGCAAAACAAGGAAAGGCAAGGCAAAAGGGCAAAGCAAAGCAAGTCAAAAGGGCAAAGCATGACAAGGCAAGGCAAGGCAAAAGGGCAAAGCATGACAAGGCAAGGTAAGGCAAAAGGGCAATGCAAGGAAAGGCAAAATGGCAAAGCAAGACAAGGCAAAAGGGCAAAGCATAACAAGGCAAAGCAAGGCAAAAGGGCAAAGCAAGGCAAGGCAAAAGGGCAAAGCATGACAAGGCAAGGCAAGGAAAAAGGGTATAGCAAGTCAAGGCAAGGTAAGGCAAAAGGGCAATTCAAGGAAAGGCAAAATGGCAAAGCAAGGCAAGGCAAAAGGGCAAAGCAAAGCAAGTCAAAATGGCAAAGTATGACAAGGCAAGGCTAGGAAAAAGGCTATAGCAAGTCAAGGCAAGGTAAGGCAAAAGGGCAATTCAAGGAAAGGCAAAATGGCAAAGCAAGGCAAGGCAAAAGGGCAAAGCATAACAAGGCAAAGCAAGGCAAAAGGGCAAAGCAAGGCAAGGCAAAAGGGCAAAGCATGGCAAGGCAATGAAAAAGGGCAACTCAATGCAAGACCGGGCAAAAGTGCAAAGAAAGGCAAGGCAATGTAAGTCAAAAGGACAAACCATGGCAAGGCCAGGAAAAAGGCCAAAGCAAGGAAAGGCAAGGCAAAAGGGGAAAGCAAGGCAAGGGAAAATGGCAAAGGAAGGCAAGGCAAGGAAAGACAAAAGGGCAAAGCAAGGCAAGGGAAAAGAGCAAAGCATGGCAAGGCAAGGCAAAAGGTCAAAAGAAATCAAGGCCAATCAGGGCAAAAGGAGAAAGGAAGGCAAGGCAAGTCAAGGCAAAGAGTCAAAGCAAGGCAAGGCAAAGGGTCAAAGGAAGGCATGGAAAGGCAAGGCAAAGGAAGGCAAAAGGGTAAAGCAAGGCAAGGAAAGGCAAGGCAAAAGGGGAAAGCAAAGCAAGGCAAGGCAAAATGATAAGGAAGACACGTCAAGGCAAGGCAAAGATGAAAGTAAGGCAATGCAAGGCAATTCAAAACGGCAAAACAAGGAAAGGCAAGGAAAAAGGGCAACTCAATGCAAGGCCAGGCAAAAGGGCAAAGAAAGGCAAGGCAAGGTAAGTCAAAAGGACAAACCATGGCAAGGCCAGGAAAAAGGCCAAAGCAAGGAAAGGCAAGGCAAAAGGGAAAAGCAAGGCAAGGGAAAATGGCAAAGCAAGGCAAGGCAAGGCAAGACAAAAGGGCAAAGCAAGGCAAGGAAAAAGAGCAAAGCATGGCAAGGCAAGGCAAGGCAAAAGGTCAAAAGAAAGGCAAGGCAAATCAGGGCAAAAGGAGAAAGGAAGGCAAGGCAAGACAAGGCAAAGAGGCAAAGCAAGGCAAGGTAAGGCAAGGCAAAAGGGGAAAGCAAAGCAAGGCAAGGCGAAAGGATAAGGAAGACACGTCAAGGCAAGGCAAAGATGAAAGTAAGGCAATGCAAGGAAATTGAAAACGGCAAAACAAGGAAAGGCAAGGCAAAAGGGCAAAGCAAAGCAAGTCAAAAGGGCAAAGCATGACAAGGCAAGGCAATGCAAAAGGGCAAAGCATGAAAAGGCAAGGCAAGGCAAAAGGGTAAAGCATGTCAAGGCAAGGTAAGGCAAAAGGGCAATGCAAGGAAAAGCAAAATGGCAAAGCAAGACAAGGCAAAAGGGAAAGCATAACAAGGCAAAGCAAGGCAAAAGGGCAAAGCAAGACAAGGCAAAAGGGCAAAGCAAGGAAAGTCAAAAGGGCAAAGCATGACAAGGCAAGGCAAGGAAAAAGGGTATAGCAAGTCAAGGCAAGGTAAGGCAAAAGGGCAATTCAAGGAAAGGCAAAATGGCAAAGCAAGGCAAGGCAAAAGGACAAAGCAAAGCAAGTCAAAAGGGCAAAGCATGACAAGGCAAGGCAAGGAAAAAGGGTATAGCAAGTCAAGGCAAGGTAAGGCAAAAGGGCAATTCAAGGAAATGCAAAATGGCAAAGCAAGGCAAGGCAAAAGGGCAAAGCAAAGCAAGTCAAAATGGCAAAGTATGACAAGGCAAGGCAAGGAAAAAGGGTATAGCAAGTCAAGGCAAAGTAAGGCAAAAGGGCAATTCAAGGAAAGGCAAAATGGCAAAGCAAGGCAAGGCAAAAGGGCAAAGCATAACAAGGCAAAGCAAGGAAAAAGGGCAAAGCAAGGCAAGGCAAAAGGGCAAAGCAAGGCCAAGCAAAAGTGCAAAGAAAGGCAAGGCAAGGTAAGTCAAAAGGACAAACCATGGCAAGGCCAGGAAAAAGGCCAAAGCAAGGAAAGGCAAGGCAAAAGGGGAAAGCAAGGCAAGGGAAAATGGCAAAGGAAGGCAAGGCAAGGAAAGACAAAAGGGCAAAGCAAGGCAAGGAAAAAGAGCAAAGCATGGCAAGGCAAGGCAAAAGGTCAAAAGAAAGGCAAGGCAAATCAGGGCAAAAGGAGAAAGGAAGGCAAGGCAAGACAAGGCAAAGAGACAAAGCAAGGCAAGGCAAAAGGGCATAGCAAGGCAAGGAAAGGCAAAGGGGCAAAGCAAGGCATGGAAAGGCAAAGGCAAGGGAAGGCAAAAGGGTAAAGCAAGGCAAGGAAAGGCAAGGGAAAAGGAGAAAGCAAAGCAAGGCAAGGCAAAAGGATAAGGAAGACACGTCAAGGCAAGGCAAAGATGAAAGCAAGGCAATGCAAGGCAATTCAAAACGGCAAAACAAGGAAAGGCAAGGCAAAAGGGCAAAGCAAAGCAAGTCAAAAGGGCAAAGCATTGACAAGGCAAGGCAAGGCAAAAGGGCAAAGCATGACAAGGCAAGGTAAGGCAAAAGGGCAAATCAAGACAAGGCAAAAGGGCAAAGCATAACAAGGCAAAGCAAGGCAAAAGGGCAAAGCAAGGCAAGTCAAAAGGGCAAAGCATGACAAGGCAAGGCAAGGAAAAAGGGTATAGCAAGTCAAGGCAAGGTAAGGCAAAAGGGCAATTCAAGGAAAGGCAAAATGGCAAAGCAAGGCAAGGCAAAAGGGCAAAGCATGAAAAGGCAAGGCAAGGAAAAAGGGTATAGCAAGTCAAGGCAAGGTAAGGCAAAAGGGCAATTCAAGGAAAGACAAAATGGCAAAGCAAGGCAAGGCAAAAGGGCAAAGCATGACAAGGCAAGGCAAGGAAAAAGGGTATAGCAAGTCAAGGCAAGGTAAGGCAAAAGGGCAATTCAAGGAAAGGCAAAATGGCAAAGCAAGGCAAGGCAAAAGGGCAAAGCATGAAAAGGCAAGGCAAGGAAAAAGGGTATAGCAAGTCAAGGCAAGGTAAGGCAAAAGGGCAATTCAAGTAAATGCAAAATGGCAAAGCAAGGCAAGGCAAAAGGGCAAAGCATAACAAGGCAAAGCAAGGCAAAAGGGCAAAGCAAGGCAAGGCAAAAGGGCAAAGCAAGGCAAGTCAAAAAGGCAAAGCATGACAAGGCAAGGCAAGGAAAAAGGGTATAGCAAGTCAAGGCAAGGTAAGGCAAAAGGGCAATTCAAGGAAAGGCAAAATGGCAAAGCAAGGCAAGGCAAAAGGGCAAAGCAAGGCCAAGCAAAAGTGCAAAGAAAGGCAAGGCAAGGTAAGTCAAAAGGACAAACCATGGCAAGGCCAGGAAAAAGGCCAAAGAAAGGAAAGGCAAGGCAAAAGGGGAAAGCAAGGCAAGGGAAAATGGCAAAGCAAGGCAAGGCAAGGAAAGACAAAAGGGCAAAGCAAGGCAAGGAAAAAGAGCAAAGCATGGCAAGGCAAGGCAAAAGGTCAAAAGAAAGGCAAGGCAAATCAGGGCAAAAGGAGAAAGGAAGGCAAGACAAGACAAGGCAAAGAGACAAAGCAAGGCAAGGCAAAAGGGCATAGCAAGACAAGGTAAAGCAAAGGGGCAAAGCAAGGCATGGAAAGGCAAAGGCAAGGGAAGGCAAAAGGGTAAAGCAGGGCAAGGAAAGGCAAGGGAAAAGGAGAAAGCAAAGCAAGGCAAGGCAAAAGGATAAGGAAGACACGTCAAGGCAAGGCAAAGATGAAAGCAAGGCAATGCAAGGCAATTCAAAACGGCAAAACAAGGAAAGGCAAGGCAAAAGGGCAAAGCAAAGCAAGTCAAAAGGGCAAAGCATGACAAGGCAAGGCAAGGCAAAAGGGCAAAGCATGACAAGGCAAGGTAAGGCAAAAGGGCAAATCAAGACAAGGCAAAAGGGCAAAGCATAACAAGGCAAAGCAAGGCAAAAGGGCAAAGCAAGGCAAGTCAAAAGGGCAAAGCATGACAAGGCAAGGCAAGGAAAAAGGGTATAGCAAGTCAAGGCAAGGTATGGCAAAAGGGCAATTCAAGGAAAGGCAAAATGGCAAAGCAAGGCAAGGCAAAAGGGCAAAGCATGAAAAGGCAAGGCAAGGAAAAAGGGTATAGCAAGTCAAGGCAAGGTAAGGCAAAAGGGCAATTCAAGGAAAGACAAAATGGCAAAGCAAGGCAAGGCAAAAGGGCAAAGCATGACAAGGCAAGGCAAGGAAAAAGGGTATAGCAAGTCAAGGCAAGGTAAGGCAAAAGGGCAATTCAAGGAAAGGCAAAATGGCAAAGCAAGGCAAGGCAAAAGGGCAAAGCATGACAAGGCAAGGCAAGGAAAAAGGGTATAGCAAGTCAAGGCAAGGTAAGGCGAAAGGGCAATTCAAGGAAAGACAAAATGGCAAAGCAAGGCAAGGCAAAAGGGCAAAGCATGGCAAGGCAAGGAAAAAGGGCAACTCAATGCAAGGCCAGGCAAAAGGGCAAAGAAAGGCAAGGCAAGGTAAGTCAAAAGGACAAACCATGGCAAGGCCAGGAAAAAGGCCAAAGCAAGGAAAGGCAAGGCAAAAGGGAAAAGCAAGGCAAGGGAAAATGGCAAAGCAAGGCAAGGCAAGGCAAGACAAAAGGGCAAAGCAAGGCAAGGAAAAAGAGCAAAGCATGGCAAGGCAAGGCAAAAGGTCAAAAGAAAGGCAAGGCAAATCAGGGCAAAAGGAGAAAGGAAGGCAAGGCAAGACAAGGCAAAGAGGCAAAGCAAGGCAAGGTAAGGCAAGGCAAAAGGGGAAAGCAAAGCAAGGCAAGGCGAAAGGATAAGGAAGACACGTCAAGGCAAGGCAAAGATGAAAGTAAGGCAATGCAAGGAAATTGAAAACGGCAAAACAAGGAAAGGCAAGGCAAAAGGGCAAAGCAAAGCAAGTCAAAAGGGCAAAGCATGACAAGGCAAGGCAAGGCAAAAGGGTAAAGCATGTCAAGGCAAGGTAAGGCAAAAGGGCAATGCAAGGAAAAGCAAAATGGCAAAGCAAGACAAGGCAAAAGGGAAAGCATAACAAGGCAAAGCAAGGCAAAAGGGCAAAGCAAGACAAGGCAAAAGGGCAAAGCAAGGAAAGTCAAAAGGGCAAAGCATGACAAGGCAAGGCAAGGAAAAAGGGTATAGCAAGTCAAGGCAAGGTAAGGCAAAAGGGCAATTCAAGGAAAGGCAAAATGGCAAAGCAAGGCAAGGCAAAAGGGCAAAGCAAAGCAAGTCAAAAGGGCAAAGCATGACAAGGCAAGGCAATGCAAAAGGGCAAAGCATGAAAAGGCAAGGCAAGGCAGAAGGGTAAAGCATGTCAAGGCAAGGTAAGGCAAAAGGGCAATGCAAGGAAAAGCAAAATGGCAAAGCAAGACAAGGCAAAAGGGAAAGCATAACAAGGCAAAGCAAGGCAAAAGGGCAAAGCAAGACAAGGCAAAAGGGCAAAGCAAGGAAAGTCAAAAGGGCAAAGCATGACAAGGCAAGGCAAGGAAAAAGGGTATAGCAAGTCAAGGCAAGGTAAGGCAAAAGGGCAATTCAAGGAAAGGCAAAATGGCAAAGCAAGGCAAGGCAAAAGGACAAAGCAAAGCAAGTCAAAAGGGCAAAGCATGACAAGGCAAGGCAAGGAAAAAGGGTATAGCAAGTCAAGGCAAGGTAAGGCAAAAGGGCAATTCAAGGAAAGGCAAAATGGCAAAGCAAGGCAAGGCAAAAGGACAAAGCAAAGCAAGTCAAAAGGGCAAAGCATGACAAGGCAAGGCAAGGAAAAAGGGTGTAGCAAGTCAAGGCAAGGTAAGGCAAAAGGGCAATTCAAGGAAAGGCAAAATGGCAAAGCAAGGCAAGGCAAAAGGACAAAGCAAAGCAAGTCAAAAGGGCAAAGCATGACAAGGCAAGGCAAGGAAAAAGGGTATAGCAAGTCAAGGCAAGGTAAGGCAAAAGGGCAATTCAAGGAAAGACAAAATGGCAAAGCAAGGCAAGGCAAAAGCGCAAAGCAAGGCAAGGCAAAAGGGCAAAGCAAGGCAAGTCAAAAAGGCAAAGCATGACAAGGCAAGGCAAGGAAAAAGGGTATAGCAAGTCAAGGCAAGGTAAGGCAAAAGGGCAATTCAAGGAAAGGCAAAATGGCAAAGCAAGGCAAGGCAAAAGGGCAAAGCAAGGCCAAGCAAAAGTGCAAAGAAAGGCAAAGCAAGGTAAGTCAAAAGGACAAACCATGGCAAGGCCAGGAAAAAGGCCAAAGCAAGGAAAGGCAAGGCAAAAGGGGAAAGCAAGGCAAGGGAAAATGGCAAAGCAAGGCAAGGCAAGGAAAGACAAAAGGGCAAAGCAAGGCAAGGAAAAAGAGCAAAGCATGGCAAGGCAAGGCAAAAGGTCAAAAGAAAGGCAAGGCAAATCAGGGCAAAAGGAGAAAGGAAGGCAAGGCAAGACAAGGCAAAGAGACAAAGCAAGGCAAGGCAAAAGGGCATAGCAAGGCAAGGTAAGGGAAAGGGGCAAAGCAAGGCATGGAAAGGCAAAGGCAAGGGAAGGCAAAAGGGTAAAGCAAGGCAAGGAAAGGCAAGGGAAAAGGAGAAAGCAAAGCAAGGCAAGGCAAAAGGATAAGGAAGACACGTCAAGGCAAGGCAAAGATGAAAGCAAGGCAATGCAAGGCAATTCAAAACGGCAAAACAAGGAAAGGCAAGGCAAAAGGGCAAAGCAAAGCAAGTCAAAAGGGCAAAGCATGACAAGGCAAGGCAAGGAAAAAGGGCAAAGCATGACAAGGCAAGGTAAGGCAAAAGGGCAAATCAAGACAAGGCAAAAGGGCAAAGCATAACAAGGCAAAGCAAGGCAAAAGGGCAAAGCAAGGCCAGGAAAAAGGCCAAAGCATGACAAGGCAAGGCAAGGAAAAAGGGTATAGCAAGTCAAGGCAAGGTAAGGCAAAAGGGCAATTCAAGGAAAGGCAAAATGGCAAAGCAAGGCAAGGCAAAAGGGCAAAGCATGAAAAGGCAAGGCAAGGAAAAAGGGTATAGCAAGTCAAGGCAAGGTAAGGCAAAAGGGCAATTCAAGGAAAGACAAAATGGCAAAGCAAGGCAAGGCAAAAGGGCAAAGCATGACAAGGCAAGGCAAGGAAAAAGGGTATAGCAAGTCAAGGCAAGGTAAGGCAAAAGGGCAATTCAAGGAAAGGCAAAATGGCAAAGCAAGGCAAGGCAAAAGGGCAAAGCATGACAAGGCAAGGCAAGGAAAAAGGGTATAGCAAGTCAAGGCAAGGTAAGGCAAAAGGGCAATTCAAGGAAAGACAAAATGGCAAAGCAAGGCAAGGCAAAAGGGCAAAGCATGGCAAGGCAAGGAAAAAGGGCAACTCAATGCAAGGCCAGGCAAAAGGGCAAAGAAAGGCAAGGCAAGGTAAGTCAAAAGGACAAACCATGGCAAGGCCAGGAAAAAGGCCAAAGCAAGGAAAGGCAAGGCAAAAGGGAAAAGCAAGGCAAGGGAAAATGGCAAAGCAAGGCAAGGCAAGGCAAGACAAAAGGGCAAAGCAAGGCAAGGAAAAAGAGCAAAGCATGGCAAGGCAAGGCAAAAGGTCAAAAGAAAGGCAAGGCAAATCAGGGCAAAAGGAGAAAGGAAGGCAAGGCAAGACAAGGCAAAGAGGCAAAGCAAGGCAAGGTAAGGCAAGGCAAAAGGGGAAAGCAATGCAAGGCAAGGCGAAAGGATAAGGAAGACACGTCAAGGCAAGGCAAAGATGAAAGTAAGGCAATGCAAGGAAATTGAAAACGGCAAAACAAGGAAAGGCAAGGCAAAAGGGCAAAGCAAAGCAAGTCAAAAGGGAAAAGCATGACAAGGCAAGGCAAGGCAAAAGGGTATAGCAAGTCAAGGCAAGGTAAGGCAAAAGGGCAATTCAAGGAAAGGCAAAATGGCAAAGCAAGGCAAGGCAAAAGGACAAAGCAAAGCAAGTCAAAAGGGCAAAGCATGACAAGGCAAGGCAAGGAAAAAGGGTATAGCAAGTCAAGGCAAGGTAAGGCAAAAGGGCAATTCAAGGAAAGGCAAAATGGCAAAGCAAGGCAAGGCAAAAGGACAAAGCAAAGCAAGTCAAAAGGGCAAAGCATGACAAGGCAAGGCAAGGAAAAAGGGTGTAGCAAGTCAAGGCAAGGTAAGGCAAAAGGGCAATTCAAGGAAAGGCAAAATGGCAAAGCAAGGCAAGGCAAAAGGGCAAAGCATGAAAAGGCAAGGCAAGGAAAAAGGGTATAGCAAGTCAAGGCAAGGTAAGGCAAAAGGGCAATTCAAGGAAAGACAAAATGGCAAAGCAAGGCAAGGCAAAAGGGCAAAGCAAGGCAAGGCAAAAGGGCAAAGCAAGGCAAGTCAAAAAGGCAAAGCATGACAAGGCAAGGCAAGGAAAAAGGGTATAGCAAGTGAAGGCAAGGTAAGGCAAAAGGGCAATTCAAGGAAAGGCAAAATGGCAAAGCAAGGCAAGGCAAAAGGGCAAAGCAAGGCCAAGCAAAAGTGCAAAGAAAGGCAAAGCAAGGTAAGTCAAAAGGACAAACCATGGCAAGGCCAGGAAAAAGGCCAAAGCAAGGAAAGGCAAGGCAAAAGGGGAAAGCAAGGCAAGGGAAAATGGCAAAGCAAGGCAAGGCAAGGAAAGACAAAAGGGCAAAGCAAGGCAAGGAAAAAGAGCAAAGCATGGCAAGGCAAGGCAAAAGGTCAAAAGAAAGGCAAGGCAAATCAGGGCAAAAGGAGAAAGGAAGGCAAGGCAAGACAAGGCAAAGAGACAAAGCAAGGCAAGGCAAAAGGGCATAGCAAGGCAAGGTAAGGGAAAGGGGCAAAGCAAGGCATGGAAAGGCAAAGGCAAGGGAAGGCAAAAGGGTAAAGCAATGCAAGGAAAGGCAAGGGAAAAGGAGAAAGCAAAGCAAGGCAAGGCAAAAGGATAAGGAAGACACGTCAAGGCAAGGCAAAGATGAAAGCAAGGCAATGCAAGGCAATTCAAAACGGCAAAACAAGGAAAGGCAAGGCAAAAGGGCAAAGCAAAGCAAGTCAAAAGGGCAAAGCATGACAAGGCAAGGCAAGGCAAAAGGGCAAAGCATGACAAGG
The DNA here is from genome assembly GCF_036013475.1 of Columba livia. NCBI lineage: Eukaryota > Metazoa > Chordata > Aves > Columbiformes > Columbidae > Columba > Columba livia. Next base: position 119,480 of record NW_027043081.1, read on the forward strand.
CAAGGTAAGGCAAAAGGGCAAATCAAGACAAGGCAAAAGGGCAAAGCATAACAAGGCAAAGCAAGGCAAAAGGGCAAAGCAAGGCAAGTCAAAAGGGCAAAGCATGACAAGGCAAGGCAAGGAAAAAGGGTATAGCAAGTCAAGGCAAGGTAAGGCAAAAGGGCAATTCAAGGAAAGGCAAAATGGCAAAGCAAGGCAAGGCAAAAGGGCAAAGCATGACAAGGCAAGGCAAGGAAAAAGGGTATAGCAAGTCAAGGCAAGGTAAGGCAAAAGGGCAATTCAAGGAAAGACAAAATGGCAAAGCAAGGCAAGGCAAAAGGGCAAAGCATGACAAGGCAAGGCAAGGAAAAAGGGTATAGCAAGTCAAGGCAAGGTAAGGCAAAAGGGCAATTCAAGGAAAGGCAAAATGGCAAAGCAAGGCAAGGCAAAAGGGCAAAGCATGACAAGGCAAGGCAAGGAAAAAGGGTATAGCAAGTCAAGGCAAGGTAAGGCAAAAGGGCAATTCAAGGAAAGACAAAATGGCAAAGCAAGGCAAGGCAAAAGGGCAAAGCATGGCAAGGCAAGGAAAAAGGGCAACTCAATGCAAGGCCAGGCAAAAGGGCAAAGAAAGGCAAGGCAAGGTAAGTCAAAAGGACAAACCATGGCAAGGCCAGGAAAAAGGCCAAAGCAAGGAAAGGCAAGGCAAAAGGGAAAAGCAAGGCAAGGGAAAATGGCAAAGCAAGGCAAGGCAAGGCAAGACAAAAGGGCAAAGCAAGGCAAGGAAAAAGAGCAAAGCATGGCAAGGCAAGGCAAAAGGTCAAAAGAAAGGCAAGGCAAATCAGGGCAAAAGGAGAAAGGAAGGCAAGGCAAGACAAGGCAAAGAGGCAAAGCAAGGCAAGGTAAGGCAAGGCAAAAGGGGAAAGCAATGCAAGGCAAGGCGAAAGGATAAGGAAGACACGTCAAGGCAAGGCAAAGATGAAAGTAAGGCAATGCAAGGAAATTGAAAACGGCAAAACAAGGAAAGGCAAGGCAAAAGGGCAAAGCAAAGCAAGTCAAAAGGGAAAAGCATGACAAGGCAAGGCAAGGCAAAAGGGTAAAGCATGTCAAGGCAAGGTAAGGCAAAAGGGCAATGCAAGGAAAAGCAAAATGGCAAAGCAAGAGAAGGCAAAAGGGAAAGCATAACAAGGCAAAGCAAGGCAAAAGGGCAAAGCAAGACAAGACAAAAGGGCAAAGCAAGGAAAGTCAAAAGGGCAAAGCATGACAAGGCAAGGCAAGGAAAAAGGGTATAGCAAGTCAAGGCAAGGTAAGGCAAAAGGGCAATTCAAGGAAAGGCAAAATGGCAAAGCAAGGCAAGGCAAAAGGACAAAGCAAAGCAAGTCAAAAGGGCAAAGCATGACAAGGCAAGGCAATGCAAAAGGGCAAAGCATGAAAAGGCAAGGCAAGGCAAAAGGGTAAAGCATGTCAAGGCAAGGTAAGGCAAAAGGGCAATGCAAGGAAAAGCAAAATGGCAAAGCAAGACAAGGCAAAAGGGAAAGCATAACAAGGCAAAGCAAGGCAAAAGGGCAAAGCAAGACAAGGCAAAAGGGCAAAGCAAGGAAAGTCAAAAGGGCAAAGCATGACAAGGCAAGGCAAGGAAAAAGGGTATAGCAAGTCAAGGCAAGGTAAGGCAAAAGGGCAATTCAAGGAAAGGCAAAATGGCAAAGCAAGGCAAGGCAAAAGGACAAAGCATAACAAGGCAAAGCAAGGCAAAAGGGCAAAGCAAGGCAAGGCAAAAGGGCAAAGCAAGGCAAGTCAAAAGGGCAAAGCATGACAAGGCAAGGCAAGGAAAAAGGGTATAGCAAGTCAAGGCAAGGTAAGGCAAAAGGGCAATTCAAGGAAAGGCAAAAATGGCAAAGCAAGGCAAGGCAAAAGGGCAAAGCAAGGCCAGGCAAAAGTGCAAAGAAAGGCAAGGCAAGGTAAGTCAAAAGGACAAACCATGGCAAGGCCAGGAAAAAGGCCAAAGCAAGGAAAGGCAAGGCAAAAGGGGAAAGCAAGGCAAGGGAAAATGGCAAAGCAAGGCAAGGTAAGGCAAGACAAAAGGGCAAAGCAAGGCAAGGAAAAAGAGCAAAGCATGGCAAGGCAAGGCAAAAGGTCAAAAGAAAGGCAAGGCAAATCAGGGCAAAAGGAGAAAGGAAGGCAAGGCAAGTCAAGGCAAAGAGTCAAAGCAAGGCAAGGCAAAGGGTCAAAGGAAGGCATGGAAAGGCAAGGCAAAGGAAGGCAAAAGGGTAAAGCAAGGCAAGGAAAGGCAAGGCAAAAGGGGAAAGCAAAGCAAGGCAAGGCAAAATGATAAGGAAGACACGTCAAGGCAAGGCAAAGATGAAAGTAAGGCAATGCAAGGCAATTCAAAACGGCAAAACAAGGAAAGGCAAGGCAAAAGGGCAAAGCAAAGCAAGTCAAAAGGGCAAAGCATGACAAGGTAAGGAAAGGCAAAAGGGCAATGCAAGGAAAGGCTAAATGGCAAAGCAAGACAAGGCAAAAGGGCAAAGCATAACAAGGCAAAGCAAGGCAAAAGGGCAAAGCAAGGCAAGTCAAAAGGGCAAAGCATGACAAGGCAAGGCAAGGAAAAAGGGTATAGCAAGTCAAGGCAAGGTAAGGCAAAAGGGCAATTCAAGGAAAGGCAAAATGGCAAAGCAAGGCAAGGCAAAAGGGCAAAGCATGAAAAGGCAAGGCAAGGAAAAAGGGTATAGCAAGTCAAGGCAAGTTAAGCCAAAAGGGCAATTCAAGGAAAGACAAAATGGCAAAGCAAGTCAAGGCAAAAGGGCAAAGCATGGCAAGGCAAGGAAAAAGGGCAACTCAATGCAAGGCCAGGCAAAAGGGCAAAGAAAGGCAAGGCAAGGTAAGTCAAAAGGACAAACCATGGCAAGGCCAGGAAAAAGGCCAAAGCAAGGATAGGCAAGGCAAAAGGGAAAAGCAAGGCAAGGGAAAATGGCAAAGCAAGGCAAGGCAAGGCAAGACAAAAGGGCAAAGCAAGGCAAGGAAAAAGAGCAAAGCATGGAAAGGCAAGGCAAGGCAAAAGGTCAAAAGAAAGGCAAGGCAAATCAGGGCAAAAGGAGAAAGGAAGGCAAGGCAAGACAAGGCAAAGAGGCAAAGCAAGGCAAGGTAAGACAAGGCAAAAGGGGAAAGCAAAGCAAGGCAAGGCGAAAGGATAAGGAAGACACGTCAAGGCAAGGCAAAGATGAAAGTAAGGCAATGCAAGGAAATTGAAAACGGCAAAACAAGGAAAGGCAAGGCAAAAGGGCAAAGCAAAGCAAGTCAAAAGGGCAAAGCATGACAAGGCAAGGCAAGGCAAAAGGGCAAAGCATGACAAGGCAAGGTAAGGCAAAAGGGCAAAGCAAGACAAGGCAAAAGGGCAAAGCATAACAAGGCAAAGCAAGGCAAAAGGGCAAAGCAAGGCAAGTCAAAAGGGCAAAGCATGACAAGGCAAGGCAAGGAAAAAGGGTATAGCAAGTCAAGGCAAGGTAAGGCAAAAGGGCAATTCAAGGAAAGGCAAAATGGCAAAGCAAGGCAAGGCAAAAGGGCAAAGCATGAAAAGGCAAGGCAAGGAAAAAGGGTATAGCAAGTCAAGGCAAGGTAAGGCAAAAGGGCAATTCAAGGAAAGGCAAAATGGCAAAGCAAGGCAAGGCAAAAGGGCAAAGCAAAGCAAGTCAAAAGGGCAAAGCATGACAAGGCAAGGTAAGTCAAAAGGACAAACCATGGCAAGGCCAGGAAAAAGGCCAAAGCAAGGAAAGGCAAGGCAAAAGGGGAAAGCAAGGCAAGGGAAAATGGCAAAGCAAAGCAAGGCAAGGAAAGACAAAAGGGCAAAGCAAGGCAAGGAAAAAGAGCAAAGCATGGCAAGGCAAGGCAAAAGGTCAAAAGAATGGCAAGGCAAATCAGGGCAAAAGGAGAAAGGAAGGCAAGGCAAGAGAAGGCAAAGAGACAAAGCAAGGCAAGGCAAAAGGTCAAAAGAAAGGCAAGGCAAAAGGGCAAAAGGAGAAAGGAAGGCAAGGCAAGACAAGGCAAAGAGACAAAGCAAGGCAAGGCAAAAGGGCAAAGCAAAGCAAGTCAAAATGGCAAAGTATGACAAGGCAAGGCAAGGAAAAAGGCTATAGCAAGTCAAGGCAAGGTAAGGCAAAAGGGCAATTCAAGGAAAGGCAAAATGGCAAAGCAAGGCAAGGCAAAAGGGCAAAGCATAACAAGGCAAAGCAAGGCAAAAGGGCAAAGCAAGGCAAGGCAAAAGGGCAAAGCATGGCAAGGCAAGGAAAAAGGGCAACTCAATGCAAGGCCGGGCAAAAGTGCAAAGAAAGGCAAGGCAAGGTAAGTCAAAAGGACAAACCATGGCAAGGCCAGGAAAAAGGCCAAAGCAAGGAAAGGCAAGGCAAAAGGGGAAAGCAAGGCAAGGGAAAATGGCAAAGCAAGGCAAGGCAAGGCAAGACAAAAGGGCAAAGCAAGGCAAGGAAAAAGAGCAAAGCATGGCAAGGCAAGACAAGGCAAAAGGTCAAAAGAAAGGCAAGGCAAATCAGGGCAAAAGGAGAAAGGAAGGCAAGGCAAGTCAAGGCAAAGAGTCAAAGCAAGGCAAGGCAAAGGGTCAAAGCAAAGCATGGAAAGGCAAGGCAAGGGAAGGCAAAAGGGTAAAGCAAGGCAAGGAAAGGCAAGGCAAAAGGGGAAAGCAAAGCAAGGCAAGGCAAAATGATAAGGAAGACACGTCAAGGCAAGGCAAAGATGAAAGTAAGGCAATGCAAGGCAATTCAAAACGGCAAAACAAGGAAAGGCAAGGCAAAAGGGCAAAGCAAAGCAAGTCAAAAGGGCAAAGCATGACAAGGCAAGGTAAGGCAAAAGGGCAATGCAAGGAAAGGCAAAATGGCAAAGCAAGACAAGGCAAAAGGGCAAAGCATAACAAGGCAAAGCAAGGCAAAAGGGCAAACCAAGGCAAGTCAAAAGGGCAAAGCATGACAAGGCAAGGCAAGGAAAAAGGGTATAGCAAGTCAAGGCAAGGTAAGGCAAAAGGGCAATTCAAGGAAAGGCAAAATGGAAAAGCATGGCAAGGCAAAAGGGCAAAGCATGAAAAGGCAAGGCAAGAAAGAAGGGTATAGCAAGTCAAGGCAATGTAAGGCAAAAGGGCAATTCAAGGAAAGACAAAATGGCAAAGCAAGGCAAGGCAAAAGGGCAAAGCATGGCAAGGCAAGGAAAAAGGGCAACTCAATGCAAGGCCAGGCAAAAGGGCAAAGAAAGGCAAGGCAAGGTAAGTCAAAAGGATAAACCATGGCAAGGCCAGGAAAAAGGCCAAAGCAAGGAAAGGCTAGGCAAAAGGGAAAAGCAAGGCAAGGGAAAATGGCAAAGCAAGGCAAGGCAAGGCAAGACAAAAGGGCAAAGCAAGGCAAGGAAAAAGAGCAAAGCATGGCAAGGCAAGGCAAGGCAAAAGGTCAAAAGAAAGGCAAGGCAAATCAGGGCAAAAGGAGAAAGGAAGGCAAGGCAAGACAAGGCAAAGAGGCAAAGCAAGGCAAGGTAAGGCAAGGCAAAAGGGGAAAGCAAAGCAAGGCAAGGCGAAAGGATAAGGAAGACACGTCAAGGCAAGGCAAAGATGAAAGTAAGGCAATGCAAGGAAATTGAAAACGGCAAAACAAGGAAAGGCAAGGCAAAAGGGCAAAGCAAAGCAAGTCAAAAGGGCAAAGCATGACAAGGCAAGGCAATGCAAAAGGGCAAAGCATGAAAAGGCAAGGCAAGGCAAAAGGGTAAAGCATGTCAAGGCAAGGTAAGGCAAAAGGGCAATGCAAGGAAAAGCAAAATGGCAAAGCAAGACAAGGCAAAAGGGAAAGCATAACAAGGCAAAGCAAGGCAAAAGGGCAAAGCAAGACAAGGCAAAAGGGCAAAGCAAGGAAAGTCAAAAGGGCAAAGCATGACAAGGCAAGGCAAGGAAAAAGGGTATAGCAAGTCAAGGCAAGGTAAGGCAAAAGGGCAATTCAAGGAAAGGCAAAATGGCAAAGCAAGGCAAGGCAAAAGGACAAAGCAAAGCAAGTCAAAATGGCAAAGCATGACAAGGCAAGGCAAGGAAAAAGGATATAGCAAGTCAAGGCAACGTAAGGCAAAAGGGCAAAGCATGACAAGACAAGGTAAGGCAAAAGGGCAATTCAAGGAAAGGCAAAATGGCAAAGCAAGGCAAGGCAAAAGGACAAAGCATAACAAGGCAAAGCAAGGCAAAAGGGCAAAGCAAGGCAAGGCAAAAGGGCAAAGCAAGGCAAGTCAAAAGGGCAAAGCATGACAAAGCAAGGCAAGGAAAAAGGGTATAGCAAGTCAAGGCAAGGTAAGGCAAAAGGGCAATTCAAGGAAAGGCAAAATGGCAAAGCAAGGCAAGGCAAAAGGGCAAAGCAAGGCCAGGCAAAAGTGCAAAGAAAGGCAAGGCAAGGTAAGTCAAAAGGACAAACCATGGCAAGGCCAGGAAAAAGGCCAAAGCAAGGAAAGGCAAGGCAAAAGGGGAAAGCAAGGCAAGGGAAAATGGCAAAGCAAGGCCAGGCAAGGAAAGACAAAAGGGCAAAGCAAGGCAAGGAAAAAGAGCAAAGCATGGCAAGGCAAGGCAAAAGGTCAAAAGAAAGGCAAGGCAAATCAGGGCAAAAGGAGAAAGGAAGGCAAGGCAAGACAAGGCAAAGAGACAAAGCAAGGCAAGGCAAAAGGGCAAAGCAAGGCAAGGTAAGGCAAAGGGGCAAAGCAAGGCATGGAAAGGCAAGGTAAGACAAGGCAAAAGGGTAAAGCAAGGCAAGGAAAGGCAAGGCAAAAGGAGAAAGCAAAGAAAGGCAAGGCAAAAGGATAAGGAAGACACGTCAAGGCAAGGCAAAGATGAAAGCAAGGCAATGCAAGGCAATTCAAAACGGCAAAACAAGGAAAGGCAAGGCAAAAGGGCAAAGCAAAGCAAGTCAAAAGGGCAAAGCATGACAAGGAAAGGCAAGGCAAAAGGGCAAAGCATGACAAGGCAAGGTAAGGCAAAAGGGCAATGCAAGGAAAGGCAAAATGGCAAAGCAAGACAAGGCAAAAGGGCAAAGCATAACAAGGCAAAGCAAGGCAAAAGGGCAAAGCAAGGCAAGTCAAAAGGGCAAAGCATGACAAGGCAAGGCAAGGAAAAAGGGTATAGCAAGTCAAGGCAAGGCAAGGCAAAAGGGCAATTCAAGGAAAGGCAAAATGGCAAAGCAAGGCAAGGCAAAAGGGCAAAGCAAAGCAAGTCAAAATGGCAAAGTATGACAAGGCAAGGCAAGGAAAAAGGCTATAGCAAGTCAAGGCAAGGTAAGGCAAAAGGGCAATTCAAGGAAAGGCAAAATGGCAAAGCAAGGCAAGGCAAAAGGGCAAAGCATAACAAGGCAAAGCAAGGCAAAAGGGCAAAGCAAGGCAAGGCAAAAGGGCAAAGCATGGCAAGGCAAGGAAAAAGGGCAACTCAATGCAAGACCGGGCAAAAGTGCAAAGAAAGGCAAGGCAAGGTAAGTCAAAAGGACAAACCATGGCAAGGCCAGGAAAAAGGCCAAAGCAAGGAAAGGCAAGGCAAAAGGGGAAAGCAAGGCAAGGGAAAATGGCAAAGCAAGGCAAGGCAAGGAAAGACAAAAGGGCAAAGCAAGGCAAGGGAAAAGAGCAAAGCATGGCAAGGCAAGGCAAAAGGTCAAAAGAAAGGCAAGGCAAATCAGGGCAAAAGGAGAAAGGAAGGCAAGGCAAGTCAAGGCAAAGAGTCAAAGCAAGGCAAGGCAAAGGGTCAAAGGAAGGCATGGAAAGGCAAGGCAAAGGAAGGCAAAAGGGTAAAGCAAGGCAAGGAAAGGCAAGGCAAAAGGGGAAAGCAAAGCAAGGCAAGGCAAAATGATAAGGAAGACACGTCAAGGCAAGGCAAAGATGAAAGTAAGGCAATGCAAGGCAATTCAAAACGGCAAAACAAGGAAAGGCAAGGAAAAAGGGCAACTCAATGCAAGGCCAGGCAAAAGGGCAAAGAAAGGCAAGGCAAGGTAAGTCAAAAGGACAAACCATGGCAAGGCCAGGAAAAAGGCCAGAGCAAGGAAAGGCAAGGCAAAAGGGAAAAGCAAGGCAAGGGAAAATGGCAAAGCAAGGCAAGGCAAGGCAAGACAAAAGGGCAAAGCAAGGCAAGGAAAAAGAGCAAAGCATGGCAAGGCAAGGCAAGGCAAAAGGTCAAAAGAAAGGCAAGGCAAATCAGGGCAAAAGGAGAAAGGAAGGCAAGGCAAGACAAGGCAAAGAGGCAAAGCAAGGCAAGGTAAGGCAAGGCAAAAGGGGAAAGCAAAGCAAGGCAAGGCGAAAGGATAAGGAAGACACGTCAAGGCAAGGCAAAGATGAAAGTAAGGCAATGCAAGGAAATTGAAAACGGGAAAACAAGGAAAGGCAAGGCAAAAGGGCAAAGCAAAGCAAGTCAAAAGGGCAAAGCTTGACAAGGCAAGGCAATGCAAAAGGGCAAAGCATGAAAAGGCAAGGCAAGGCAAAAGGGTAAAGCATGTCAAGGCAAGGTAAGGCAAAAGGGCAATGCAAGGAAAAGCAAAATGGCAAAGCAAGACAAGGCAAAAGGGAAAGCATAACAAGGCAAAGCAAGGCAAAAGGGCAAAGCAAGACAAGGCAAAAGGGCAAAGCAAGGAAAGTCAAAAGGGCAAAGCATGACAAGGCAAGGCAAGGAAAAAGGGTATAGCAAGTCAAGGCAAGGTAAGGCAAAAGGGCAATTCAAGGAAAGGCAAAATGGCAAAGCAAGGCAAGGCAAAAGGACAAAGCAAAGCAAGTCAAAAGGACAAAGCATGACAAGGCAAGGCAAGGAAAAAGGGTATAGCAAGTCAAGGCAAGGTAAGGCAAAAGGGCAATTCAAGGAAATGCAAAATGGCAAAGAAAGGCAAGGCAAAAGGGCAAAGCAAAGCAAGTCAAAATGGCAAAGTATGACAAGGCAAGGCAAGGAAAAAGGGTATAGCAAGTCAAGGCAAGGTAAGGCAAAAGGGCAATTCAAGGAAAGGCAAAATGGCAAAGCAAGGCAAGGCAAAAGGGCAAAGCATAACAAGGCAAAGCAAGGCAAAAGGGCAAAGCAAGGCAAGGCAAAAGGGCAAAGCAAGGCAAGTCAAAAAGGCAAAGAATGACAAGGCAAGGCAAGGAAAAAGGGTATAGCAAGTCAAGGCAAGGTAAGGCAAAAGGGCAATTCAAGGAAAGGCAAAATGGCAAAGCAAGGCAAGGCAAAAGGGCAAAGCAAGGCCAAGCAAAAGTGCAAAGAAAGGCAAGGCAAGGTAAGTCAAAAGGACAAACCATGGCAAGGCCAGGAAAAAGGCCAAAGCAAGGAAAGGCAAGGCAAAAGGGGAAAGCAAGGCAAGGGAAAATGGCAAAGCAAGGCAAGGCAAGGAAAGACAAAAGGGCAAAGCAAGGCAAGGAAAAAGAGCAAAGCATGGCAAGGCAAGGCAAAAGGTCAAAAGAAAGGCAAGGCAAATCAGGGCAAAAGGAGAAAGGAAGGCAAGGCAAGACAAGGCAAAGAGACAAAGCAAGGCAAGGCAAAAGGGCATAGCAAGGCAAGGTAAGGCAAAGGGGGAAAGCAAGGCATGGAAAGGCAAAGGCAAGGGAAGGCAAAAGGGTAAAGCAAGGCAAGGAAAGGCAAGGGAAAAGGAGAAAGCAAAGCAAGGCAAGGCAAAAGGATAAGGAAGACACTCAAGGCAAGGCAAAGATGAAAGCAAGGCAATGCAAGGCAATTCAAAACGGCAAAACAAGGAAAGGCATGCAAAAGGGCAAAGCAAAGCAAGTCAAAAGGGCAAAGCATGACAAGGCAAGGCAAGGCAAAAGGGCAAAGCATGACAAGGCAAGGTAAGGCAAAAGGGCAAATCAAGACAAGGCAAAAGGGCAAAGCATAACAAGGCAAAGCAAGGCAAAAGGGCAAAGCAAGACAAGTGAAAAGGGCAAAGCATGACAAGGCAAGGCAAGGAAAAAGGGTATAGCAAGTCAAGGCAAGGTAAGGCAAAAGGGCAATTCAAGGAAAGGCAAAATGGCAAAGCAAGGCAAGGCAAAAGGGCAAAGCATGAAAAGGCAAGGCAAGGAAAAAGGGTATAGCAAGTCAAGGCAAGGTAAGGCAAAAGGGCAATTCAAGGAAAGAAAAAATGGCAAAGCAAGGCAAGGCAAAAGGGCAAAGCATGACAAGGCAAGGCAAGGAAAAAGGGTATAGCAAGTCAAGGCAAGGTAAGGCAAAAGGGCAATTCAAGGAAAGGCAAAATGGCAAAGCAAGGCAAGGCAAAAGGGCAAAGCATGAAAAGGCAAGGCAAGGAAAAAGGGTATAGCAAGTCAAGGCAAGGTAAGGCAAAAGGGCAATTCAAGGAAAGACAAAATGGCAAAGCAAGGCAAGGCAAAAGGGCAAAGCATGGCAAGGCAAGGAAAAAGGGCAACTCAATGCAAGGCCAGGCAAAAGGGCAAAGAAAGGCAAGGCAAAGTAAGTCAAAAGGACAAACCATGGCAAGGCCAGGAAAAAGGCCAAAGCAAGGAAAGGCAAGGCAAAAGGGAAAAGCAAGGCAAGGGAAAATGGCAAAGAAAGGCAAGGCAAGGCAAGACAAAAGGGCAAAGCAAGGCAAGGAAAAAGAGCAAAGCATGGCAAGGCAAGGCAAGGCAAAAGGTCAAAAGAAAGGCAAGGCAAATCAGGGCAAAAGGAGAAAGGAAGGCAAGGCAAGACAAGGCAAAGAGGCAAAGCAAGGCAAGGTAAGGCAAGGCAAAAGGGGAAAGCAAAGCAAGGCAAGGCGAAAGGATAAGGAAGACACGTCAAGGCAAGGCAAAGATGAAAGTAAGGCAATGCAAGGAAATTGAAAACGGCAAAACAAGGAAAGGCAAGGCAAAAGGGCTAAGCAAAGCAAGTCAAAAGGGCAAAGCATGACAAGGCAAGGCAAGGCAAAAGGGTAAAGCATGTCAAGGCAAGGTAAGGCAAAAGGGCAATGCAAGGAAAAGCAAAATGGCAAAGCAAGACAAGGCAAAAGGGAAAGCATAACAAGGCAAAGCAAGGGAAAAGGGCAAAGCAAGACAAGGCAAAAGGGCAAAGCAAGGAAAGTCAAAAGGGCAAAGCATGACAAGGCAAGGCAAGGAAAAAGGGTATAGCAAGACAAGACAAGGTGAGGCAAAAGGGCAATTCAAGGAAAGGCAAAATGGCAAAGCAAGGCAAGGCAAAAGGGCAAAGCAAAGCAAGTCAAAAGGGCAAAGCATGACAAGGCAAGGCAAGGAAAAAGGGTATAGCAAGTCAAGGCAAGGTAAGGCAAAAGGGCAATTCAAGGAAAGGCAAAATGGCAAAGCAAGGCAAGGCAAAAGGACAAAGCAAAGCAAGTCAAAAGGGCAAAGCATGACAAGGCAAGGCAAGGAAAAAGGGTATAGCAAGTCAAGGCAAGGTAAGGCAAAAGGGCAATTCAAGGAAAGGCAAAATGGCAAAGCAAGGCAAGGCAAAAGGGCAAAGCATGAAAAGGCAAGGCAAGGAAAAAGGGTATAGCAAGTCAAGGCAAGGTAAGGCAAAAGGGCAATTCAAGGAAAGACAAAATGGCAAAGCAAGGCAAGGCAAAAGGGCAAAGCATGACAAGGCAAGGCAAGGAAAAAGGGTATAGCAAGTCAAGGCAAGGTAAGGCAAAAGGGCAATTCAAGGAAAGGCAAAATGGCAAAGCAAGGCAAGGCAAAAAGGCAAAGCATGAAAAGGCAAGGCAAGGAAAAAGGGTATAGCAAGTCAAGGCAAGGTAAGGCAAAAGGGCAATTCAAGGAAAGGCAAAATGGCAAAGCAAGGCAAGGCAAAAGGACAAAGCAAAGCAAGTCAAAAGGGCAAAGCATGACAAGGCAAGGCAATGCAAAAGGGCAAAGCATGAAAAGGCAAGGCAAGGCAAAAGGGTAAAGCATGTCAAGGCAAGGTAAGGCAAAAGGGCAATGCAAGGAAAAGCAAAATGGCAAAGCAAGACAAGGCAAAAGGGAAAGCATAACAAGGCAAAGCAAGGCAAATGGGCAAAGCAAGACAAGGCAAAAGGGCAAAGCAAGGAAAGTCAAAAGGGCAAAGCATGACAAGGCAAGGCAAGGAAAAAGGGTATAGCAAGTCAAGGCAAGGTAAGGCAAAAGGGCAATTCAAGGAAAGGCAAAATGGCAAAGCTAGGCAAGGCAAAAGGGCAAAGCAAGGCCAGGCAAAAGTGCAAAGAAATGCAAGGCAAGGTAAGTCAAAAGGACAAACCATGGCAAGGCCAGGAAAAAGGCCAAAGCAAGGAAAGGCAAGGCAAAAGGGGAAAGCAAGGCAAGGGAAAATGGCAAAGCAAGGCAAGGCAAGGAAAGACAAAAGGGCAAAGCAAGGCAAGGAAAAAGAGCAAAGCATGGCAAGGCAAGGCAAAAGGTCAAAAGAAAGGCAAGGCAAATCAGGGCAAAAGGAGAAAGGAAGGCAAGGTAAGACAAGGCAAAGAGACAAAGCAAGGCAAGGCAAAAGGGCATAGCAAGGCAAGGTAAGGCAAAGGGCAAAGCAAGGCATGGAAAGGCAAAGGCAAGGGAAGGCAAAAGGGTAAAGCAAGGCAAGGAAAGGCAAGGGAAAAGGAGAAAGCAAAGCAAGGCAAGGCAAAAGGATAAGGAAGACACGTCAAGGCAAGGCAAAGATGAAAGCAAGGCAATGCAAGGCAATTCAAAACGGCAAAACAAGGAAAGGCAAGGCAAAAGGGCAAAGCAAAGCAAGTCAAAAGGGCAAAGCATGACAAGGCAAGGCAAGGCAAAAGGGCAAAGCATGACAAGGCAAGGTAAGGCAAAAGGGCAATGCAAGGAAAGGCAAAATGGCAAAGCAAGACAAGGCAAAAATGGCAAAGCATAACAAGGCAAAGGAAGGCAAAACGGCAAAGCAAGGCAAGTCAAAAGGGCAAAGCATGACAAGGCAAGGCAAGGAAAAAGGGTATAGCAAGTCAAGGCAAGGTAAGGCAAAAGGGCAATTCAAGGAAAGGCAAAATGGCAAAGCAAGGCAAGGCAAAAGGGCAAAGCAAAGCAAGTCAAAATGGCAAAGTATGACAAGGCAAGGCAAGGAAAAAGGCTATAGCAAGTGAAGGCAAGGTAAGGCAAAAGGGCAATTCAAGGAAAGGCAAAATGGCAAAGCAAGGCAAGGCAAAAGGGGAAAGCATAACAAGGCAAAGCAAGGCAAAAGGGCAAAGCAAGGCAAGGTAAAAGGGCAAAGCATGGCAAGGCAAGGAAAAAGGGCAACTCAATGCAAGGCCGGGCAAAAGTGCAAATAAAGGCAAGGCAAGGTAAGTCAAAAGGACAAACCATGGCAAGGCCAGGAAAAAGGCCAAAGCAAGGAAAGGCAAGGCAAAAGGGGAAAGCAAGGCAAGGGAAAATGGCAAAGCAAGGCAAGGTAAGGCAAGACAAAAGGGCAAAGCAAGGCAAGGAAAAAGAGCAAAGCATGGCAATGCAAGGCAAGGCAAAAGGTCAAAAGAAAGGCAAGGCAAATCAGGGCAAAAGGAGAAAGGAAGGCAAGGCAAGTCAAGGCAAAGAGTCAAAGCAAGGCAAGGCAAAGGGTCAAAGGAAGGCATGGAAAGGCAAGGCAAAGGAAGGCAAAAGGGTAAAGCAAGGCAAGGAAAGGCAAGGCAAAAGGGGAAAGCAAAGCAAGGCAAGGCAAAATGATAAGGAAGACACGTCAAGGCAAGGCAAAGATGAAAGTAAGGCAATGCAAGGCAATTCAAAACGGCAAAACAAGGAAAGGCAAGGCAAAAGGGCAAAGCATGACAAGGCAAGGTAAGGCAAAAGGGCAATAATGCAAGGAAAGGCAAAATGGCAAAGCAAGACAAGGCAAAAGGGCAAAGCATAATAAGGCAAAGCAAGGCAAAAGGGCAAAGCAAGGCAAGTCAAAAGGACAAAGCATGACAAGGCAAGGCAAGGAAAAAGGGTATAGCAAGTCAAGGCAAGGTAAGGCAAAAGGGCAATTCAATGAAATGCAAAATGGCAAAGCAAGGCAAGGCAAAAGGGCAAAGCAAAGCAAGTCAAAATGGCAAAGTATGACAAGGCAAGGCAAGGAAAAAGGGTATAGCAAGTCAAGGCAAGGTATGGCAAAAGGGCAATTCAAGGAAAGGCAAAATGGCAAAGCAAGGCAAGGCAAAAGGGCAAAGCATAACAAGGCAAAGCAAGGCAAAAGGGCAAAGCAAGGCAAGGCAAAAGGGCAAAGCAAGGCAAGTCAAAAAGGCAAAGCATGACAAGGCAAGGCAAGGAAAAAGGGTATAGCAAGTCAAGGCAAGGTAAGGCAAAAGGGCAATTCAAGGAAAGGCAAAATGGCAAAGCAAGGCAAGGCAAAAGGGCAAAGCAAGGCCAAGCAAAAGTGCAAAGAAAGGCAAGGCAAGGTAAGTCAAAAGGACAAACCATGGCAAGGCCAGGAAAAAGGCCAAAGCAAGGAAAGGCAAGGCAAAAGGTCAAAAGAAAGGCAAGGCAAATCAGGGCAAAAGGAGAAAGGTAGGCAAGGCAAGACAAGGCAAAGAGACAAAGCAAGGCAAGGCAAAAGGGCATAGCAAGGCAAGGTAAGGCAAAGGGGCAAAGCAAGGCATGGAAAGGCAAAGGCAAGGGAAGGCAAAAGGGTAAAGCAAGGCAAGGAAAGGCAAGGGAAAAGGAGAAAGCAAAGCAAGGCAAGGCAAAAGGATAAGGAAGACACTCAAGGCAAGGCAAAGATGAAAGCAAGGCAATGCAAGGCAATTCAAAACGGCAAAACAAGGAAAGGCATGCAAAAGGGCAAAGCAAAGCAAGTCAAAAGGGCAAAGCATGACAAGGCAAGGCAAGGCAAAAGGGCAAAGCATGACAAGGCAAGGTAAGGCAAAAGGGCAAATCAAGACAAGGCAAAAGGGCAAAGCATAACAAGGCAAAGCAAGGCAAAAGGGCAAAGCAAGACAAGTGAAAAGGGCAAAGCATGACAAGGCAAGGCAAGGAAAAAGGGTATAGCAAGTCAAGGCAAGGTAAGGCAAAAGGGCAATTCAAGGAAAGGCAAAATGGCAAAGCAAGGCAAGGCAAAAGGGCAAAGCATGAAAAGGCAAGGCAAGGAAAAAGGGTATAGCAAGTCAAGGCAAGGTAAGGCAAAAGGGCAATTCAAGGAAAGAAAAAATGGCAAAGCAAGGCAAGGCAAAAGGGCAAAGCATGACAAGGCAAGGCAAGGAAAAAGGGTATAGCAAGTCAAGGCAAGGTAAGGCAAAAGGGCAATTCAAGGAAAGGCAAAATGGCAAAGCAAGGCAAGGCAAAAGGGCAAAGCATGAAAAGGCAAGGCAAGGAAAAAGGGTATAGCAAGTCAAGGCAAGGTAAGGCAAAAGGGCAATTCAAGGAAAGACAAAATGGCAAAGCAAGGCAAGGCAAAAGGGCAAAGCATGGCAAGGCAAGGAAAAAGGGCAACTCAATGCAAGGCCAGGCAAAAGGGCAAAGAAAGGCAAGGCAAGGTAAGTCAAAAGGACAAACCATGGCAAGGCCAGGAAAAAGGCCAAAGCAAGGAAAGGCAAGGCAAAAGGGAAAAGCAAGGCAAGGGAAAATGGCAAAGCAAGGCAAGGCAAGGCAAGACAAAAGGGCAAAGCAAGGCAAGGAAAAAGAGCAAAGCATGGCAAGGCAAGGCAAGGCAAAAGGTCAAAAGAAAGGCAAGGCAAATCAGGGCAAAAGGAGAAAGGAAGGCAAGGCAAGACAAGGCAAAGAGGCAAAGCAAGGCAAGGTAAGGCAAGGCAAAAGGGGAAAGCAAAGCAAGGCAAGGCGAAAGGATAAGGAAGACACGTCAAGGCAAGGCAAAGATGAAAGTAAGGCAATGCAAGGAAATTGAAAACGGCAAAACAAGGAAAGGCAAGGCAAAAGGGCAAAGCAAAGCAAGTCAAAAGGGCAAAGCATGACAAGGCAAGGCAAGGCAAAAGGGTAAAGCATGTCAAGGCAAGGTAAGGCAAAAGGGCAATGCAAGGAAAAGCAAAATGGCAAAGCAAGACAAGGCAAAAGGGAAAGCATAACAAGGCAAAGCAAGGGAAAAGGGCAAAGCAAGACAAGGCAAAAGGGCAAAGCAAGGAAAGTCAAAAGGGCAAAGCATGACAAGGCAAGGCAAGGAAAAAGGGTATAGCAAGACAAGGCAAGGTGAGGCAAAAGGGCAATTCAAGGAAAGGCAAAATGGCAAAGCAAGGCAAGGCAAAAGGACAAAGCAAAGCAAGTCAAAAGGGCAAAGCATGACAAGGCAAGGCAAGGAAAAAGGGTATAGCAAGTCAAGGCAAGGTAAGGCAAAAGGGCAATTCAAGGAAAGGCAAAATGGCAAAGCAAGGCAAGGCAAAAGGGCAAAGCATGAAAAGGCAAGGCAAGGAAAAAGGGTATAGCAAGTCAAGGCAAGGTAAGGCAAAAGGGCAATTCAAGGAAAGACAAAATGGCAAAGCAAGGCAAGGCAAAAAGGCAAAGCATGAAAAGGCAAGGCAAGGAAAAAGGGTATAGCAAGTCAAGGCAAGGTAAGGCAAAAGGGCAATTCAAGGAAAGGCAAAATGGCAAAGCAAGGCAAGGCAAAAGGACAAAGCAAAGCAAGTCAAAAGGGCAAAGCATGACAAGGCAAGGCAATGCAAAAGGGCAAAGCATGAAAAGGCAAGGCAAGGCAAAAGGGTAAAGCATGTCAAGGCAAGGTAAGGCAAAAGGGCAATGCAAGGAAAAGCAAAATGGCAAAGCAAGACAAGGCAAAAGGGAAAGCATAACAAGGCAAAGCAAGGCAAATGGGCAAAGCAAGACAAGGCAAAAGGGCAAAGCAAGGAAAGTCAAAAGGGCAAAGCATGACAAGGCAAGGCAAGGAAAAAGGGTATAGCAAGTCAAGGCAAGGTAAGGCAAAAGGGCAATTCAAGGAAAGGCAAAATGGCAAAGCAAGGCAAGGCAAAAGGGCAAAGCAAAGCAAGTCAAAATGGCAAAGTATGACAAGGCAAGGCAAGGAAAAAGGGTATAGCAAGTCAAGGCAAAGTAAGGCAAAAGGGCAATTCAAGGAAAGGCAAAATGGCAAAGCAAGGCAAGTCAAAAGGGCAAAGCATGACAAGGCAAGGCAAGGAAAAAGGGTATAGCAAGTCAAGGCAAGGTAAGGCAAAAGGGCAATTCAAGGAAAGGCAAAATGGCAAAGCTAGGCAAGGCAAAAGGGCAAAGCAAGGCCAGGCAAAAGTGCAAAGAAATGCAAGGCAAGGTAAGTCAAAAGGACAAACCATGGCAAGGCCAGGAAAAAGGCCAAAGCAAGGAAAGGCAAGGCAAAAGGGGAAAGCAAGGCAAGGGAAAATGGCAAAGCAAGGCAAGGCAAGGAAAGACAAAAGGGCAAAGCAAGGCAAGGAAAAAGAGCAAAGCATGGCAAGGCAAGGCAAAAGGTCAAAAGAAAGGCAAGGCAAATCAGGGCAAAAGGAGAAAGGAAGGCAAGGTAAGACAAGGCAAAGAGACAAAGCAAGGCAAGGCAAAAGGGCATAGCAAGGCAAGGTAAGGCAAAGGGCAAAGCAAGGCATGGAAAGGCAAAGGCAAGGGAAGGCAAAAGGGTAAAGCAAGGCAAGGAAAGGCAAGGGAAAAGGAGAAAGCAAAGCAAGGCAAGGCAAAAGGATAAGGAAGACACGTCAAGGCAAGGCAAAGATGAAAGCAAGGCAATGCAAGGCAATTCAAAACGGCAAAACAAGGAAAGGCAAGGCAAAAGGGCAAAGCAAAGCAAGTCAAAAGGGCAAAGCATGACAAGGCAAGGCAAGGCAAAAGGGCAAAGCATGACAAGGCAAGGTAAGGCAAAAGGGCAATGCAAGGAAAGGCAAAATGGCAAAGCAAGACAAGGCAAAAATGGCAAAGCATAACAAGGCAAAGGAAGGCAAAACGGCAAAGCAAGGCAAGTCAAAAGGGCAAAGCATGACAAGGCAAGGCAAGGAAAAAGGGTATAGCAAGTCAAGGCAAGGTAAGGCAAAAGGGCAATTCAAGGAAAGGCAAAATGGCAAAGCAAGGCAAGGCAAAAGGGCAAAGCAAAGCAAGTCAAAATGGCAAAGTATGACAAGGCAAGGCAAGGAAAAAGGCTATAGCAAGTCAAGGCAAGGTAAGGCAAAAGGGCAATTCAAGGAAAGGCAAAATGGCAAAGCAAGGCAAGGCAAAAGGGGAAAGCATAACAAGGCAAAGCAAGGCAAAAGGGCAAAGCAAGGCAAGGTAAAAGGGCAAAGCATGGCAAGGCAAGGAAAAAGGGCAACTCAATGCAAGGCCGGGCAAAAGTGCAAATAAAGGCAAGGCAAGGTAAGTCAAAAGGACAAACCATGGCAAGGCCAGGAAAAAGGCCAAAGCAAGGAAAGGCAAGGCAAAAGGGGAAAGCAAGGCAAGGGAAAATGGCAAAGCAAGGCAAGGTAAGGCAAGACAAAAGGGCAAAGCAAGGCAAGGAAAAAGAGCAAAGCATGGCAATGCAAGGCAAGGCAAAAGGTCAAAAGAAAGGCAAGGCAAATCAGGGCAAAAGGAGAAAGGAAGGCAAGGCAAGTCAAGGCAAAGAGTCAAAGCAAGGCAAGGCAAAGGGTCAAAGGAAGGCATGGAAAGGCAAGGCAAAGGAAGGCAAAAGGGTAAAGCAAGGCAAGGAAAGGCAAGGCAAAAGGGGAAAGCAAAGCAAGGCAAGGCAAAATGATAAGGAAGACACGTCAAGGCAAGGCAAAGATGAAAGTAAGGCAATGCAAGGCAATTCAAAACGGCAAAACAAGGAAAGGCAAGGCAAAAGGGCAAAGCATGACAAGGCAAGGTAAGGCAAAAGGGCAATAATGCAAGGAAAGGCAAAATGGCAAAGCAAGACAAGGCAAAAGGGCAAAGCATAATAAGGCAAAGCAAGGCAAAAGGGCAAAGCAAGGCAAGTCAAAAGGACAAAGCATGACAAGGCAAGGCAAGGAAAAAGGGTATAGCAAGTCAAGGCAAGGTAAGGCAAAAGGGCAATTCAATGAAATGCAAAATGGCAAAGCAAGGCAAGGCAAAAGGGCAAAGCAAAGCAAGTCAAAATGGCAAAGTATGACAAGGCAAGGCAAGGAAAAAGGGTATAGCAAGTCAAGGCAAGGTAAGGCAAAAGGGCAATTCAAGGAAAGGCAAAATGGCAAAGCAAGGCAAGGCAAAAGGGCAAAGCATAACAAGGCAAAGCAAGGCAAAAGGGCAAAGCAAGGCAAGGCAAAAGGGCAAAGCAAGGCAAGTCAAAAAGGCAAAGCATGACAAGGCAAGGCAAGGAAAAAGGGTATAGCAAGTCAAGGCAAGGTAAGGCAAAAGGGCAATTCAAGGAAAGGCAAAATGGCAAAGCAAGGCAAGGCAAAAGGGCAAAGCAAGGCCAAGCAAAAGTGCAAAGAAAGGCAAGGCAAGGTAAGTCAAAAGGACAAACCATGGCAAGGCCAGGAAAAAGGCCAAAGCAAGGAAAGGCAAGGCAAAAGGTCAAAAGAAAGGCAAGGCAAATCAGGGCAAAAGGAGAAAGGTAGGCAAGGCAAGACAAGGCAAAGAGACAAAGCAAGGCAAGGCAAAAGGGCATAGCAAGGCAAGGTAAGGCAAAGGGGCAAAGCAAGGCATGGAAAGGCAAAGGCAAGGGAAGGCAAAAGGGTAAAGCAAGGCAAGGAAAGGCAAGGGAAAAGGAGAAAGCAAAGCAAGGCAAGGCAAAAGGATAAGGAAGACACTCAAGGCAAGGCAAAGATGAAAGCAAGGCAATGCAAGGCAATTCAAAACGGCAAAACAAGGAAAGGCATGCAAAAGGGCAAAGCAAAGCAAGTCAAAAGGGCAAAGCATGACAAGTCAAGGCAAGGCAAAAGGGCAAAGCATGACAAGGCAAGGTAAGGCAAAAGGGCAAAGCAAGACAAGGCAAAAGGGCAAAGCATAACAAGGCAAAGCAAGGCAAAAGGGCAAAGCAAGGCAAGTCAAAAGGGCAAAGCATGACAAGGCAAGGCAAGGAAAAAGGGTATAGCAAGTCAAGGCAAGGTAAGGCAAAAGGGCAATTCAAGGAAAGGCAAAATGGCAAAGCAAAGCAAGGCAAATGGGCAAAGCATGAAAAGGCAAGGCAAGGAAAAAGGGTATAGCAAGTCAAGGCAAGGTAAGGCAAAAGGGCAATTCAAGGAAAGGCAAAATGGCAAAGCAAGGCAAGGCAAAAGGGCAAAGCAAAGCAAGTCAAAAGGGCAAAGCATGACAAGGCAAGGTAAGTCAAAAGGACAAACCATGGCAAGGCCAGGAAAAAGGCCAAAGCAAGGAAAGGCAAGGCAAAAGGGGAAAGCAAGGCAAGGGAAAATGGCAAAGCAAAGAAAGGCAAGGAAAGACAAAAGGGCAAAGCAAGGCAAGGAAAAAGAGCAAAGCATGGCAAGGCAAGTCAAAAGGTCAAAAGAAAGGCAAGGCAAATCAGGGCAAAAGGAGAAAGGAAGGCAAGGCAAGAGAAGGCAAAGAGACAAAGCAAGGCAAGGCAAAAGGTCAAAAGAAAGGCAAGGCAAAAGGGCAAAAGGAGAAAGGAAGGCAAGGCAAGACAAGGCAAAGAGACAAAGCAAGGCAAGGCAAAAGGGCAAAGCAAAGCAAGTCAAAATGGCAAAGTATGACAAGGCAAGGCAAGGAAAAAAGCTATAGCAAGTCAAGGCAAGGTAAGGCAAAAGGGCAATTCAAGGAAAGGCAAAATGGCAAAGCAAGGCAAGGCAAAAGGGCAAAGCATAACAAGGCAAAGCAAGGCAAAAGGGCAAAGCAAGGCAAGGCAAAAGGGCAAAGCATGGCAAGGCAAGGAAAAAGGGCAACTCAATGCAAGGCCGGGCAAAAGTGCAAAGAAAGGCAAGGCAAGGTAAGTCAAAAGGACAAACCATGGCAAGGCCAGGAAAAAGGCCAAAGCAAGGAAAGGCAAGGCAAAAGGGGAAAGCAAGGCAAGGGAAAATGGCAAAGCAAGGCAAGGCAAGGCAAGACAAAAGGGCAAAGCAAGGCAAGGAAAAAGAGCAAAGCATGGCAAGGCAAGACAAGGCAAAAGGTCAAAAGAAAGGCAAGGCAAATCAGGGCAAAAGGAGAAAGGAAGGCAAGGCAAGTCAAGGCAAAGAGTCAAAGCAAGGCAAGGCAAAGGGTCAAAGCAAGGCATGGAAAGGCAAGGCAAGGGAAGGCAAAAGGGTAAAGCAAGGCAAGGAAAGGCAAGGCAAAAGGGGAAAGCAAAGCAAGGCAAGGCAAAATGATAAGGAAGACACGTCAAGGCAAGGCAAAGATGAAAGTAAGGCAATGCAAGGCAATTCAAAACGGCAAAACAAGGAAAGGCAAGGCAAAAGGGCAAAGCAAAGCAAGTCAAAAGGGCAAAGCATGACAAGGCAAGGTAAGGCAAAAGGGCAATGCAAGGAAAGGCAAAATGGCAAAGCAAGACAAGGCAAAAGGGCAAAGCATAACAAGGCAAAGCAAGGCAAAAGGGCAAACCAAGGCAAGTCAAAAGGGCAAAGCATGACAAGGCAAGGCAAGGAAAAAGGGTATAGCAAGTCAAGGCAAGGTAAGGCAAAAGGGCAATTCAAGGAAAGGCAAAATGGCAAAGCATGGCAAGGCAAAAGGGCAAAGCATGAAAAGGCAAGGCAAGAAAGAAGGGTATAGCAAGTCAAGGCAATGTAAGGCAAAAGGGCAATTCAAGGAAAGACAAAATGGCAAAGCAAGGCAAGGCAAAAGGGCAAAGCATGGCAAGGCAAGGCAAAAGGTCAAAAGAAAGGCAAGGCAAATCAGGGCAAAAGGAGAAAGGAAGGCAAGGCAAGACAAGGCAAAGAGGCAAAGCAAGGCAAGGTAAGGCAAGGCAAAAGGGGAAAGCAAAGCAAGGCAAGGCGAAAGGATAAGGAAGACACGTCAAGGCAAGGCAAAGATGAAAGTAAGGCAATGCAAGGAAATTGAAAACGGCAAAACAAGGAAAGGCAAGGCAAAAGGGCAAAGCAAAGCAAGTCAAAAGGGCAAAGCATGACAAGGCAAGGCAATGCAAAAGGGCAAAGCATGAAAAGGCAAGGCAAGGCAAAAGGGTAAAGCATGTCAAGGCAAGGTAAGGCAAAAGGGCAATGCAAGGAAAAGCAAAATGGCAAAGCAAGACAAGGCAAAAGGGAAAGCATAACAAGGCAAAGCAAAGCAAAAGGGCAAAGCAAGACAAGGCAAAAGGGCAAAGCAAGGAAAGTCAAAAGGGCAAAGCATGACAAGGCAAGGCAAGGAAAAAAAGTATAGCAAGTCAAGGCAAGGTAAGGCAAAAGGGCAATTCAAGGAAAGGCAAAATGGCAAAGCAAGGCAAGGCAAAAGGACAAAGCAAAGCAAGTCAAAATGGCAAAGCATGACAAGGCAAGGCAAGGAAAAAGGATATAGCAAGTCAAGGCAAGGTAAGGCAAAAGGGCAAAGCATGACAAGACAAGGTAAGGCAAAAGGGCAATTCAAGGAAAGGCAAAATGGCAAAGCAAGGCAAGGCAAAAGGACAAAGCATAACAAGGCAAAGCAAGGCAAAAGGGCAAAGCAAGGCAAGGCAAAAGGGCAAAGCAAGGCAAGTCAAAAGGGCAAAGCATGACAAAGCAAGGCAAGGAAAAAGGGTATAGCAAGTCAAGGCAAGGTAAGGCAAAAGGGCAATTCAAGGAAAGGCAAAATGGCAAAGCAAGGCAAGGCAAAAGGGCAAAGCAAGGCCAGGCAAAAGTGCAAAGAAAGGCAAGGCAAGGTAAGTCAAAAGGACAAACCATGGCAAGGCCAGGAAAAAGGCCAAAGCAAGGAAAGGCAAGGCAAAAGGGGAAAGCAAGGCAAGGGAAAATGGCAAAGCAAGGCAAGGCAAGGAAAGACAAAAGGGCAAAGCAAGGCAAGGAAAAAGAGCAAAGCATGGCAAGGCAAGGCAAAAGGTCAAAAGAAAGGCAAGGCAAATCAGGGCAAAAGGAGAAAGGAAGGCAAGGAAAGACAAGGCAAAGAGGCAAAGCAAGGCAAGACAAAAGGGCAAAGCAAGGCAAGGAAAAAGAGCAAAGCATGGCATGGCAAGGCAAGGCAAAAGGTCAAAGGAAAGGCAAGGCAAATCAGGGCAAAAGGAGAAAGGAAGGCAAGGCAAGACAAGGCAAAGAGACAAAGCAAGGCAAGGCAAAAGGGCAAAGCAAGGCAAGGTAAGGCAAAGGGGCAAAGCAAGGCATGGAAAGGCAAGGTAAGGGAAGGCAAAAAGGTAAAGCAAGGCAAGGAAAGGCAAGGCAAAAGGAGAAAGCAAAGAAAGGCAAGGCAAAAGGATAAGGAAGACACGTCAAGGCAAGGCAAAGATGAAAGCAAGGCAATGCAAGGCAATTCAAAACGGCAAAACAAGGAAAGGCAAGGCAAAAGGGCAAAGCAAAGCAAGTCAAAAGGGCAAAGCATGACAAGGAAAGGCAAGGCAAAAGGGCAAAGCATGACAAGGCAAGGTAAGGCAAAAGGGCAATGCAAGGAAAGGCAAAATGGCAAAGCAAGACAAGGCAAAAGGGCAAAGCATAACAAGGCAAAGCAAGGCAAAAGGGCAAAGCAAGGCAAGTCAAAAGGGCAAAGCATGACAAGGCAAGGCAAGGAAAAAGGGTATAGCAAGTCAAGGCAAGGTAAGGCAAAAGGGCAATTCAAGGAAAGGCAAAATGGCAAAGCAAGGCAAGGCAAAAGGGCAAAGCAAAGCAAGTCAAAATGGCAAAGTATGACAAGGCAAGGCAAGGAAAAAGGCTATAGCAAGTCAAGGCAAGGTAAGGCAAAAGGGCAATTCAAGGAAAGGCAAAATGGCAAAGCAAGGCAAGGCAAAAGGGCAAAGCATAACAAGGCAAAGCAAGGCAAAAGGGCAAAGCAAGGCAAGGCAAAAGGGCAAAGCAAGGCAAGTCAAAAAGGCAAAGAATGACAAGGCAAGGCAAGGAAAAAGGGTATAGCAAGTCAAGGCAAGGTAAGGCAAAAGGGCAATTCAAGGAAAGGCAAAATGGCAAAGCAAGGCAAGGCAAAAGGGCAAAGCAAGGCCAAGCAAAAGTGCAAAGAAAGGCAAGGCAAGGTAAGTCAAAAGGACAAACCATGGCAAGGCCAGGAAAAAGGCCAAAGCAAGGAAAGGCAAGGCAAAAGGGGAAAGCAAGGCAAGGGAAAATGGCAAAGCAAGGCAAGGCAAGGAAAGACAAAAGGGCAAAGCAAGGCAAGGAAAAAGAGCAAAGCATGGCAAGGCAAGGCAAAAGGTCAAAAGAAAGGCAAGGCAAATCAGGGCAAAAGGAGAAAGGAAGGCAAGGCAAGACAAGGCAAAGAGACAAAGCAAGGCAAGGCAAAAGGGCATAGCAAGGCAAGGTAAGGCAAAGGGGGAAAGCAAGGCATGGAAAGGCAAAGGCAAGGGAAGGCAAAAGGGTAAAGCAAGGCAAGGAAAGGCAAGGGAAAAGGAGAAAGAAAAGCAAGGCAAGGCAAAAGGATAAGGAAGACACTCAAGGCAAGGCAAAGATGAAAGCAAGGCAATGCAAGGCAATTCAAAACGGCAAAACAAGGAAAGGCATGCAAAAGGGCAAAGCAAAGCAAGTCAAAAGGGCAAAGCATGACAAGGCAAGGCAAGGCAAAAGGGCAAAGCATGACAAGGCAAGGTAAGGCAAAAGGGCAAATCAAGACAAGGCAAAAGGGCAAAGCATAACAAGGCAAAGCAAGGCAAAAGGGCAAAGCAAGACAAGTGAAAAGGACAAAGCATGACAAGGCAAGGCAAGGAAAAAGGGTATAGCAAGTCAAGGCAAGGTAAGGCAAAAGGGCAATTCAAGGAAAGGCAAAATGGCAAAGCAAGGCAAGGCAAAAGGGCAAAGCATGAAAAGGCAAGGCAAGGAAAAAGGGTATAGCAAGTCAAGGCAAGGTAAGGCAAAAGGGCAATTCAAGGAAAGACAAAATGGCAAAGCAAGGCAAGGCAAAAGGACAAAGCAAAGCAAGTCAAAAGGGCAAAGCATGACAAGGCAAGGCAAGGAAAAAGGGTATAGCAAGTCAAGGCAAGGTAAGGCAAAAGGGCAATTCAAGGAAAGGCAAAATGGCAAAGCAAGGCAAGGCAAAAGGACAAAGCAAAGCAAGTCAAAAGGGCAAAGCATGACAAGGCAAGGCAAGGAAAAAGGGTATAGCAAGTCAAGGCAAGGTAAGGCAAAAGGGCAATTCAAGGAAAGGCAAAATGGCAAAGCAAGGCAAGGCAAAAGGGCAAAGCATGAAAAGGCAAGGCAAGGAAAAAGGGGATAGCAAGTCAAGGCAAGGTAAGGCAAAAGGGCAATTCAAGGAAAGGCAAAATGGCAAAGCAAGGCAAGGCAAAAGGGCAAAGCATGAAAAGGCAAGGCAAGAAAGAAGGGTATAGCAAGTCAAGGCAATGTAAGGCAAAAGGGCAATTAAAGGAAAGACAAAATGGCAAAGCAAGGCAAGGCAAAAGGGCAAAGCATGGCAAGGCAAGGAAAAAGGGCAACTCAATGCAAGGCCAGGCAAAAGGGCAAAGAAAGGCAAGGCAAGGTAAGTCAAAAGGATAAACCATGGCAAGGCCAGGAAAAAGGCCAAAGCAAGGAAAGGCTAGGCAAAAGGGAAAAGCAAGGCAAGGGAAAATGGCAAAGCAAGGCAAGGCAAGGCAAGACAAAAGGGCAAAGCAAGGCAAGGAAAAAGAGCAAAGCATGGCAAGGCAAGGCAAGGCAAAAGGTCAAAAGAAAGGCAAGGCAAATCAGGGCAAAAGGAGAAAGGAAGGCAAGGCAAGACAAGGCAAAGAGGCAAAGCAAGGCAAGGTAAGGCAAGGCAAAAGGGGAAAGCAAAGCAAGGCAAGGCGAAAGGATAAGGAAGACACGTCAAGGCAAGGCAAAGATGAAAGTAAGGCAATGCAAGGAAATTGAAAACGGCAAAACAAGGAAAGGCAAGGCAAAAGGGCAAAGCAAAGCAAGTCAAAAGGGCAAAGCATGACAAGGCAAGGCAATGCAAAAGGGCAAAGCATGAAAAGGCAAGGCAAGGCAAAAGGGTAAAGCATGTCAAGGCAAGGTAAGGCAAAAGGGCAATGCAAGGAAAAGCAAAATGGCAAAGCAAGACAAGGCAAAAGGGAAAGCATAACAAGGCAAAGCAAGGCAAAAGGGCAAAGCAAGACAAGGCAAAAGGGCAAAGCAAGGAAAGTCAAAAGGGCAAAGCATGACAAGGCAAGGCAAGGAAAAAGGGTATAGCAAGTCAAGGCAAGGTAAGGCAAAAGGGCAATTCAAGGAAAGGCAAAATGGCAAAGCAAGGCAAGGCAAAAGGACAAAGCAAAGCAAGTCAAAATGGCAAAGCATGACAAGGCAAGGCAAGGAAAAAGGATATAGCAAGTCAAGGCAAGGTAAGGCAAAAGGGCAAAGCATGACAAGACAAGGTAAGGCAAAAGGGCAATTCAAGGAAAGGCAAAATGGCAAAGCAAGGCAAGGCAAAAGGACAAAGCATAACAAGGCAAAGCAAGGCAAAAGGGCAAAGCAAGGCAAGGCAAAAGGGCAAAGCAAGGCAAGTCAAAAGGGCAAAGCATGACAAAGCAAGGCAAGGAAAAAGGGTATAGCAAGTCAAGGCAAGGTAAGGCAAAAGGGCAATTCAAGGAAAGGCAAAATGGCAAAGCAAGGCAAGGCAAAAGGGCAAAGCAAGGCCAGGCAAAAGTGCAAAGAAAGGCAAGGCAAGGTAAGTCAAAAGGACAAACCATGGCAAGGCCAGGAAAAAGGCCAAAGCAAGGAAAGGCAAGGCAAAAGGGGAAAGCAAGGCAAGGGAAAATGGCAAAGCAAGGCAAGGCAAGGAAAGACAAAAGGGCAAAGCAAGGCAAGGAAAAAGAGCAAAGCATGGCAAGGCAAGGCAAAAGGTCAAAAGAAAGGCAAGGCAAATCAGGGCAAAAGGAGAAAGGAAGGCAAGGAAAGACAAGGCAAAGAGGCAAAGCAAGGCAAGGCAAAAGGGTAAAGCAAGGCAAGGAAAAAGAGCAAAGCATGGCATGGCAAGGCAAGGCAAAAGGTCAAAGGAAAGGCAAGGCAAATCAGGGCAAAAGGAGAAAGGAAGGCAAGGCAAGACAAGGCAAAGAGACAAAGCAAGGCAAGGCAAAAGGGCAAAGCAAGGCAAGGTAAGGCAAAGGGGCAAAGCAAGGCATGGAAAGGCAAGGTAAGAGAAGGCAAAAAGGTAAAGCAAGGCAAGGAAAGGCAAGGCAAAAGGAGAAAGCAAAGAAAGGCAAGGCAAAAGGATAAGGAAGACACGTCAAGGCAAGGCAAAGATGAAAGCAAGGCAATGCAAGGCAATTCAAAACGGCAAAACAAGGAAAGGCAAGGCAAAAGGGCAAAGCAAAGCAAGTCAAAAGGGCAAAGCATGACAAGGAAAGGCAAGGCAAAAGGGCAAAGCATGACAAGGCAAGGTAAGGCAAAAGGGCAATGCAAGGAAAGGCAAAATGGCAAAGCAAGACAAGGCAAAAGGGCAAAGCATAACAAGGCAAAGCAAGGCAAAAGGGCAAAGCAAGGCAAGTCAAAAGGGCAAAGCATGACAAGGCAAGGCAAGGAAAAAGGGTATAGCAAGTCAAGGCAAGGTAAGGCAAAAGGGCAATTCAAGGAAAGGCAAAATGGCAAAGCAAGGCAAGGCAAAAGGGCAAAGCATGAAAAGGCAAGGCAAGGAAAAAGGGGATAGCAAGTCAAGGCAAGGTAAGGCAAAAGGGCAATTCAAGGAAAGGCAAAATGGCAAAGCAAGGCAAGGCAAAAGGGCAAAGCATGAAAAGGCAAGGCAAGAAAGAAGGGTATAGCAAGTCAAGGCAATGTAAGGCAAAAGGGCAATTCAAGGAAAGACAAAATGGCAAAGCAAGGCAAGGCAAAAGGGCAAAGCATGGCAAGGCAAGGAAAAAGGGCAACTCAATGCAAGGCCAGGCAAAAGGGCAAAGAAAGGCAAGGCAAGGTAAGTCAAAAGGATAAACCATGGCAAGGCCAGGAAAAAGGCCAAAGCAAGGAAAGGCTAGGCAAAAGGGAAAAGCAAGGCAAGGGAAAATGGCAAAGCAAGGCAAGGCAAGGCAAGACAAAAGGGCAAAGCAAGGCAAGGAAAAAGAGCAAAGCATGGCAAGGCAAGGCAAGGCAAAAGGTCAAAAGAAAGGCAAGGCAAATCAGGGCAAAAGGAGAAAGGAAGGCAAGGCAAGACAAGGCAAAGAGGCAAAGCAAGGCAAGGTAAGGCAAGGCAAAAGGGGAAAGCAAAGCAAGGCAAGGCGAAAGGATAAGGAAGACACGTCAAGGCAAGGCAAAGATGAAAGTAAGGCAATGCAAGGAAATTGAAAACGGCAAAACAAGGAAAGGCAAGGCAAAAGGGCAAAGCAAAGCAAGTCAAAAGGGCAAAGCATGACAAGGCAAGGCAATGCAAAAGGGCAAAGCATGAAAAGGCAAGGCAAGGCAAAAGGGTAAAGCATGTCAAGGCAAGGTAAGGCAAAAGGGCAATGCAAGGAAAAGCAAAATGGCAAAGCAAGACAAGGCAAAAGGGAAAGCATAACAAGGCAAAGCAAGGCAAAAGGGCAAAGCAAGACAAGGCAAAAGGGCAAAGCAAGGAAAGTCAAAAGGGCAAAGCATGACAAGGCAAGGCAAGGAAAAAGGGTATAGCAAGTCAAGGCAAGGTAAGGCAAAAGGGCAATTCAAGGAAAGGCAAAATGGCAAAGCAAGGCAAGGCAAAAGGACAAAGCAAAGCAAGTCAAAATGGCAAAGCATGACAAGGCAAGGCAAGGAAAAAGGATATAGCAAGTCAAGGCAAGGTAAGGCAAAAGGGCAAAGCATGACAAGACAAGGTAAGGCAAAAGGGCAATTCAAGGAAAGGCAAAATGGCAAAGCAAGGCAAGGCAAAAGGACAAAGCATAACAAGGCAAAGCAAGGCAAAAGGGCAAAGCAAGGCAAGGCAAAAGGGCAAAGCAAGGCAAGTCAAAAGGGCAAAGCATGACAAAGCAAGGCAAGGAAAAAGGGTATAGCAAGTCAAGGCAAGGTAAGGCAAAAGGGCAATTCAAGGAAAGGCAAAATGGCAAAGCAAGGCAAGGCAAAAGGGCAAAGCAAGGCCAGGCAAAAGTGCAAAGAAAGGCAAGGCAAGGTAAGTCAAAAGGACAAACCATGGCAAGGCCAGGAAAAAGGCCAAAGCAAGGAAAGGCAAGGCAAAAGGGGAAAGCAAGGCAAGGGAAAATGGCAAAGCAAGGCAAGGCAAGGAAAGACAAAAGGGCAAAGCAAGGCAAGGAAAAAGAGCAAAGCATGGCAAGGCAAGGCAAAAGGTCAAAAGAAAGGCAAGGCAAATCAGGGCAAAAGGAGAAAGGAAGGCAAGGAAAGACAAGGCAAAGAGGCAAAGCAAGGCAAGGCAAAAGGGTAAAGCAAGGCAAGGAAAAAGAGCAAAGCATGGCATGGCAAGGCAAGGCAAAAGGTCAAAGGAAAGGCAAGGCAAATCAGGGCAAAAGGAGAAAGGAAGGCAAGGCAAGACAAGGCAAAGAGACAAAGCAAGGCAAGGCAAAAGGGCAAAGCAAGGCAAGGTAAGGCAAAGGGGCAAAGCAAGGCATGGAAAGGCAAGGTAAGAGAAGGCAAAAAGGTAAAGCAAGGCAAGGAAAGGCAAGGCAAAAGGAGAAAGCAAAGAAAGGCAAGGCAAAAGGATAAGGAAGACACGTCAAGGCAAGGCAAAGATGAAAGCAAGGCAATGCAAGGCAATTCAAAACGGCAAAACAAGGAAAGGCAAGGCAAAAGGGCAAAGCAAAGCAAGTCAAAAGGGCAAAGCATGACAAGGAAAGGCAAGGCAAAAGGGCAAAGCATGACAAGGCAAGGTAAGGCAAAAGGGCAATGCAAGGAAAGGCAAAATGGCAAAGCAAGACAAGGCAAAAGGGCAAAGCATAACAAGGCAAAGCAAGGCAAAAGGGCAAAGCAAGGCAAGTCAAAAGGGCAAAGCATGACAAGGCAAGGCAAGGAAAAAGGGTATAGCAAGTCAAGGCAAGGTAAGGCAAAAGGGCAATTCAAGGAAAGGCAAAATGGCAAAGCAAGGCAAGGCAAAAGGGCAAAGCAAAGCAAGTCAAAATGGCAAAGTATGACAAGGCAAGGCAAGGAAAAAGGCTATAGCAAGTCAAGGCAAGGTAAGGCAAAAGGGCAATTCAAGGAAAGGCAAAATGGCAAAGCAAGGCAAGGCAAAAGGGCAAAGCATAACAAGGCAAAGCAAGGCAAAAGGGCAAAGCAAGGCAAGGCAAAAGGGCAAAGCAAGGCAAGTCAAAAAGGCAAAGAATGACAAGGCAAGGCAAGGAAAAAGGGTATAGCAAGTCAAGGCAAGGTAAGGCAAAAGGGCAATTCAAGGAAAGGCAAAATGGCAAAGCAAGGCAAGGCAAAAGGGCAAAGCAAGGCCAAGCAAAAGTGCAAAGAAAGGCAAGGCAAGGTAAGTCAAAAGGACAAACCATGGCAAGGCCAGGAAAAAGGCCAAAGCAAGGAAAGGCAAGGCAAAAGGGGAAAGCAAGGCAAGGGAAAATGGCAAAGCAAGGCAAGGCAAGGAAAGACAAAAGGGCAAAGCAAGGCAAGGAAAAAGAGCAAAGCATGGCAAGGCAAGGCAAAAGGTCAAAAGAAAGGCAAGGCAAATCAGGGCAAAAGGAGAAAGGAAGGCAAGGCAAGACAAGGCAAAGAGACAAAGCAAGGCAAGGCAAAAGGGCATAGCAAGGCAAGGTAAGGCAAAGGGGGAAAGCAAGGCATGGAAAGGCAAAGGCAAGGGAAGGCAAAAGGGTAAAGCAAGGCAAGGAAAGGCAAGGGAAAAGGAGAAAGCAAAGCAAGGCAAGGCAAAAGGATAAGGAAGACACTCAAGGCAAGGCAAAGATGAAAGCAAGGCAATGCAAGGCAATTCAAAACGGCAAAACAAGGAAAGGCATGCAAAAGGGCAAAGCAAAGCAAGTCAAAAGGGCAAAGCATGACAAGGCAAGGCAAGGCAAAAGGGCAAAGCATGACAAGGCAAGGTAAGGCAAAAGGGCAAATCAAGACAAGGCAAAAGGGCAAAGCATAACAAGGCAAAGCAAGGCAAAAGGGCAAAGCAAGACAAGTGAAAAGGACAAAGCATGACAAGGCAAGGCAAGGAAAAAGGGTATAGCAAGTCAAGGCAAGGTAAGGCAAAAGGGCAATTCAAGGAAAGGCAAAATGGCAAAGCAAGGCAAGGCAAAAGGGCAAAGCATGAAAAGGCAAGGCAAGGAAAAAGGGTATAGCAAGTCAAGGCAAGGTAAGGCAAAAGGGCAATTCAAGGAAAGACAAAATGGCATAGCAAGGCAAGGCAAAAGGGCAAAGCATGGCAAGGCAAGGAAAAAGGGCAACTCAATGCAAGGCCAGGCAAAAGGGCAAAGAAAGGCAAGGCAAGGTAAGTCAAAAGGACAAACCATGGCAAGGCCAGGAAAAAGGCCAAAGCAAGGAAAGGCAAGGCAAAAGGGAAAAGCAAGGCAAGGGAAAATGATAAAGCAAGGCAAGGCAAGGCAAGACAAAAGGGCAAAGCAAGGCAAGGAAAAAGAGCAAAGCATGGCAAGGCAAGGCAAGGCAAAAGGTCAAAAGAAAGGCAAGGCAAATCAGGGCAAAAGGAGAAAGGAAGGCAAGGCAAGACAAGGCAAAGAGGCAAAGCAAGGCAAGGTAAGGCAAGGCAAAAGGGGAAAGCAAAGCAAGTCAAGGCGAAAGGATAAGGAAGACACGTCAAGGCAAGGCAAAGATGAAAGTAAGGCAATGCAAGGAAATTGAAAACGGCAAAACAAGGAAAGGCAAGGCAAAAGGGCAAAGCAAAGCAAGTCAAAAGGGCAAAGCATGACAAGGCAAGGCAATGCAAAAGGGCAAAGCATGAAAAGGCAAGGCAAGGCAAAAGGGTAAAGCATGTCAAGGCAAGGTAAGGCAAAAGGGCAATGCAAGGAAAAGCAAAATGGCAAAGCAAGACAAGGCAAAAGGGAAAGCATAACAAGGCAAAGCAAGGGAAAAGGGCAAAGCAAGACAAGGCAAAAGGGCAAAGCAAGGAAAGTCAAAAGGGCAAAGCATGACAAGGCAAGGCAAGGAAAAAGGGTATAGCAAGTCAAGGCAAGGTAAGGCAAAAGGGCAATTCAAGGAAAGGCAAAATGGCAAAGCAAGGCAAGGCAAAAGGACAAAGCAAAGCAAGTCAAAAGGGCAAAGCATGACAAGGCAAGGCAAGGAAAAAGGGTATAGCAAGTCAAGGCAAGGTAAGGCAAAAGGGCAATTCAAGGAAAGGCAAAATGGCAAAGCAAGGCAAGGCAAAAGGGCAAAGCATGAAAAGGCAAGGCAAGGAAAAAGGGTATAGCAAGTCAAGGCAAGGTAAGGCAAAAGGGCAATTCAAGGAAAGGCAAAATGGCAAAGCAAGGCAAGGCAAAAGGACAAAGCAAAGCAAGTCAAAAGGGCAAAGCATGACAAGGCAAGGCAATGCAAAAGGGCAAAGCATGAAAAGGCAAGGCAAGGCAAAAGGGTAAAGCATGTCAAGGCAAGGTAAGGCAAAAGGGCAATGCAAGGAAAAGCAAAATGGCAATGCAAGACAAGGCAAAAGGGAAAGCATAACAAGGCAAAGCAAGGCAAATGGGCAAAGCAAGACAAGGCAAAAGGGCAAAGCAAGGAAAGTCAAAAGGGCAAAGCATGACAAGGCAAGGCAAGGAAAAAGGGTATAGCAAGTCAAGGCAAGGTAAGGCAAAAGGGCAATTCAAGGAAAGGCAAAATGGCAAAGCAAGGCAAGGCAAAAGGGCAAAGCAAAGCAAGTCAAAATGGCAAAGTATGACAAGGCAAGGCAAGGAAAAAGGGTATAGCAAGTCAAGGCAAAGTAAGGCAAAAGGGCAATTCAAGGAAAGGCAAAATGGCAAAGCAAGGCAAGTCAAAAGGGCAAAGCATGACAAGGCAAGGCAAGGAAAAAGGGTATAGCAAGTCAAGGCAAGGTAAGGCAAAAGGGCAATTCAAGGAAAGGCAAAATGGCAAAGCTAGGCAAGGCAAAAGGGCAAAGCAAGGCCAGGCAAAAGTGCAAAGAAATGCAAGGCAAGGTAAGTCAAAAGGACAAACCATGGCAAGGCCAGGAAAAAGGCCAAAGCAAGGAAAGGCAAGGCAAAAGGGGAAAGCAAGGCAAGGGAAAATGGCAAAGCAAGGCAAGGCAAGGAAAGACAAAAGGGCAAAGCAAGGCAAGGAAAAAGAGCAAAGCATGGCAAGGCAAGGCAAAAGGTCAAAAGAAAGGCAAGGCAAATCAGGGCAAAAGGAGAAAGGAAGGCAAGGTAAGACAAGGCAAAGAGACAAAGCAAGGCAAGGCAAAAGGGCATAGCAAGGCAAGGTAAGGCAAAGGGCAAAGCAAGGCATGGAAAGGCAAAGGCAAGGGAAGGCAAAAGGGTAAAGCAAGGCAAGGAAAGGCAAGGGAAAAGGAGAAAGCAAAGCAAGGCAAGGCAAAAGGATAAGGAAGACACGTCAAGGCAAGGCAAAGATGAAAGCAAGGCAATGCAAGGCAATTCAAAACGGCAAAACAAGGAAAGGCAAGGCAAAAGGGCAAAGCAAAGCAAGTCAAAAGGGCAAAGCATGACAAGGCAAGGCAAGGCAAAAGGGCAAAGCATGACAAGGCAAGGTAAGGCAAAAGGGCAATGCAAGGAAAGGCAAAATGGCAAAGCAGGACAAGGCAAAAATGGCAAAGCATAACAAGGCAAAGCAAGGCAAAACGGCAAAGCAAGGCAAGTCAAAAGGGCAAAGCATGACAAGGCAAGGCAAGGAAAAAGGGTATAGCAAGTCAAGGCAAGGTAAGGCAAAAGGGCAATTCAAGGAAAGGCAAAATGGCAAAGCAAGGCAAGGCAAAAGGGCAAAGCAAAGCAAGTCAAAATGGCAAAGTATGACAAGGCAAGGCAAGGAAAAAGGCTATAGCAAGTGAAGGCAAGGTAAGGCAAAAGGGCAATTCAAGGAAAGGCAAAATGGCAAAGCAAGGCAAGGCAAAAGGGGAAAGCATAACAAGGCAAAGCAAGGCAAAAGGGCAAAGCAAGGCAAGGTAAAAGGGCAAAGCATGGCAAGGCAAGGAAAAAGGGCAACTCAATGCAAGGCCGGGCAAAAGTGCAAATAAAGGCAAGGCAAGGTAAGTCAAAAGGACAAACCATGGCAAGGCCAGGAAAAAGGCCAAAGCAAGGAAAGGCAAGGCAAAAGGGGAAAGCAAGGCAAAGGAAAATGGCAAAGCAAGGCAAGGTAAGGCAAGACAAAAGGGCAAAGCAAGGCAAGGAAAAAGAGCAAAGCATGGCAATGCAAGGCAAGGCAAAAGGTCAAAAGAAAGGCAAGGCAAATCAGGGCAAAAGGAGAAAGGAAGGCAAGGCAAGTCAAGGCAAAGAGTCAAAGCAAGGCAAGGCAAAGGGTCAAAGGAAGGCATGGAAAGGCAAGGCAAAGGAAGGCAAAAGGGTAAAGCAAGGCAAGGAAAGGCAAGGCAAAAGGGGAAAGCAAAGCAAGGCAAGGCAAAATGATAAGGAAGACACGTCAAGGCAAGGCAAAGATGAAAGTAAGGCAATGCAAGGCAATTCAAAACGGCAAAACAAGGAAAGGCAAGGCAAAAGGGCAAAGCATGACAAGGCAAGGTAAGGCAAAAGGACAATGCAAGGAAAGGCAAAATGGCAAAGCAAGACAAGGCAAAAGGGCAAAGCATAATAAGGCAAAGCAAGGCAAAAGGGCAAAGCAAGGCAAGTCAAAAGGACAAAGCATGAAAAGGCAAGGCAAGGAAAAAGGGTATAGCAAGTCAAGGCAAGGTAAGGCAAAAGGGCAATTCAAGGAAATGCAAAATGGCAAAGCAAGGCAAGGCAAAAGGGCAAAGCAAAGCAAGTCAAAATGGCAAAGTATGACAAGGCAAGGCAAGGAAAAAGGGTATAGCAAGTCAAGGCAAGGTAAGGCAAAAGGGCAATTCAAGGAAAGGCAAAATGGCAAAGCAAGGCAAGGCAAAAGGGCAAAGCATAACAAGGCAAAGCAAGGCAAAAGGGCAAAGCAAGGCAAGGCAAAAGGGCAAAGCAAGGCAAGTCAAAAAGGCAAAGCATGACAAGGCAAGGCAAGGAAAAAGGGTATAGCAAGTCAAGGCAAGGTAAGGCAAAAGGGCAATTCAAGGAAAGGCAAAATGGCAAAGCAAGGCAAGGCAAAAGGGCAAAGCAAGGCCAAGCAAAAGTGCAAAGAAAGGCAAGGCAAGGTAAGTCAAAAGGACAAACCATGGCAAGGCCAGGAAAAAGGCCAAAGCAAGGAAAGGCAAGGCAAAAGGTCAAAAGAAAGGCAAGGCAAATCAGGGCAAAAGGAGAAAGGTAGGCAAGGCAAGACAAGGCAAAGAGACAAAGCAAGGCAAGGCAAAAGGGCATAGCAAGGCAAGGTAAGGCAAAGGGGCAAAGCAAGGCATGGAAAGGCAAAGGCAAGGGAAGGCAAAAGGGTAAAGCAAGGCAAGGAAAGGCAAGGGAAAAGGAGAAAGCAAAGCAAGGCAAGGCAAAAGGATAAGGAAGACACTCAAGGCAAGGCAAAGATGAAAGCAAGGCAATGCAAGGCAATTCAAAACGGCAAAACAAGGAAAGGCATGCAAAAGGGCAAAGCAAAGCAAGTCAAAAGGGCAAAGCATGACAAGGCAAGGCAAGGCAAAAGGGCAAAGCATGACAAG
Organism: Columba livia; assembly: GCF_036013475.1. Classification (NCBI taxonomy): domain Eukaryota; kingdom Metazoa; phylum Chordata; class Aves; order Columbiformes; family Columbidae; genus Columba; species Columba livia. The sequence continues at coordinate 154,856 of NW_027043081.1, forward strand.
GCAAGGTAAGGCAAAAGGGCAAATCAAGACAAGGCAAAAGGGCAAAGCATAACAAGGCAAAGCAAGGCAAAAGGGCAAAGCAAGGCAAGTCAAAAGGGCAAAGCATGACAAGGCAAGGCAAGGAAAAAGGGTATAGCAAGTCAAGGCAAGGTAAGGCAAAAGGGCAATTCAAGGAAAGGCAAAATGGCAAAGCAAGGCAAGGCAAAAGGGCAAAGCATGAAAAGGCAAGGCAAGGAAAAAGGGTATAGCAAGTCAAGGCAAGGTAAGGCAAAAGGGCAATTCAAGGAAAGGCAAAATGGCAAAGCAAGGCAAGGCAAAAGGGCAAAGCATGAAAAGGCAAGGCAAGGAAAAAGGGTATAGCAAGTCAAGGCAAGGTAAGGCAAAAGGGCAATTCAAGGAAAGACAAAATGGCAAAGCAAGGCAAGGCAAAAAGGCAAAGCATGGCAAGGCAAGGAAAAAGGGCAACTCAATGCAAGGCCAGGCAAAAGGGCAAAGAAAGGCAAGGCAAGGTAAGTCAAAAGGACAAACCATGGCAAGGCCAGGAAAAAGGCCAAAGCAAGGAAAGGCAAGGCAAAAGGGAAAAGCAAGGCAAGGGAAAATGGCAAAGCAAGGCAAGGCAAGGCAAGACAAAAGGGCAAAGCAAGGCAAGGAAAAAGAGCAAAGCATGGCAAGGCAAGGCAAGGCAAAAGGTCAAAAGAAAGGCAAGGCAAATCAGGGCAAAAGGAGAAAGGAAGGCAAGGCAAGACAAGGCAAAGAGGCAAAGCAAGGCAAGGTAAGGCAAGGCAAAAGGGGAAAGCAAAGCAAGGCAAGGCGAAAGGATAAGGAAGACACGTCAAGGCAAGGCAAAGATGAAAGTAAGGCAATGCAAGGAAATTGAAAACGGCAAAACAAGGAAAGGCAAGGCAAAAGGGCAAAGCAAAGCAAGTCAAAAGGGCAAAGCATGACAAGGCAAGGCAAGGCAAAAGGGTAAAGCATGTCAAGGCAAGGTAAGGCAAAAGGGCAATGCAAGGAAAAGCAAAATGGCAAAGCAAGACAAGGCAAAAGGGAAAGCATAACAAGGCAAAGAAAGGCAAAAGGGCAAAGCAAGACAAGGCAAAAGGGCAAAGCAAGGAAAGTCAAAAGGGCAAAGCATGACAAGGCAAGGCAAGGAAAAAGGGTATAGCAAGTCAAGGCAAGGTAAGGCAAAAGGGCAATTCAAGGAAAGGCAAAATGGCAAAGCAAGGCAAGGCAAAAGGACAAAGCAAAGCAAGTCAAAAGGGCAAAGCATGACAAGGCAAGGCAATGCAAAAGGGCAAAGCATGAAAAGGCAAGGCAAGGCAAAAGGGTAAAGCATGTCAAGGCAAGGTAAGGCAAAAGGGCAATGCAAGGAAAAGCAAAATGGCAAAGCAAGACAAGGCAAAAGGGAAAGCATAACAAGGCAAAGCAAGGCAAAAGGGCAAAGCAAGACAAGGCAAAAGGGCAAAGCAAGGAAAGTCAAAAGGGCAAAGCATGACAAGGCAAGGCAAGGAAAAAGGGTATAGCAAGTCAAGGCAAGGTAAGGCAAAAGGGCAATTCAAGGAAAGGCAAAATGGCAAAGCAAGGCAAGGCAAAAGGACAAAGCAAAGCAAGTCAAAAGGGCAAAGCATGACAAGGCAAGGCAAGGAAAAAGGGTATAGCAAGTCAAGGCAAGGTAAGGCAAAAGGGCAATTCAAGGAAAGGCAAAATGGCAAAGCAAGGCAAGGCAAAAGGGCAAAGCAAAGCAAGTCAAAATGGCAAAGTATGACAAGGCAAGGCAAGGAAAAAGGCTATAGCAAGTGAAGGCAAGGTAAGGCAAAAGGGCAATTCAAGGAAAGGCAAAATGGCAAAGCAAGGCAAGGCAAAAGGGGAAAGCATAACAAGGCAAAGCAAGGCAAAAGGGCAAAGCAAGGCAAGGTAAAAGGGCAAAGCATGGCAAGGCAAGGAAAAAGGGCAACTCAATGCAAGGCCGGGCAAAAGTGCAAATAAAGGCAAGGCAAGGTAAGTCAAAAGGACAAACCATGGCAAGGCCAGGAAAAAGGCCAAAGCAAGGAAAGGCAAGGCAAAAGGGGAAAGCAAGGCAAAGGAAAATGGCAAAGCAAGGCAAGGCAAGGCAAGACAAAAGGGCAAAGCAAGGCAAGGAAAAAGAGCAAAGCATGGCAATGCAAGGCAAGGCAAAAGGTCAAAAGAAAGGCAAGGCAAATCAGGGCAAAAGGAGAAAGGAAGGCAAGGCAAGTCAAGGCAAAGAGTCAAAGCAAGGCAAGGCAAAGGGTCAAAGGAAGGCATGGAAAGGCAAGGCAAAGGAAGGCAAAAGGGTAAAGCAAGGCAAGGAAAGGCAAGGCAAAAGGGGAAAGCAAAGCAAGGCAAGGCAAAATGATAAGGAAGACACGTCAAGGCAAGGCAAAGATGAAAGTAAGGCAATGCAAGGCAATTCAAAACGGCAAAACAAGGAAAGGCAAGGCAAAAGGGCAAAGCATGACAAGGCAAGGTAAGGCAAAAGGGCAATGCAAGGAAAGGCAAAATGGCAAAGCAAGACAAGGCAAAAGGGCAAAGCATAATAAGGCAAAGCAAGGCAAAAGGGCAAAGCAAGGCAAGTCAAAAGGACAAAGCATGACAAGGCAAGGCAAGGAAAAAGGGTATAGCAAGTCAAGGCAAGGTAAGGCAAAAGGGCAATTCAAGGAAAGGCAAAATGGCAAAGCAAGGCAAGGCAAAAGGGCAAAGCATAACAAGGCAAAGCAAGGCAAAAGGGCAAAGCAAGGCAAGGCAAAAGGGCAAAGCAAGGCAAGTCAAAAAGGCAAAGAATGACAAGGCAAGGCAAGGAAAAAGGGTATAGCAAGTCAAGGCAAGGTAAGGCAAAAGGGCAATTCAAGGAAAGGCAAAATGGCAAAGCAAGGCAAGGCAAAAGGGCAAAGCAAGGCCAAGCAAAAGTGCAAAGAAAGGCAAGGCAAGGTAAGTCAAAAGGACAAACCATGGCAAGGCCAGGAAAAAGGCCAAAGCAAGGAAAGGCAAGGCAAAAGGGGAAAGCAAGGCAAGGGAAAATGGCAAAGCAAGGCAAGGCAAGGAAAGACAAAAGGGCAAAGCAAGGCAAGGAAAAAGAGCAAAGCATGGCAAGGCAAGGCAAAAGGTCAAAAGAAAGGCAAGGCAAATCAGGGCAAAAGGAGAAAGGAAGGCAAGGCAAGACAAGGCAAAGAGACAAAGCAAGGCAAGGCAAAAGGGCATAGCAAGGCAAGGTAAGGCAAAGGGGGAAAGCAAGGCATGGAAAGGCAAAGGCAAGGGAAGGCAAAAGGGTAAAGCAAGGCAAGGAAAGGCAAGGGAAAAGGAGAAAGCAAAGCAAGGCAAGGCAAAAGGATAAGGAAGACACTCAAGGCAAGGCAAAGATGAAAGCAAGGCAATGCAAGGCAATTCAAAACGGCAAAACAAGGAAAGGCATGCAAAAGGGCAAAGCAAAGCAAGTCAAAAGGGCAAAGCATGACAAGGCAAGGCAAGGCAAAAGGGCAAAGCATGACAAGGCAAGGTAAGGCAAAAGGGCAAATCAAGACAAGGCAAAAGGGCAAAGCATAACAAGGCAAAGCAAGGCAAAAGGGCAAAGCAAGACAAGTGAAAAGGACAAAGCATGACAAGGCAAGGCAAGGAAAAAGGGTATAGCAAGTCAAGGCAAGGTAAGGCAAAAGGGCAATTCAAGGAAAGGCAAAATGGCAAAGCAAGGCAAGGCAAAAGGGCAAAGCATGATAAGGCAAGGCAAGGAAAAAGGGTATAGCAAGTCAAGGCAAGGTAAGGCAAAAGGGCAATTCAAGGAAAGACAAAATGGCAAAGCAAGGCAAGGCAAAAGGGCAAAGCATGGCAAGGCAAGGAAAAAGGGCAACTCAATGCAAGGCCAGGCAAAAGGGCAAAGAAAGGCAAGGCAAGGTAAGTCAAAAGGACAAACCATGGCAAGGCCAGGAAAAAGGCCAAAGCAAGGAAAGGCAAGGCAAAAGGGAAAAGCAAGGCAAGGGAAAATGGCAAAGCAAGGCAAGGCAAGGCAAGACAAAAGGGCAAAGCAAGGCAAGGAAAAAGAGCAAAGCATGGCAAGGCAAGGCAAGGCAAAAGGTCAAAAGAAAGGCAAGGCAAATCAGGGCAAAAGGAGAAAGGAAGGCAAGGCAAGACAAGGCAAAGAGGCAAAGCAAGGCAAGGTAAGGCAAGGCAAAAGGGGAAAGCAAAGCAAGTCAAGGCGAAAGGATAAGGAAGACACGTCAAGGCAAGGCAAAGATGAAAGTAAGGCAATGCAAGGAAATTGAAAACGGCAAAACAAGGAAAGGCAAGGCAAAAGGGCAAAGCAAAGCAAGTCAAAAGGGCAAAGCATGACAAGGCAAGGCAAGGCAAAAGGGTAAAGCATGTCAAGGCAAGGTAAGGCAAAAGGGCAATGCAAGGAAAAGCAAAATGGCAAAGCAAGACAAGGCAAAAGGGAAAGCATAACAAGGCAAAGCAAGGGAAAAGGGCAAAGCAAGACAAGGCAAAAGGGCAAAGCAAGGAAAGTCAAAAGGGCAAAGCATGACAAGGCAAGGCAAGGAAAAAGGGTATAGCAAGTCAAGGCAAGGTAAGGCAAAAGGGCAATTCAAGGAAAGGCAAAATGGCAAAGCAAGGCAAGGCAAAAGGACAAAGCAAAGCAAGTCAAAAGGGCAAAGCATGACAAGGCAAGGCAAGGAAAAAGGGTATAGCAAGTCAAGGCAAGGTAAGGCAAAAGGGCAATTCAAGGAAAGGCAAAATGGCAAAGCAAGGCAAGGCAAAAGGGCAAAGCATGAAAAGGCAAGGCAAGGAAAAAGGGTATAGCAAGTCAAGGCAAGGTAAGGCAAAAGGGCAATTCAAGGAAAGGCAAAATGGCAAAGCAAGGCAAGGCAAAAGGACAAAGCAAAGCAAGTCAAAAGGGCAAAGCATGACAAGGCAAGGCAATGCAAAAGGGCAAAGCATGAAAAGGCAAGGCAAGGCAAAAGGGTAAAGCATGTCAAGGCAAGGTAAGGCAAAAGGGCAATGCAAGGAAAAGCAAAATGGCAAAGCAAGACAAGGCAAAAGGGAAAGCATAACAAGGCAAAGCAAGGCAAATGGGCAAAGCAAGACAAGGCAAAAGGGCAAAGCAAGGAAAGTCAAAAGGGCAAAGCATGACAAGGCAAGGCAAGGAAAAAGGGTATAGCAAGTCAAGGCAAGGTAAGGCAAAAGGGCAATTCAAGGAAAGGCAAAATGGCAAAGCAAGGCAAGGCAAAAGGGCAAAGCAAAGCAAGTCAAAATGGCAAAGTATGACAAGGCAAGGCAAGGAAAAAGGGTATAGCAAGTCAAGGCAAAGTAAGGCAAAAGGGCAATTCAAGGAAAGGCAAAATGGCAAAGCAAGGCAAGTCAAAAGGGCAAAGCATGACAAGGCAAGGCAAGGAAAAAGGGTATAGCAAGTCAAGGCAAGGTAAGGCAAAAGGGCAATTCAAGGAAAGGCAAAATGGCAAAGCTAGGCAAGGCAAAAGGGCAAAGCAAGGCCAGGCAAAAGTGCAAAGAAATGCAAGGCAAGGTAAGTCAAAAGGACAAACCATGGCAAGGCCAGGAAAAAGGCCAAAGCAAGGAAAGGCAAGGCAAAAGGGGAAAGCAAGGCAAGGGAAAATGGCAAAGCAAGGCAAGGCAAGGAAAGACAAAAGGGCAAAGCAAGGCAAGGAAAAAGAGCAAAGCATGGCAAGGCAAGGCAAAAGGTCAAAAGAAAGGCAAGGCAAATCAGGGCAAAAGGAGAAAGGAAGGCAAGGTAAGACAAGGCAAAGAGACAAAGCAAGGCAAGGCAAAAGGGCATAGCAAGGCAAGGTAAGGCAAAGGGCAAAGCAAGGCATGGAAAGGCAAAGGCAAGGGAAGGCAAAAGGGTAAAGCAAGGCAAGGAAAGGCAAGGGAAAAGGAGAAAGCAAAGCAAGGCAAGGCAAAAGGATAAGGAAGACACGTCAAGGCAAGGCAAAGATGAAAGCAAGGCAATGCAAGGCAATTCAAAACGGCAAAACAAGGAAAGGCAAGGCAAAAGGGCAAAGCAAAGCAAGTCAAAAGGGCAAAGCATGACAAGGCAAGGCAAGGCAAAAGGGCAAAGCATGACAAGGCAAGGTAAGGCAAAAGGGCAATGCAAGGAAAGGCAAAATGGCAAAGCAGGACAAGGCAAAAATGGCAAAGCATAACAAGGCAAAGCAAGGCAAAACGGCAAAGCAAGGCAAGTCAAAAGGGCAAAGCATGACAAGGCAAGGCAAGGAAAAAGGGTATAGCAAGTCAAGGCAAGGTAAGGCAAAAGGGCAATTCAAGGAAAGGCAAAATGGCAAAGCAAGGCAAGGCAAAAGGGCAAAGCAAAGCAAGTCAAAATGGCAAAGTATGACAAGGCAAGGCAAGGAAAAAGGCTATAGCAAGTGAAGGCAAGGTAAGGCAAAAGGGCAATTCAAGGAAAGGCAAAATGGCAAAGCAAGGCAAGGCAAAAGGGGAAAGCATAACAAGGCAAAGCAAGGCAAAAGGGCAAAGCAAGGCAAGTCAAAAGGACAAAGCATGACAAGGCAAGGCAAGGAAAAAGGGTATAGCAAGTCAAGGCAAGGTAAGGCAAAAGGGCAATTCAAGGAAATGCAAAATGGCAAAGCAAGGCAAGGCAAAAGGGCAAAGCAAAGCAAGTCAAAATGGCAAAGTATGACAAGGCAAGGCAAGGAAAAAGGGTATAGCAAGTCAAGGCAAGGTAAGGCAAAAGGGCAATTCAAGGAAAGGCAAAATGGCAAAGCAAGGCAAGGCAAAAGGGCAAAGCATAACAAGGCAAAGCAAGGCAAAAGGGCAAAGCAAGGCAAGGCAAAAGGGCAAAGCAAGGCAAGTCAAAAAGGCAAAGCATGACAAGGCAAGGCAAGGAAAAAGGGTATAGCAAGTCAAGGCAAGGTAAGGCAAAAGGGCAATTCAAGGAAAGGCAAAATGGCAAAGCAAGGCAAGGCAAAAGGGCAAAGCAAGGCCAAGCAAAAGTGCAAAGAAAGGCAAGGCAAGGTAAGTCAAAAGGACAAACCATGGCAAGGCCAGGAAAAAGGCCAAAGCAAGGAAAGGCAAGGCAAAAGGTCAAAAGAAAGGCAAGGCAAATCAGGGCAAAAGGAGAAAGGTAGGCAAGGCAAGACAAGGCAAAGAGACAAAGCAAGGCAAGGCAAAAGGGCATAGCAAGGCAAGGTAAGGCAAAGGGGCAAAGCAAGGCATGGAAAGGCAAAGGCAAGGGAAGGCAAAAGGGTAAAGCAAGGCAAGGAAAGGCAAGGGAAAAGGAGAAAGCAAAGCAAGGCAAGGCAAAAGGATAAGGAAGACACTCAAGGCAAGGCAAAGATGAAAGCAAGGCAATGCAAGGCAATTCAAAACGGCAAAACAAGGAAAGGCATGCAAAAGGGCAAAGCAAAGCAAGTCAAAAGGGCAAAGCATGACAAGGCAAGGCAAGGCAAAAGGGCAAAGCATGACAAGGCAAGGTAAGGCAAAAGGGCAAATCAAGACAAGGCAAAAGGGCAAAGCATAACAAGGCAAAGCAAGGCAAAAGGGCAAAGCAAGGCAAGTCAAAAGGGCAAAGCATGACAAGGCAAGGCAAGGAAAAAGGGTATAGCAAGTCAAGGCAAGGTAAGGCAAAAGGGCAATTCAAGGAAAGGCAAAATGGCAAAGCAAGGCAAGGCAAAAGGGCAAAGCATGAAAAGGCAAGGCAAGGAAAAAGGGTATAGCAAGTCAAGGCAAGGTAAGGCAAAAGGGCAATTCAAGGAAAGGCAAAATGGCAAAGCAAGGCAAGGCAAAAGGGCAAAGCATGAAAAGGCAAGGCAAGGAAAAAGGGTATAGCAAGTCAAGGCAAGGTAAGGCAAAAGGGCAATTCAAGGAAAGACAAAATGGCAAAGCAAGGCAAGGCAAAAGGGCAAAGCATGGCAAGGCAAGGAAAAAGGGCAACTCAATGCAAGGCCAGGCAAAAGGGCAAAGAAAGGCAAGGCAAGGTAAGTCAAAAGGACAAACCATGGCAAGGCCAGGAAAAAGGCCAAAGCAAGGAAAGGCAAGGCAAAAGGGAAAAGCAAGGCAAGGGAAAATGGCAAAGCAAGGCAAGGCAAGGCAAGACAAAAGGGCAAAGCAAGGCAAGGAAAAAGAGCAAAGCATGGCAAGGCAAGGCAAGGCAAAAGGTCAAAAGAAAGGCAAGGCAAATCAGGGCAAAAGGAGAAAGGAAGGCAAGGCAAGACAAGGCAAAGAGGCAAAGCAAGGCAAGGTAAGGCAAGGCAAAAGGGGAAAGCAAAGCAAGGCAAGGCGAAAGGATAAGGAAGACACGTCAAGGCAAGGCAAAGATGAAAGTAAGGCAATGCAAGGAAATTGAAAACGGCAAAACAAGGAAAGGCGAGGCAAAAGGGCAAAGCAAAGCAAGTCAAAAGGGCAAAGCATGACAAGGCAAGGCAAGGCAAAAGGGTAAAGCATGTCAAGGCAAGGTAAGGCAAAAGGGCAATGCAAGGAAAAGCAAAATGGCAAAGCAAGACAAGGCAAAAGGGAAGGCATAACAAGGCAAAGAAAGGCAAAAGGGCAAAGCAAGACAAGGCAAAAGGGCAAAGCAAGGAAAGTCAAAAGGGCAAAGCATGACAAGGCAAGGCAAGGAAAAAGGGTATAGCAAGTCAAGGCAAGGTAAGGCAAAAGGGCAATTCAAGGAAAGGCAAAATGGCAAAGCAAGGCAAGGCAAAAGGACAAAGCAAAGCAAGTCAAAAGGGCAAAGCATGACAAGGCAAGGCAATGCAAAAGGGCAAAGCATGAAAAGGCAAGGCAAGGCAAAAGGGTAAAGCATGTCAAGGCAAGGTAAGGCAAAAGGGCAATGCAAGGAAAAGCAAAATGGCAAAGCAAGACAAGGCAAAAGGGAAAGCATAACAAGGCAAAGCAAGGCAAAAGGGCAAAGCAAGACAAGGCAAAAGGGCAAAGCAAGGAAAGTCAAAAGGGCAAAGCATGAAAAGGCAAGGCAAGGAAAAAGGGTATAGCAAGTCAAGGCAAGGTAAGGCAAAAGGGCAATTCAAGGAAAGGCAAAATGGCAAAGCAAGGCAAGGCAAAAGGACAAAGCAAAGCAAGTCAAAAGGGCAAAGCATGACAAGGCAAGGCAAGGAAAAAGGGTATAGCAAGTCAAGGCAAGGTAAGGCAAAAGGGCAATTCAAGGAAAGGCAAAATGGCAAAGCAAGGCAAGTCAAAAGGGCAAAGCATGACAAGGCAAGGCAAGGAAAAAGGGTATAGCAAGTCAAGGCAAGGTAAGGCAAAAGGGCAATTCAAGGAAAGGCAAAATGGCAAAGCAAGGCAAGGCAAAAGGGCAAAGCAAAGCAAGTCAAAATGGCAAAGTATGACAAGGCAAGGCAAGGAAAAAGGCTATAGCAAGTCAAGGCAAGGTAAGGCAAAAGGGCAATTCAAGGAAAGGCAAAATGGCAAAGCAAGGCAAGGCAAAAGGGCAAAGCATAACAAGGCAAAGCAAGGCAAAAGGGCAAAGCAAGGCAAGGCAAAAGGGCAAAGCATGGCAAGGCAAGGAAAAAGGGCAACTCAATGCAAGACCGGGCAAAAGTGCAAAGAAAGGCAAGGCAAGGTAAGTCAAAAGGACAAACCATGGCAAGGCCAGGAAAAAGGCCAAAGCAAGGAAAGGCAAGGCAAAAGGGGAAAGCAAGGCAAGGGAAAATGGCAAAGCAAGGCAAGGCAAGGAAAGACAAAAGGGCAAAGCAAGGCAAGGGAAAAGAGCAAAGCATGGCAAGGCAAGGCAAAAGGTCAAAAGAAAGGCAAGGCAAATCAGGGCAAAAGGAGAAAGGAAGGCAAGGCAAGTCAAGGCAAAGAGTCAAAGCAAGGCAAGGCAAAGGGTCAAAGGAAGGCATGGAAAGGCAAGGCAAAGGAAGGCAAAAGGGTAAAGCAAGGCAAGGAAAGGCAAGGCAAAAGGGGAAAGCAAAGCAAGGCAAGGCAAAATGATAAGGAAGACACGTCAAGGCAAGGCAAAGATGAAAGTAAGGCAATGCAAGGCAATTCAAAACGGCAAAACAAGGAAAGGCAAGGCAAAAGGGCAAAGCAAAGCAAGTGAAAAGGGCAAAGCATGACAAGGCAAGGCAAGGCAAAAGGGCAAAGCATGACAAGGCAAGGTAAGGCAAAAGGGCAATGCAAGGAAAGGCAAAATGGCAAAGCTAGACAAGGCAAAAATGGCAAAGCATAACAAGGCAAAGCAAGGCAAAACGGCAAAGCAAGGCAAGTCAAAAGGGCAAAGCATGACAAGGCAAGGCAAGGAAAAAGGGTATAGCAAGTGAAGGCAAGGTAAGGCAAAAGGGCAATTCAAGGAAAGGCAAAATGGCAAAGCAAGGCAAGGCAAAAGGGGAAAGCATAACAAGGCAAAGCAAGGCAAAAGGGCAAAGCAAGGCAAGGTAAAAGGGCAAAGCATGGCAAGGCAAGGAAAAAGGGCAACTCAATGCAAGGCCGGGCAAAAGTGCAAATAAAGGCAAGGCAAGGTAAGTCAAAAGGACAAACCATGGCAAGGCCAGGAAAAAGGCCAAAGCAAGGAAAGGCAAGGCAAAAGGGGAAAGCAAGGCAAGGGAAAATGGCAAAGCAAGGCAAGGTAAGGCAAGACAAAAGGGCAAAGCAAGGCAAGGAAAAAGAGCAAAGCATGGCAATGCAAGGCAAGGCAAAAGGTCAAAAGAAAGGCAAGGCAAATCAGGGCAAAAGGAGAAAGGAAGGCAAGGCAAGTCAAGGCAAAGAGTCAAAGCAAGGCAAGGCAAAGGGTCAAAGGAAGGCATGGAAAGGCAAGGCAAAGGAAGGCAAAAGGGTAAAGCAAGGCAAGGAAAGGCAAGGCAAAAGGGGAAAGCAAAGCAAGGCAAGGCAAAATGATAAGGAAGACACGTCAAGGCAAGGCAAAGATGAAAGTAAGGCAATGCAAGGCAATTCAAAACGGCAAAACAAGGAAAGGCAAGGCAAAAGGGCAAAGCATGACAAGGCAAGGTAAGGCAAAAGGGCAATGCAAGGAACGGCAAAATGGCAAAGCAAGACAAGGCAAAAGGGCAAAGCATAATAAGGCAAAGCAAGGCAAAAGGGCAAAGCAAGGCAAGTCAAAAGGACAAAGCATGACAAGGCAAGGCAAGGAAAAAGGGTATAGCAAGTCAAGGCAAGGTAAGGCAAAAGGGCAATTCAAGGAAATGCAAAATGGCAAAGCAAGGCAAGGCAAAAGCGCAAAGCAAAGCAAGTCAAAATGGCAAAGTATGACAAGGCAAGGCAAGGAAAAAGGGTATAGCAAGTCAAGGCAAGGTAAGGCAAAAGGGCAATTCAAGGAAAGGCAAAATGGCAAAGCAAGGCAAGGCAAAAGGGCAAAGCATAACAAGGCAAAGCAAGGCAAAAGGGCAAAGCAAGGCAAGGCAAAAGGGCAAAGCAAGGCAAGTCAAAAAGGCAAAGCATGACAAGGCAAGGCAAGGAAAAAGGGTATAGCAAGTCAAGGCAAGGTAAGGCAAAAGGGCAATTCAAGGAAAGGCAAAATGGCAAAGCAAGGCAAGGCAAAAGGGCAAAGCAAGGCCAAGCAAAAGTGCAAAGAAAGGCAAGGCAAGGTAAGTCAAAAGGACAAACCATGGCAAGGCCAGGAAAAAGGCCAAAGCAAGGAAAGGCAAGGCAAAAGGTCAAAAGAAAGGCAAGGCAAATCAGGGCAAAAGGAGAAAGGTAGGCAAGGCAAGACAAGGCAAAGAGACAAAGCAAGGCAAGTCAAAAGGGCAAAGCATGACAAGGCAAGGCAAGGCAAAAGGGCAAAGCATGACAAGGCAAGGTAAGGCAAAAGGGCAAATCAAGACAAGGCAAAAGGGCAAAGCATAACAAGGCAAAGCAAGGCAAAAGGGCAAAGCAAGACAAGTGAAAAGGACAAAGCATGACAAGGCAAGGCAAGGAAAAAGGGTATAGCAAGTCAAGGCAAGGTAAGGCAAAAGGGCAATTCAAGGAAAGGCAAAATGGCAAAGCAAGGCAAGGCAAAAGGGCAAAGCATGATAAGGCAAGGCAAGGAAAAAGGGTATAGCAAGTCAAGGCAAGGTAAGGCAAAAGGGCAATTCAAGGAAAGACAAAATGGCAAAGCAAGGCAAGGCAAAAGGGCAAAGCATGGCAAGGCAAGGAAAAAGGGCAACTCAATGCAAGGCCAGGCAAAAGGGCAAAGAAAGGCAAGGCAAGGTAAGTCAAAAGGACAAACCATGGCAAGGCCAGGAAAAAGGCCAAAGCAAGGAAAGGCAAGGCAAAAGGGAAAAGCAAGGCAAGGGAAAATGGCAAAGCAAGGCAAGGCAAGGCAAGACAAAAGGGCAAAGCAAGGCAAGGAAAAAGAGCAAAGCATGGCAAGGCAAGGCAAGGCAAAAGGTCAAAAGAAAGGCAAGGCAAATCAGGGCAAAAGGAGAAAGGAAGGCAAGGCAAGACAAGGCAAAGAGGCAAAGCAAGGCAAGGTAAGGCAAGGCAAAAGGGGAAAGCAAAGCAAGTCAAGGCGAAAGGATAAGGAAGACACGTCAAGGCAAGGCAAAGATGAAAGTAAGGCAATGCAAGGAAATTGAAAACGGCAAAACAAGGAAAGGCAAGGCAAAAGGGCAAAGCAAAGCAAGTCAAAAGGGCAAAGCATGACAAGGCAAGGCAAGGCAAAAGGGTAAAGCATGTCAAGGCAAGGTAAGGCAAAAGGGCAATGCAAGGAAAAGCAAAATGGCAAAGCAAGACAAGGCAAAAGGGAAAGCATAACAAGGCAAAGCAAGGGAAAAGGGCAAAGCAAGACAAGGCAAAAGGGCAAAGCAAGGAAAGTCAAAAGGGCAAAGCATGACAAGGCAAGGCAAGGAAAAAGGGTATAGCAAGTCAAGGCAAGGTAAGGCAAAAGGGCAATTCAAGGAAAGGCAAAATGGCAAAGCAAGGCAAGGCAAAAGGACAAAGCAAAGCAAGTCAAAAGGGCAAAGCATGACAAGGCAAGGCAAGGAAAAAGGGTATAGCAAGTCAAGGCAAGGTAAGGCAAAAGGGCAATTCAAGGAAAGGCAAAATGGCAAAGCAAGGCAAGGCAAAAGGGCAAAGCATGAAAAGGCAAGGCAAGGAAAAAGGGTATAGCAAGTCAAGGCAAGGTAAGGCAAAAGGGCAATTCAAGGAAAGGCAAAATGGCAAAGCAAGGCAAGGCAAAAGGACAAAGCAAAGCAAGTCAAAAGGGCAAAGCATGACAAGGCAAGGCAATGCAAAAGGGCAAAGCATGAAAAGGCAAGGCAAGGCAAAAGGGTAAAGCATGTCAAGGCAAGGTAAGGCAAAAGGGCAATGCAAGGAAAAGCAAAATGGCAAAGCAAGACAAGGCAAAAGGGAAAGCATAACAAGGCAAAGCAAGGCAAATGGGCAAAGCAAGACAAGGCAAAAGGGCAAAGCAAGGAAAGTCAAAAGGGCAAAGCATGACAAGGCAAGGCAAGGAAAAAGGGTATAGCAAGTCAAGGCAAGGTAAGGCAAAAGGGCAATTCAAGGAAAGGCAAAATGGCAAAGCAAGGCAAGTCAAAAGGGCAAAGCATGACAAGGCAAGGCAAGGAAAAAGGGTATAGCAAGTCAAGGCAAGGTAAGGCAAAAGGGCAATTCAAGGAAAGGCAAAATGGCAAAGCTAGGCAAGGCAAAAGGGCAAAGCAAGGCCAGGCAAAAGTGCAAAGAAATGCAAGGCAAGGTAAGTCAAAAGGACAAACCATGGCAAGGCCAGGAAAAAGGCCAAAGCAAGGAAAGGCAAGGCAAAAGGGGAAAGCAAGGCAAGGGAAAATGGCAAAGCAAGGCAAGGCAAGGAAAGACAAAAGGGCAAAGCAAGGCAAGGAAAAAGAGCAAAGCATGGCAAGGCAAGGCAAAAGGTCAAAAGAAAGGCAAGGCAAATCAGGGCAAAAGGAGAAAGGAAGGCAAGGTAAGACAAGGCAAAGAGACAAAGCAAGGCAAGGCAAAAGGGCATAGCAAGGCAAGGTAAGGCAAAGGGCAAAGCAAGGCATGGAAAGGCAAAGGCAAGGGAAGGCAAAAGGGTAAAGCAAGGCAAGGAAAGGCAAGGGAAAAGGAGAAAGCAAAGCAAGGCAAGGCAAAAGGATAAGGAAGACACGTCAAGGCAAGGCAAAGATGAAAGCAAGGCAATGCAAGGCAATTCAAAACGGCAAAACAAGGAAAGGCAAGGCAAAAGGGCAAAGCAAAGCAAGTCAAAAGGGCAAAGCATGACAAGGCAAGGCAAGGCAAAAGGGCAAAGCATGACAAGGCAAGGTAAGGCAAAAGGGCAATGCAAGGAAAAGCAAAATGGCAAAGCAAGACAAGGCAAAAGGGAAGGCATAACAAGGCAAAGAAAGGCAAAAGGGCAAAGCAAGACAAGGCAAAAGGGCAAAGCAAGGAAAGTCAAAAGGGCAAAGCATGACAAGGCAAGGCAAGGAAAAAGGGTATAGCAAGTCAAGGCAAGGTAAGGCAAAAGGGCAATTCAAGGAAAGGCAAAATGGCAAAGCAAGGCAAGGCAAAAGGACAAAGCAAAGCAAGTCAAAAGGGCAAAGCATGACAAGGCAAGGCAATGCAAAAGGGCAAAGCATGAAAAGGCAAGGCAAGGCAAAAGGGTAAAGCATGTCAAGGCAAGGTAAGGCAAAAGGGCAATGCAAGGAAAAGCAAAATGGCAAAGCAAGACAAGGCAAAAGGGAAAGCATAACAAGGCAAAGCAAGGCAAAAGGGCAAAGCAAGACAAGGCAAAAGGGCAAAGCAAGGAAAGTCAAAAGGGCAAAGCATGAAAAGGCAAGGCAAGGAAAAAGGGTATAGCAAGTCAAGGCAAGGTAAGGCAAAAGGGCAATTCAAGGAAAGGCAAAATGGCAAAGCAAGGCAAGGCAAAAGGACAAAGCAAAGCAAGTCAAAAGGGCAAAGCATGACAAGGCAAGGCAAGGAAAAAGGGTATAGCAAGTCAAGGCAAGGTAAGGCAAAAGGGCAATTCAAGGAAAGGCAAAATGGCAAAGCAAGGCAAGTCAAAAGGGCAAAGCATGACAAGGCAAGGCAAGGAAAAAGGGTATAGCAAGTCAAGGCAAGGTAAGGCAAAAGGGCAATTCAAGGAAAGGCAAAATGGCAAAGCAAGGCAAGGCAAAAGGGCAAAGCAAAGCAAGTCAAAATGGCAAAGTATGACAAGGCAAGGCAAGGAAAAAGGCTATAGCAAGTCAAGGCAAGGTAAGGCAAAAGGGCAATTCAAGGAAAGGCAAAATGGCAAAGCAAGGCAAGGCAAAAGGGCAAAGCATAACAAGGCAAAGCAAGGCAAAAGGGCAAAGCAAGGCAAGGCAAAAGGGCAAAGCATGGCAAGGCAAGGAAAAAGGGCAACTCAATGCAAGACCGGGCAAAAGTGCAAAGAAAGGCAAGGCAAGGTAAGTCAAAAGGACAAACCATGGCAAGGCCAGGAAAAAGGCCAAAGCAAGGAAAGGCAAGGCAAAAGGGGAAAGCAAGGCAAGGGAAAATGGCAAAGCAAGGCAAGGCAAGGAAAGACAAAAGGGCAAAGCAAGGCAAGGGAAAAGAGCAAAGCATGGCAAGGCAAGGCAAAAGGTCAAAAGAAAGGCAAGGCAAATCAGGGCAAAAGGAGAAAGGAAGGCAAGGCAAGTCAAGGCAAAGAGTCAAAGCAAGGCAAGGCAAAGGGTCAAAGGAAGGCATGGAAAGGCAAGGCAAAGGAAGGCAAAAGGGTAAAGCAAGGCAAGGAAAGGCAAGGCAAAAGGGGAAAGCAAAGCAAGGCAAGGCAAAATGATAAGGAAGACACGTCAAGGCAAGGCAAAGATGAAAGTAAGGCAATGCAAGGCAATTCAAAACGGCAAAACAAGGAAAGGCAAGGCAAAAGGGCAAAGCAAAGCAAGTGAAAAGGGCAAAGCATGACAAGGCAAGGCAAGGCAAAAGGGCAAAGCATGACAAGGCAAGGTAAGGCAAAAGGGCAATGCAAGGAAAGGCAAAATGGCAAAGCTAGACAAGGCAAAAATGGCAAAGCATAACAAGGCAAAGCAAGGCAAAACGGCAAAGCAAGGCAAGTCAAAAGGGCAAAGCATGACAAGGCAAGGCAAGGAAAAAGGGTATAGCAAGTGAAGGCAAGGTAAGGCAAAAGGGCAATTCAAGGAAAGGCAAAATGGCAAAGCAAGGCAAGGCAAAAGGGGAAAGCATAACAAGGCAAAGCAAGGCAAAAGGGCAAAGCAAGGCAAGGTAAAAGGGCAAAGCATGGCAAGGCAAGGAAAAAGGGCAACTCAATGCAAGGCCGGGCAAAAGTGCAAATAAAGGCAAGGCAAGGTAAGTCAAAAGGACAAACCATGGCAAGGCCAGGAAAAAGGCCAAAGCAAGGAAAGGCAAGGCAAAAGGGGAAAGCAAGGCAAGGGAAAATGGCAAAGCAAGGCAAGGTAAGGCAAGACAAAAGGGCAAAGCAAGGCAAGGAAAAAGAGCAAAGCATGGCAATGCAAGGCAAGGCAAAAGGTCAAAAGAAAGGCAAGGCAAATCAGGGCAAAAGGAGAAAGGAAGGCAAGGCAAGTCAAGGCAAAGAGTCAAAGCAAGGCAAGGCAAAGGGTCAAAGGAAGGCATGGAAAGGCAAGGCAAAGGAAGGCAAAAGGGTAAAGCAAGGCAAGGAAAGGCAAGGCAAAAGGGGAAAGCAAAGCAAGGCAAGGCAAAATGATAAGGAAGACACGTCAAGGCAAGGCAAAGATGAAAGTAAGGCAATGCAAGGCAATTCAAAACGGCAAAACAAGGAAAGGCAAGGCAAAAGGGCAAAGCATGACAAGGCAAGGTAAGGCAAAAGGGCAATGCAAGGAACGGCAAAATGGCAAAGCAAGACAAGGCAAAAGGGCAAAGCATAATAAGGCAAAGCAAGGCAAAAGGGCAAAGCAAGGCAAGTCAAAAGGACAAAGCATGACAAGGCAAGGCAAGGAAAAAGGGTATAGCAAGTCAAGGCAAGGTAAGGCAAAAGGGCAATTCAAGGAAATGCAAAATGGCAAAGCAAGGCAAGGCAAAAGCGCAAAGCAAAGCAAGTCAAAATGGCAAAGTATGACAAGGCAAGGCAAGGAAAAAGGGTATAGCAAGTCAAGGCAAGGTAAGGCAAAAGGGCAATTCAAGGAAAGGCAAAATGGCAAAGCAAGGCAAGGCAAAAGGGCAAAGCATAACAAGGCAAAGCAAGGCAAAAGGGCAAAGCAAGGCAAGGCAAAAGGGCAAAGCAAGGCAAGTCAAAAAGGCAAAGCATGACAAGGCAAGGCAAGGAAAAAGGGTATAGCAAGTCAAGGCAAGGTAAGGCAAAAGGGCAATTCAAGGAAAGGCAAAATGGCAAAGCAAGGCAAGGCAAAAGGGCAAAGCAAGGCCAAGCAAAAGTGCAAAGAAAGGCAAGGCAAGGTAAGTCAAAAGGACAAACCATGGCAAGGCCAGGAAAAAGGCCAAAGCAAGGAAAGGCAAGGCAAAAGGTCAAAAGAAAGGCAAGGCAAATCAGGGCAAAAGGAGAAAGGTAGGCAAGGCAAGACAAGGCAAAGAGACAAAGCAAGGCAAGTCAAAAGGGCAAAGCATGACAAGGCAAGGCAAGGCAAAAGGGCAAAGCATGACAAGGCAAGGTAAGGCAAAAGGGCAAATCAAGACAAGGCAAAAGGGCAAAGCATAACAAGGCAAAGCAAGGCAAAAGGGCAAAGCAAGACAAGTGAAAAGGACAAAGCATGACAAGGCAAGGCAAGGAAAAAGGGTATAGCAAGTCAAGGCAAGGTAAGGCAAAAGGGCAATTCAAGGAAAGGCAAAATGGCAAAGCAAGGCAAGGCAAAAGGGCAAAGCATGATAAGGCAAGGCAAGGAAAAAGGGTATAGCAAGTCAAGGCAAGGTAAGGCAAAAGGGCAATTCAAGGAAAGACAAAATGGCAAAGCAAGGCAAGGCAAAAGGGCAAAGCATGGCAAGGCAAGGAAAAAGGGCAACTCAATGCAAGGCCAGGCAAAAGGGCAAAGAAAGGCAAGGCAAGGTAAGTCAAAAGGACAAACCATGGCAAGGCCAGGAAAAAGGCCAAAGCAAGGAAAGGCAAGGCAAAAGGGAAAAGCAAGGCAAGGGAAAATGGCAAAGCAAGGCAAGGCAAGGCAAGACAAAAGGGCAAAGCAAGGCAAGGAAAAAGAGCAAAGCATGGCAAGGCAAGGCAAGGCAAAAGGTCAAAAGAAAGGCAAGGCAAATCAGGGCAAAAGGAGAAAGGAAGGCAAGGCAAGACAAGGCAAAGAGGCAAAGCAAGGCAAGGTAAGGCAAGGCAAAAGGGGAAAGCAAAGCAAGTCAAGGCGAAAGGATAAGGAAGACACGTCAAGGCAAGGCAAAGATGAAAGTAAGGCAATGCAAGGAAATTGAAAACGGCAAAACAAGGAAAGGCAAGGCAAAAGGGCAAAGCAAAGCAAGTCAAAAGGGCAAAGCATGACAAGGCAAGGCAAGGCAAAAGGGTAAAGCATGTCAAGGCAAGGTAAGGCAAAAGGGCAATGCAAGGAAAAGCAAAATGGCAAAGCAAGACAAGGCAAAAGGGAAAGCATAACAAGGCAAAGCAAGGGAAAAGGGCAAAGCAAGACAAGGCAAAAGGGCAAAGCAAGGAAAGTCAAAAGGGCAAAGCATGACAAGGCAAGGCAAGGAAAAAGGGTATAGCAAGTCAAGGCAAGGTAAGGCAAAAGGGCAATTCAAGGAAAGGCAAAATGGCAAAGCAAGGCAAGGCAAAAGGACAAAGCAAAGCAAGTCAAAAGGGCAAAGCATGACAAGGCAAGGCAAGGAAAAAGGGTATAGCAAGTCAAGGCAAGGTAAGGCAAAAGGGCAATTCAAGGAAAGGCAAAATGGCAAAGCAAGGCAAGGCAAAAGGGCAAAGCATGAAAAGGCAAGGCAAGGAAAAAGGGTATAGCAAGTCAAGGCAAGGTAAGGCAAAAGGGCAATTCAAGGAAAGGCAAAATGGCAAAGCAAGGCAAGGCAAAAGGACAAAGCAAAGCAAGTCAAAAGGGCAAAGCATGACAAGGCAAGGCAATGCAAAAGGGCAAAGCATGAAAAGGCAAGGCAAGGCAAAAGGGTAAAGCATGTCAAGGCAAGGTAAGGCAAAAGGGCAATGCAAGGAAAAGCAAAATGGCAAAGCAAGACAAGGCAAAAGGGAAAGCATAACAAGGCAAAGCAAGGCAAATGGGCAAAGCAAGACAAGGCAAAAGGGCAAAGCAAGGAAAGTCAAAAGGGCAAAGCATGACAAGGCAAGGCAAGGAAAAAGGGTATAGCAAGTCAAGGCAAGGTAAGGCAAAAGGGCAATTCAAGGAAAGGCAAAATGGCAAAGCAAGGCAAGTCAAAAGGGCAAAGCATGACAAGGCAAGGCAAGGAAAAAGGGTATAGCAAGTCAAGGCAAGGTAAGGCAAAAGGGCAATTCAAGGAAAGGCAAAATGGCAAAGCTAGGCAAGGCAAAAGGGCAAAGCAAGGCCAGGCAAAAGTGCAAAGAAATGCAAGGCAAGGTAAGTCAAAAGGACAAACCATGGCAAGGCCAGGAAAAAGGCCAAAGCAAGGAAAGGCAAGGCAAAAGGGGAAAGCAAGGCAAGGGAAAATGGCAAAGCAAGGCAAGGCAAGGAAAGACAAAAGGGCAAAGCAAGGCAAGGAAAAAGAGCAAAGCATGGCAAGGCAAGGCAAAAGGTCAAAAGAAAGGCAAGGCAAATCAGGGCAAAAGGAGAAAGGAAGGCAAGGTAAGACAAGGCAAAGAGACAAAGCAAGGCAAGGCAAAAGGGCATAGCAAGGCAAGGTAAGGCAAAGGGCAAAGCAAGGCATGGAAAGGCAAAGGCAAGGGAAGGCAAAAGGGTAAAGCAAGGCAAGGAAAGGCAAGGGAAAAGGAGAAAGCAAAGCAAGGCAAGGCAAAAGGATAAGGAAGACACGTCAAGGCAAGGCAAAGATGAAAGCAAGGCAATGCAAGGCAATTCAAAACGGCAAAACAAGGAAAGGCAAGGCAAAAGGGCAAAGCAAAGCAAGTCAAAAGGGCAAAGCATGACAAGGCAAGGCAAGGCAAAAGGGCAAAGCATGACAAGGCAAGGTAAGGCAAAAGGGCAATGCAAGGAAAGGCAAAATGGCAAAGCAGGACAAGGCAAAAATGGCAAAGCATAACAAGGCAAAGCAAGGCAAAACGGCAAAGCAAGGCAAGTCAAAAGGGCAAAGCATGACAAGGCAAGGCAAGGAAAAAGGGTATAGCAAGTCAAGGCAAGGTAAGGCAAAAGGGCAATTCAAGGAAAGGCAAAATGGCAAAGCAAGGCAAGGCAAAAGGGCAAAGCAAAGCAAGTCAAAATGGCAAAGTATGACAAGGCAAGGCAAGGAAAAAGGCTATAGCAAGTGAAGGCAAGGTAAGGCAAAAGGGCAATTCAAGGAAAGGCAAAATGGCAAAGCAAGGCAAGGCAAAAGGGGAAAGCATAACAAGGCAAAGCAAGGCAAAAGGGAAAAGCAAGGCAAGGTAAAAGGGCAAAGCATGGCAAGGCAAGGAAAAAGGGCAACTCAATGCAAGGCCGGGCAAAAGTGCAAATAAAGGCAAGGCAAGGTAAGTCAAAAGGACAAACCATGGCAAGGCCAGGAAAAAGGCCAAAGCAAGGAAAGGCAAGGCAAAAGGGGAAAGCAAGGCAAAGGAAAATGGCAAAGCAAGGCAAGGTAAGGCAAGACAAAAGGGCAAAGCAAGGCAAGGAAAAAGAGCAAAGCATGGCAATGCAAGGCAAGGCAAAAGGTCAAAAGAAAGGCAAGGCAAATCAGGGCAAAAGGAGAAAGGAAGGCAAGGCAAGTCAAGGCAAAGAGTCAAAGCAAGGCAAGGCAAAGGGTCAAAGGAAGGCATGGAAAGGCAAGGCAAAGGAAGGCAAAAGGGTAAAGCAAGGCAAGGAAAGGCAACGCAAAAGGGGAAAGCAAAGCAAGGCAAGGCAAAATGATAAGGAAGACACGTCAAGGCAAGGCAAAGATGAAAGTAAGGCAATGCAAGGCAATTCAAAACGGCAAAACAAGGAAAGGCAAGGCAAAAGGGCAAAGCATGACAAGGCAAGGTAAGGCAAAAGGGCAATGCAAGGAAAGGCAAAATGGCAAAGCAAGACAAGGCAAAAGGGCAAAGCATAATAAGGCAAAGCAAGGCAAAAGGGCAAAGCAAGGCAAGTCAAAAGGACAAAGCATGACAAGGCAAGGCAAGGAAAAAGGGTATAGCAAGTCAAGGCAAGGTAAGGCAAAAGGGCAATTCAAGGAAATGCAAAATGGCAAAGCAAGGCAAGGCAAAAGGGCAAAGCAAAGCAAGTCAAAATGGCAAAGTATGACAAGGCAAGGCAAGGAAAAAGGGTATAGCAAGTCAAGGCAAGGTAAGGCAAAAGGGCAATTCAAGGAAAGGCAAAATGGCAAAGCAAGGCAAGGCAAAAGGGCAAAGCATAACAAGGCAAAGCAAGGCAAAAGGGCAAAGCAAGGCAAGGCAAAAGGGCAAAGCAAGGCAAGTCAAAAAGGCAAAGCATGACAAGGCAAGGCAAGGAAAAAGGGTATAGCAAGTCAAGGCAAGGTAAGGCAAAAGGGCAATTCAAGGAAAGGCAAAATGGCAAAGCAAGGCAAGGCAAAAGGGCAAAGCAAGGCCAAGCAAAAGTGCAAAGAAAGGCAAGGCAAGGTAAGTCAAAAGGACAAACCATGGCAAGGCCAGGAAAAAGGCCAAAGCAAGGAAAGGCAAGGCAAAAGGTCAAAAGAAAGGCAAGGCAAATCAGGGCAAAAGGAGAAAGGTAGGCAAGGCAAGACAAGGCAAAGAGACAAAGCAAGGCAAGGCAAAAGGGCATAGCAAGGCAAGGTAAGGCAAAGGGGCAAAGCAAGGCATGGAAAGGCAAAGGCAAGGGAAGGCAAAAGGGTAAAGCAAGGCAAGGAAAGGCAAGGGAAAAGGAGAAAGCAAAGCAAGGCAAGGCAAAAGGATAAGGAAGACACTCAAGGCAAGGCAAAGATGAAAGCAAGGCAATGCAAGGCAATTCAAAACGGCAAAACAAGGAAAGGCATGCAAAAGGGCAAAGCAAAGCAAGTCAAAAGGGCAAAGCATGACAAGGCAAGGCAAGGCAAAAGGGCAAAGCATGACAAGGCAAGGTAAGGCAAAAGGGCAAATCAAGACAAGGCAAAAGGGCAAAGCATAACAAGGCAAAGCAAGGCAAAAGGGCAAAGCAAGGCAAGTCAAAAGGGCAAAGCATGACAAGGCAAGGCAAGGAAAAAGGGTATAGCAAGTCAAGGCAAGGTAAGGCAAAAGGGCAATTCAAGGAAAGGCAAAATGGCAAAGCAAGGCAAGGCAAAAGGGCAAAGCATGAAAAGGCAAGGCAAGGAAAAAGGGTATAGCAAGTCAAGGCAAGGTAAGGCAAAAGGGCAATTCAAGGAAAGGCAAAATGGCAAAGCAAGGCAAGGCAAAAGGGCAAAGCATGAAAAGGCAAGGCAAGGAAAAAGGGTATAGCAAGTCAAGGCAAGGTAAGGCAAAAGGGCAATTCAAGGAAAGACAAAATGGCAAAGCAAGGCAAGGCAAAAGGGCAAAGCATGGCAAGGCAAGGAAAAAGGGCAACTCAATGCAAGGCCAGGCAAAAGGGCAAAGAAAGGCAAGGCAAGGTAAGTCAAAAGGACAAACCATGGCAAGGCCAGGAAAAAGGCCAAAGCAAGGAAAGGCAAGGCAAAAGGGAAAAGCAAGGCAAGGGAAAATGGCAAAGCAAGGCAAGGCAAGGCAAGACAAAAGGGCAAAGCAAGGCAAGGAAAAAGAGCAAAGCATGGCAAGGCAAGGCAAGGCAAAAGGTCAAAAGAAAGGCAAGGCAAATCAGGGCAAAAGGAGAAAGGAAGGCAAGGCAAGACAAGGCAAAGAGGCAAAGCAAGGCAAGGTAAGGCAAGGCAAAAGGGGAAAGCAAAGCAAGGCAAGGCGAAAGGATAAGGAAGACACGTCAAGGCAAGGCAAAGATGAAAGTAAGGCAATGCAAGGAAATTGAAAACGGCAAAACAAGGAAAGGCGAGGCAAAAGGGCAAAGCAAAGCAAGTCAAAAGGGCAAAGCATGACAAGGCAAGGCAAGGCAAAAGGGTAAAGCATGTCAAGGCAAGGTAAGGCAAAAGGGCAATGCAAGGAAAAGCAAAATGGCAAAGCAAGACAAGGCAAAAGGGAAGGCATAACAAGGCAAAGAAAGGCAAAAGGGCAAAGCAAGACAAGGCAAAAGGGCAAAGCAAGGAAAGTCAAAAGGGCAAAGCATGACAAGGCAAGGCAAGGAAAAAGGGTATAGCAAGTCAAGGCAAGGTAAGGCAAAAGGGCAATTCAAGGAAAGGCAAAATGGCAAAGCAAGGCAAGGCAAAAGGACAAAGCAAAGCAAGTCAAAAGGGCAAAGCATGACAAGGCAAGGCAATGCAAAAGGGCAAAGCATGAAAAGGCAAGGCAAGGCAAAAGGGTAAAGCATGTCAAGGCAAGGTAAGGCAAAAGGGCAATGCAAGGAAAAGCAAAATGGCAAAGCAAGACAAGGCAAAAGGGAAAGCATAACAAGGCAAAGCAAGGCAAAAGGGCAAAGCAAGACAAGGCAAAAGGGCAAAGCAAGGAAAGTCAAAAGGGCAAAGCATGAAAAGGCAAGGCAAGGAAAAAGGGTATAGCAAGTCAAGGCAAGGTAAGGCAAAAGGGCAATTCAAGGAAAGGCAAAATGGCAAAGCAAGGCAAGGCAAAAGGACAAAGCAAAGCAAGTCAAAAGGGCAAAGCATGACAAGGCAAGGCAAGGAAAAAGGGTATAGCAAGTCAAGGCAAGGTAAGGCAAAAGGGCAATTCAAGGAAAGGCAAAATGGCAAAGCAAGGCAAGTCAAAAGGGCAAAGCATGACAAGGCAAGGCAAGGAAAAAGGGTATAGCAAGTCAAGGCAAGGTAAGGCAAAAGGGCAATTCAAGGAAAGGCAAAATGGCAAAGCAAGGCAAGGCAAAAGGGCAAAGCAAAGCAAGTCAAAATGGCAAAGTATGACAAGGCAAGGCAAGGAAAAAGGCTATAGCAAGTCAAGGCAAGGTAAGGCAAAAGGGCAATTCAAGGAAAGGCAAAATGGCAAAGCAAGGCAAGGCAAAAGGGCAAAGCATAACAAGGCAAAGCAAGGCAAAAGGGCAAAGCAAGGCAAGGCAAAAGGGCAAAGCATGGCAAGGCAAGGAAAAAGGGCAACTCAATGCAAGACCGGGCAAAAGTGCAAAGAAAGGCAAGGCAAGGTAAGTCAAAAGGACAAACCATGGCAAGGCCAGGAAAAAGGCCAAAGCAAGGAAAGGCAAGGCAAAAGGGGAAAGCAAGGCAAGGGAAAATGGCAAAGCAAGGCAAGGCAAGGAAAGACAAAAGGGCAAAGCAAGGCAAGGGAAAAGAGCAAAGCATGGCAAGGCAAGGCAAAAGGTCAAAAGAAAGGCAAGGCAAATCAGGGCAAAAGGAGAAAGGAAGGCAAGGCAAGTCAAGGCAAAGAGTCAAAGCAAGGCAAGGCAAAGGGTCAAAGGAAGGCATGGAAAGGCAAGGCAAAGGAAGGCAAAAGGGTAAAGCAAGGCAAGGAAAGGCAAGGCAAAAGGGGAAAGCAAAGCAAGGCAAGGCAAAATGATAAGGAAGACACGTCAAGGCAAGGCAAAGATGAAAGTAAGGCAATGCAAGGCAATTCAAAACGGCAAAACAAGGAAAGGCAAGGCAAAAGGGCAAAGCAAAGCAAGTGAAAAGGGCAAAGCATGACAAGGCAAGGCAAGGCAAAAGGGCAAAGCATGACAAGGCAAGGTAAGGCAAAAGGGCAATGCAAGGAAAGGCAAAATGGCAAAGCTAGACAAGGCAAAAATGGCAAAGCATAACAAGGCAAAGCAAGGCAAAACGGCAAAGCAAGGCAAGTCAAAAGGGCAAAGCATGACAAGGCAAGGCAAGGAAAAAGGGTATAGCAAGTGAAGGCAAGGTAAGGCAAAAGGGCAATTCAAGGAAAGGCAAAATGGCAAAGCAAGGCAAGGCAAAAGGGGAAAGCATAACAAGGCAAAGCAAGGCAAAAGGGCAAAGCAAGGCAAGGTAAAAGGGCAAAGCATGGCAAGGCAAGGAAAAAGGGCAACTCAATGCAAGGCCGGGCAAAAGTGCAAATAAAGGCAAGGCAAGGTAAGTCAAAAGGACAAACCATGGCAAGGCCAGGAAAAAGGCCAAAGCAAGGAAAGGCAAGGCAAAAGGGGAAAGCAAGGCAAGGGAAAATGGCAAAGCAAGGCAAGGTAAGGCAAGACAAAAGGGCAAAGCAAGGCAAGGAAAAAGAGCAAAGCATGGCAATGCAAGGCAAGGCAAAAGGTCAAAAGAAAGGCAAGGCAAATCAGGGCAAAAGGAGAAAGGAAGGCAAGGCAAGTCAAGGCAAAGAGTCAAAGCAAGGCAAGGCAAAGGGTCAAAGGAAGGCATGGAAAGGCAAGGCAAAGGAAGGCAAAAGGGTAAAGCAAGGCAAGGAAAGGCAAGGCAAAAGGGGAAAGCAAAGCAAGGCAAGGCAAAATGATAAGGAAGACACGTCAAGGCAAGGCAAAGATGAAAGTAAGGCAATGCAAGGCAATTCAAAACGGCAAAACAAGGAAAGGCAAGGCAAAAGGGCAAAGCATGACAAGGCAAGGTAAGGCAAAAGGGCAATGCAAGGAAAGGCAAAATGGCAAAGCAAGACAAGGCAAAAGGGCAAAGCATAATAAGGCAAAGCAAGGCAAAAGGGCAAAGCAAGGCAAGTCAAAAGGACAAAGCATGACAAGGCAAGGCAAGGAAAAAGGGTATAGCAAGTCAAGGCAAGGTAAGGCAAAAGGGCAATTCAAGGAAATGCAAAATGGCAAAGCAAGGCAAGGCAAAAGCGCAAAGCAAAGCAAGTCAAAATGGCAAAGTATGACAAGGCAAGGCAAGGAAAAAGGGTATAGCAAGTCAAGGCAAGGTAAGGCAAAAGGGCAATTCAAGGAAAGGCAAAATGGCAAAGCAAGGCAAGGCAAAAGGGCAAAGCATAACAAGGCAAAGCAAGGCAAAAGGGCAAAGCAAGGCAAGGCAAAAGGGCAAAGCAAGGCAAGTCAAAAAGGCAAAGCATGACAAGGCAAGGCAAGGAAAAAGGGTATAGCAAGTCAAGGCAAGGTAAGGCAAAAGGGCAATTCAAGGAAAGGCAAAATGGCAAAGCAAGGCAAGGCAAAAGGGCAAAGCAAGGCCAAGCAAAAGTGCAAAGAAAGGCAAGGCAAAGTCAAAAGGACAAACCATGGCAAGGCCAGGAAAAAGGCCAAAGCAAGGAAAGGCAAGGCAAAAGGTCAAAAGAAAGGCAAGGCAAATCAGGGCAAAAGGAGAAAGGTAGGCAAGGCAAGACAAGGCAAAGAGACAAAGCAAGGCAAGGCAAAAGGGCAAATCAAGACAAGGCAAAAGGGCAAAGCATAACAAGGCAAAGCAAGGCAAAAGGGCAAAGCAAGACAAGTGAAAAGGACAAAGCATGACAAGGCAAGGCAAGGAAAAAGGGTATAGCAAGTCAAGGCAAGGTAAGGCAAAAGGGCAATTCAAGGAAAGGCAAAATGACAAAGCAAGGCAAGGCAAAAGGGCAAAGCATGAAAAGGCAAGGCAAGGAAAAAGGGTATAGCAAGTCAAGGCAAGGTAAGGCAAAAGGGCAATTCAAGGAAAGACAAAATGGCAAAGCAAGGCAAGGCAAAAGGGCAAAGCATGACAAGGCAAGGCAAGGAAAAAGGGTATAGCAAGTCAAGGCAAGGTAAGGCAAAAGGGCAATTCAAGGAAAGGCAAAATGGCAAAGCAAGGCAAGGCAAAAAGGCAAAGCATGAAAAGGCAAGGCAAGGAAAAAGGGTATAGCAAGTCAAGGCAAGGTAAGGCAAAAGGGCAATTCAAGGAAAGGCAAAATGGCAAAGCAAGGAAAGGCAAAAGGACAAAGCAAAGCAAGTCAAAAGGGCAAAGCATGACAAGGCAAGGCAATGCAAAAGGGCAAAGCATGAAAAGGCAAGGCAAGGCAAAAGGGTAAAGCATGTCAAGGCAAGGTAAGGCAAAAGGGCAATGCAAGGAAAAGCAAAATGGCAAAGCAAGACAAGGCAAAAGGGAAAGCATAACAAGGCAAAGCAAGGCAAATGGGCAAAGCAAGACAAGGCAAAAGGGCAAAGCAAGGAAAGTCAAAAGGGCAAAGCATGACAAGGCAAGGCAAGGAAAAAGGGTATAGCAAGTCAAGGCAAGGTAAGGCAAAAGGGCAATTCAAGGAAAGGCAAAATGGCAAAGCAAGGCAAGGCAAAAGGGCAAAGCAAAGCAAGTCAAAATGGCAAAGTATGACAAGGCAAGGCAAGGAAAAAGGGTATAGCAAGTCAAGGCAAAGTAAGGCAAAAGGGCAATTCAAGGAAAGGCAAAATGGCAAAGCAAGGCAAGTCAAAAGGGCAAAGCATGACAAGGCAAGGCAAGGAAAAAGGGTATAGCAAGTCAAGGCAAGGTAAGGCAAAAGGGCAATTCAAGGAAAGGCAAAATGGCAAAGCTAGGCAAGGCAAAAGGGCAAAGCAAGGCCAGGCAAAAGTGCAAAGAAATGCAAGGCAAGGTAAGTCAAAAGGACAAACCATGGCAAGGCCAGGAAAAAGGCCAAAGCAAGGAAAGGCAAGGCAAAAGGGGAAAGCAAGGCAAGGGAAAATGGCAAAGCAAGGCAAGGCAAGGAAAGACAAACGGGCAAAGCAAGGCAAGGAAAAAGAGCAAAGCATGGCAAGGCAAGGCAAAAGGTCAAAAGAAAGGCAAGGCAAATCAGGGCAAAAGGAGAAAGGAAGGCAAGGTAAGACAAGGCAAAGAGACAAAGCAAGGCAAGGCAAAAGGGCATAGCAAGGCAAGGTAAGGCAAAGGGCAAAGCAAGGCATGGAAAGGCAAAGGCAAGGGAAGGCAAAAGGGTAAAGCAAGGCAAGGAAAGGCAAGGGAAAAGGAGAAAGCAAAGCAAGGCAAGGCAAAAGGATAAGGAAGACACGTCAAGGCAAGGCAAAGATGAAAGCAAGGCAATGCAAGGCAATTCAAAACGGCAAAACAAGGAAAGGCAAGGCAAAAGGGCAAAGCAAAGCAAGTCAAAAGGGCAAAGCATGACAAGGCAAGGCAAGGCAAAAGGGCAAAGCATGACAAGGCAAGGTAAGGCAAAAGGGCAATGCAAGGAAAGGCAAAATGGCAAAGCAAGACAAGGCAAAAATGGCAAAGCATAACAAGGCAAAGCAAGGCAAAAGGGCAAAGCAAGGCAAGTCAAAAGGGCAAAGCATGACAAGGCAAGGCAAGGAAAAAGGGTATAGCAAGTCAAGGCAAGGTAAGGCAAAAGGGCAATTCAAGGAAAGGCAAAATGGCAAAGCAAGGCAAGGCAAAAGGGCAAAGCAAAGCAAGTCAAAATGGCAAAGTATGACAAGGCAAGGCAAGGAAAAAGGCTATAGCAAGTGAAGGCAAGGTAAGGCAAAAGGGCAATTCAAGGAAAGGCAAAATGGCAAAGCAAGGCAAGGCAAAAGGGGAAAGCATAACAAGGCAAAGCAAGGCAAAAGGGCAAAGCAAGGCAAGGTAAAAGGGCAAAGCATGGCAAGGCAAGGAAAAAGGGCAACTCAATGCAAGGCCGGGCAAAAGTGCAAATAAAGGCAAGGCAAGGTAAGTCAAAAGGACAAACCATGGCAAGGCCAGGAAAAAGGCCAAAGCAAGGAAAGGCAAGGCAAAAGGGGAAAGCAAGGCAAGGGAAAATGGCAAAGCAAGGCAAGGTAAGGCAAGACAAAAGGGCAAAGCAAGGCAAGGAAAAAGAGCAAAGCATGGCAATGCAAGGCAAGGCAAAAGGTCAAAAGAAAGGCAAGGCAAATCAGGGCAAAAGGAGAAAGGAAGGCAAGGCAAGTCAAGGCAAAGAGTCAAAGCAAGGCAAGGCAAAGGGTCAAAGGAAGGCATGGAAAGGCAAGGCAAAGGAAGGCAAAAGGGTAAAGCAAGGCAAGGAAAGGCAAGGCAAAAGGGGAAAGCAAAGCAAGGCAAGGCAAAATGATAAGGAAGACACGTCAAGGCAAGGCAAAGATGAAAGTAAGGCAATGCAAGGCAATTCAAAACGGCAAAACAAGGAAAGGCAAGGCAAAAGGGCAAAGCATGACAAGGCAAGGTAAGGCAAAAGGGCAATGCAAGGAAAGGCAAAATGGCAAAGCAAGACAAGGCAAAAGGGCAAAGCATAATAAGGCAAAGCAAGGCAAAAGGGCAAAGCAAGGCAAGTCAAAAGGACAAAGCATGACAAAGCAAGGCAAGGCAAAAGGGTATAGCAAGTCAAGGCAAGGTAAGGCAAAAGGGCAATTCAATGAAATGCAAAATGGCAAAGCAAGGCAAGGCAAAAGGGCAAAGCAAAGCAAGTCAAAATGGCAAAGTATGACAAGGCAAGGCAAGGAAAAAGGGTATAGCAAGTCAAGGCAAGGTAAGGCAAAAGGGCAATTCAAGGAAAGGCAAAATGGCAAAGCAAGGCAAGGCAAAAGGGCAAAGCATAACAAGGCAAAGCAAGGCAAAAGGGCAAAGCAAGGCAAGGCAAAAGGGCAAAGCAAGGCAAGTCAAAAAGGCAAAGCATGACAAGGCAAGGCAAGGAAAAAGGGTATAGCAAGTCAAGGCAAGGTAAGGCAAAAGGGCAATTCAAGGAAAGGCAAAATGGCAAAGCAAGGCAAGGCAAAAGGGCAAAGCAAGGCCAAGCAAAAGTGCAAAGAAAGGCAAGGCAAGGTAAGTCAAAAGGACAAACCATGGCAAGGCCAGGAAAAAGGCCAAAGCAAGGAAAGGCAAGGCAAAAGGTCAAAAGAAAGGCAAGGCAAATCAGGGCAAAAGGAGAAAGGTAGGCAAGGCAAGACAAGGCAAAGAGACAAAGCAAGGCAAGGCAAAAGGGCATAGCAAGGCAAGGTAAGGCAAAGGGGCAAAGCAAGGCATGGAAAGGCAAAGGCAAGGGAAGGCAAAAGGGTAAAGCAAGGCAAGGAAAGGCAAGGGAAAAGGAGAAAGCAAAGCAAGGCAAGGCAAAAGGATAAGGAAGACACTCAAGGCAAGGCAAAGATGAAAGCAAGGCAATGCAAGGCAATTCAAAACGGCAAAACAAGGAAAGGCATGCAAAAGGGCAAAGCAAAGCAAGTCAAAAGGGCAAAGCATGACAAGGCAAGGCAAGGCAAAAGGGCAAAGCATGACAAGGCAAGGTAAGGCAAAAGGGCAAATCAAGACAAGGCAAAAGGGCAAAGCATAACAAGGCAAAGCAAGGCAAAAGGGCAAAGCAAGGCAAGTCAAAAGGGCAAAGCATGACAAGGCAAGGCAAGGAAAAAGGGTATAGCAAGTCAAGGCAAGGTAAGGCAAAAGGGCAATTCAAGGAAAGGCAAAATGGCAAAGCAAGGCAAGGCAAAAGGGCAAAGCATGAAAAGGCAAGGCAAGGAAAAAGGGTATAGCAAGTCAAGGCAAGGTAAGGCAAAAGGGCTATTCAAGGAAAGACAAAATGGCAAAGCAAGGCAAGGCAAAAGGGCAAAGCATGACAAGGCAAGGCAAGGAAAAAGGGTATAGCAAGTCAAGGCAAGGTAAGGCAAAAGGGCAATTCAAGGAAAGGCAAAATGGCAAAGCAAGGCAAGGCAAAAGGGCAAAGCATGAAAAGCCAAGGCAAGGAAAAAGGGTATAGCAAGTCAAGGCAAGGTAAGGCAAAAGGGCAATTCAAGGAAAGACAAAATGGCAAAGCAAGGCAAGGCAAAAGGGCAAAGCATGGCAAGGCAAGGAAAAAGGGCAACTCAATGCAAGGCCAGGCAAAAGGGCAAAGAAAGGCAAGGCAAGGTAAGTCAAAAGGACAAACCATGGCAAGGCCAGGAAAAAGGCCAAAGCAAGGAAAGGCAAGGCAAAAGGGAAAAGCAAGGCAAGGGAAAATGGCAAAGCAAGGCAAGGCAAGGCAAGACAAAAGGGCAAAGCAAGGCAAGGAAAAAGAGCAAAGCATGGCAAGGCAAGGCAAGGCAAAAGGTCAAAAGAAAGGCAAGGCAAATCAGGGCAAAAGGAGAAAGGAAGGCAAGGCAAGACAAGGCAAAGAGGCAAAGCAAGGCAAGGTAAGGCAAGGCAAAAGGGGAAAGCAAAGCAAGGCAAGGCGAAAGGATAAGGAAGACACGTCAAGGCAAGGCAAAGATGAAAGTAAGGCAATGCAAGGAAATTGAAAACGGCAAAACAAGGAAAGGCAAGGCAAAAGGGCAAAGCAAAGCAAGTCAAAAGGGCAAAGCATGACAAGGCAAGGCAAGGCAAAAGGGTAAAGCATGTCAAGGCAAGGTAAGGCAAAAGGGCAATGCAAGGAAAAGCAAAATGGCAAAGCAAGACAAGGCAAAAGGGAAAGCATAACAAGGCAAAGAAAGGCAAAAGGGCAAAGCAAGACAAGGCAAAAGGGCAAAGCAAGGAAAGTCAAAAGGGCAAAGCATGACAAGGCAAGGCAAGGAAAAAGGGTATAGCAAGTCAAGGCAAGGTAAGGCAAAAGGGCAATTCAAGGAAAGGCAAAATGGCAAAGCAAGGCAAGGCAAAAGGACAAAGCAAAGCAAGTCAAAAGGGCAAAGCATGACAAGGCAAGGCAAGGAAAAAGGGTATAGCAAGTCAAGGCAAGGTAAGGCAAAAGGGCAATTCAAGGAAAGGCAAAATGGCAAAGCAAGGCAAGTCAAAAGGGCAAAGCATGACAAGGCAAGGCAAGGAAAAAGGGTATAGCAAGTCAAGGCAAGGTAAGGCAAAAGGGCAATTCAAGGAAAGGCAAAATGGCAAAGCAAGGCAAGGCAAAAGGGGAAAGCATAACAAGGCAAAGCAAGGCAAAAGGGCAAAGCAAGGCAAGGTAAAAGGGCAAAGCATGGCAAGGCAAGGAAAAAGGGCAACTCAATGCAAGGCCGGGCAAAAGTGCAAATAAAGGCAAGGCAAGGTAAGTCAAAAGGACAAACCATGGCAAGGCCAGGAAAAAGGCCAAAGCAAGGAAAGGCAAGGCAAAAGGGGAAAGCAAGGCAAGGGAAAATGGCAAAGCAAGGCAAGGTAAGGCAAGACAAAAGGGCAAAGCAAGGCAAGGAAAAAGAGCAAAGCATGGCAAGGCAAGGCAAGGCAAAAGGTCAAAAGAAAGGCAAGGCAAATCAGGGCAAAAGGAGAAAGGAAGGCAAGGCAAGTCAAGGCAAAGAGTCAAAGCAAGGCAAGGCAAAGGGTCAAAGGAAGGCATGGAAAGGCAAGGCAAAGGAAGGCAAAAGGGTAAAGCAAGGCAAGGAAAGGCAAGGCAAAAGGGGAAAGCAAAGCAAGGCAAGGCAAAATGATAAGGAAGACACGTCAAGGCAAGGCAAAGATGAAAGTAAGGCAATGCAAGGCAATTCAAAACGGCAAAACAAGGAAAGGCAAGGCAAAAGGGCAAAGCATGACAAGGCAAGGTAAGGCAAAAGGGCAATGCAAGGAAAGGCAAAATGGCAAAGCAAGACAAGGCAAAAGGGCAAAGCATAATAAGGCAAAGCAAGGCAAAAGGGCAAAGCAAGGCAAGTCAAAAGGACAAAGCATGACAAAGCAAGGCAAGGCAAAAGGGTATAGCAAGTCAAGGCAAGGTAAGGCAAAAGGGCAATTCAAGGAAATGCAAAATGGCAAAGCAAGGCAAGGCAAAAGGGCAAAGCAAAGCAAGTCAAAATGGCAAAGTATGACAAGGCAAGGCAAGGAAAAAGGGTATAGCAAGTCAAGGCAAGGTAAGGCAAAAGGGCAATTCAAGGAAAGGCAAAATGGCAAAGCAAGGCAAGGCAAAAGGGCAAAGCATAACAAGGCAAAGCAAGGCAAAAGGGCAAAGCAAGGCAAGGCAAAAGGGCAAAGCAAGGCAAGTCAAAAAGGCAAAGCATGACAAGGCAAGGCAAGGAAAAAGGGTATAGCAAGTCAAGGCAAGGTAAGGCAAAAGGGCAATTCAAGGAAAGGCAAAATGGCAAAGCAAGGCAAGGCAAAAGGGCAAAGCAAGGCCAAGCAAAAGTGCAAAGAAAGGCAAGGCAAGGTAAGTCAAAAGGACAAACCATGGCAAGGCCAGGAAAAAGGCCAAAGCAAGGAAAGGCAAGGCAAAAGGTCAAAAGAAAGGCAAGGCAAATCAGGGCAAAAGGAGAAAGGTAGGCAAGGCAAGACAAGGCAAAGAGACAAAGCAAGGCAAGGCAAAAGGGCATAGCAAGGCAAGGTAAGGCAAAGGGGCAAAGCAAGGCATGGAAAGGCAAAGGCAAGGGAAGGCAAAAGGGTAAAGCAAGGCAAGGAAAGGCAAGGGAAAAGGAGAAAGCAAAGCAAGGCAAGGCAAAAGGATAAGGAAGACACTCAAGGCAAGGCAAAGATGAAAGCAAGGCAATGCAAGGCAATTCAAAACGGCAAAACAAGGAAAGGCATGCAAAAGGGCAAAGCAAAGCAAGTCAAAAGGGCAAAGCATGACAAGGCAAGGCAAGGCAAAAGGGCAAAGCATGACAAGGCAAGGTAAGGCAAAAGGGCAAATCAAGACAAGGCAAAAGGGCAAAGCATAACAAGGCAAAGCAAGGCAAAAGGGCAAAGCAAGGCAAGTCAAAAGGGCAAAGCATGACAAGGCAAGGCAAGGAAAAAGGGTATAGCAAGTCAAGGCAAGGTAAGGCAAAAGGGCAATTCAAGGAAAGGCAAAATGGCAAAGCAAGGCAAGGCAAAAGGGCAAAGCATGAAAAGGCAAGGCAAGGAAAAAGGGTATAGCAAGTCAAGGCAAGGTAAGGCAAAAGGGCTATTCAAGGAAAGACAAAATGGCAAAGCAAGGCAAGGCAAAAGGGCAAAGCATGACAAGGCAAGGCAAGGAAAAAGGGTATAGCAAGTCAAGGCAAGGTAAGGCAAAAGGGCAATTCAAGGAAAGGCAAAATGGCAAAGCAAGGCAAGGCAAAAGGGCAAAGCATGAAAAGCCAAGGCAAGGAAAAAGGGTATAGCAAGTCAAGGCAAGGTAAGGCAAAAGGGCAATTCAAGGAAAGACAAAATGGCAAAGCAAGGCAAGGCAAAAGGGCAAAGCATGGCAAGGCAAGGAAAAAGGGCAACTCAATGCAAGGCCAGGCAAAAGGGCAAAGAAAGGCAAGGCA
This sequence comes from Columba livia, assembly GCF_036013475.1. NCBI lineage: Eukaryota > Metazoa > Chordata > Aves > Columbiformes > Columbidae > Columba > Columba livia. Next base: position 188,725 of record NW_027043081.1, read on the forward strand.
AGGTAAGTCAAAAGGACAAACCATGGCAAGGCCAGGAAAAAGGCCAAAGCAAGGAAAGGCAAGGCAAAAGGGAAAAGCAAGGCAAGGGAAAATGGCAAAGCAAGGCAAGGCAAGGCAAGACAAAAGGGCAAAGCAAGGCAAGGAAAAAGAGCAAAGCATGGCAAGGCAAGGCAAGGCAAAAGGTCAAAAGAAAGGCAAGGCAAATCAGGGCAAAAGGAGAAAGGAAGGCAAGGCAAGACAAGGCAAAGAGGCAAAGCAAGGCAAGGTAAGGCAAGGCAAAAGGGGAAAGCAAAGCAAGGCAAGGCGAAAGGATAAGGAAGACACGTCAAGGCAAGGCAAAGATGAAAGTAAGGCAATGCAAGGAAATTGAAAACGGCAAAACAAGGAAAGGCAAGGCAAAAGGGCAAAGCAAAGCAAGTCAAAAGGGCAAAGCATGACAAGGCAAGGCAAGGCAAAAGGGTAAAGCATGTCAAGGCAAGGTAAGGCAAAAGGGCAATGCAAGGAAAAGCAAAATGGCAAAGCAAGACAAGGCAAAAGGGAAAGCATAACAAGGCAAAGAAAGGCAAAAGGGCAAAGCAAGACAAGGCAAAAGGGCAAAGCAAGGAAAGTCAAAAGGGCAAAGCATGACAAGGCAAGGCAAGGAAAAAGGGTATAGCAAGTCAAGGCAAGGTAAGGCAAAAGGGCAATTCAAGGAAAGGCAAAATGGCAAAGCAAGGCAAGGCAAAAGGACAAAGCAAAGCAAGTCAAAAGGGCAAAGCATGACAAGGCAAGGCAAGGAAAAAGGGTATAGCAAGTCAAGGCAAGGTAAGGCAAAAGGGCAATTCAAGGAAAGGCAAAATGGCAAAGCAAGGCAAGTCAAAAGGGCAAAGCATGACAAGGCAAGGCAAGGAAAAAGGGTATAGCAAGTCAAGGCAAGGTAAGGCAAAAGGGCAATTCAAGGAAAGGCAAAATGGCAAAGCTAGGCAAGGCAAAAGGGCAAAGCAAGGCCAGGCAAAAGTGCAAAGAAATGCAAGGCAAGGTAAGTCAAAAGGACAAACCATGGCAAGGCCAGGAAAAAGGCCAAAGCAAGGAAAGGCAAGGCAAAAGGGGAAAGCAAGGCAAGGGAAAATGGCAAAGCAAGGCAAGGCAAGGAAAGACAAAAGGGCAAAGCAAGGCAAGGAAAAAGAGCAAAGCATGGCAAGGCAAGGCAAAAGGTCAAAAGAAAGGCAAGGCAAATCAGGGCAAAAGGAGAAAGGAAGGCAAGGTAAGACAAGGCAAAGAGACAAAGCAAGGCAAGGCAAAAGGGCATAGCAAGGCAAGGTAAGGCAAAGGGCAAAGCAAGGCATGGAAAGGCAAAGGCAAGGGAAGGCAAAAGGGTAAAGCAAGGCAAGGAAAGGCAAGGGAAAAGGAGAAAGCAAAGCAAGGCAAGGCAAAAGGATAAGGAAGACACGTCAAGGCAAGGCAAAGATGAAAGCAAGGCAATGCAAGGCAATTCAAAACGGCAAAACAAGGAAAGGCAAGGCAAAAGGGCAAAGCAAAGCAAGTCAAAAGGGCAAAGCATGACAAGGCAAGGCAAGGCAAAAGGGCAAAGCATGACAAGGCAAGGTAAGGCAAAAGGGCAATGCAAGGAAAGGCAAAATGGCAAAGCAAGACAAGGCAAAAATGGCAAAGCATAACAAGGCAAAGCAAGGCAAAACGGCAAAGCAAGGCAAGTCAAAAGGGCAAAGCATGACAAGGCAAGGCAAGGAAAAAGGGTATAGCAAGTCAAGGCAAGGTAAGGCAAAAGGGCAATTCAAGGAAAGGCAAAATGGCAAAGCAAGGCAAGGCAAAAGGGCAAAGCAAAGCAAGTCAAAATGGCAAAGCATGACAAGGCAAGGCAAGGAAAAAGGCTATAGCAAGTGAAGGCAAGGTAAGGCAAAAGGGCAATTCAAGGAAAGGCAAAATGGCAAAGCAAGGCAAGGCAAAAGGGGAAAGCATAACAAGGCAAAGCAAGGCAAAAGGGCAAAGCAAGGCAAGGTAAAAGGGCAAAGCATGGCAAGGGAAGGAAAAAGGGCAACTCAATGCAAGGCAGGGCAAAAGTGCAAATAAAGGCAAGGCAAGGTAAGTCAAAAGGACAAACCATGGCAAGGCCAGGAAAAAGGCCAAAGCAAGGAAAGGCAAGGCAAAAGGGGAAAGCAAGGCAAGGGAAAATGGCAAAGCAAGGCAAGGTAAGGCAAGACAAAAGGGCAAAGCAAGGCAAGGAAAAAGAGCAAAGCATGGCAATGCAAGGCAAGGCAAAAGGTCAAAAGAAAGGCAAGGCAAATCAGGGCAAAAGGAGAAAGGAAGGCAAGGCAAGTCAAGGCAAAGAGTCAAAGCAAGGCAAGGCAAAGGGTCAAAGGAAGGCATGGAAAGGCAAGGCAAAGGAAGGCAAAAGGGTAAAGCAAGGCAAAGAAAGGCAAGGCAAAAGGGGAAAGCAAAGCAAGGCAAGGCAAAATGATAAGGAAGACACGTCAAGGCAAGGCAAAGATGAAAGTAAGGCAATGCAAGGCAATTCAAAACGGCAAAACAAGGAAAGGCAAGGCAAAAGGGCAAAGCATGACAAGGCAAGGTAAGGCAAAAGGGCAATGCAAGGAAAGGCAAAATGGCAAAGCAAGACAAGGCAAAAGGGCAAAGCATAATAAGGCAAAGCAAGGCAAAAGGGCAAAGCAAGGCAAGTCAAAAGGACAAAGCATGACAAGGCAAGGCAAGGAAAAAGGGTATAGCAAGTCAAGGCAAGGTAAGGCAAAAGGGCAATTCAAGGAAATGCAAAATGGCAAAGCAAGGCAAGGCAAAAGGGCAAAGCAAAGCAAGTCAAAATGGCAAAGTATGACAAGGCAAGGCAAGGAAAAAGGGTATAGCAAGTCAAGGCAAGGTAAGGCAAAAGGGCAATTCAAGGAAAGGCAAAATGGCAAAGCAAGGCAAGGCAAAAGGGCAAAGCATAACAAGGCAAAGCAAGGCAAAAGGGCAAAGCAAGGCAAGGCAAAAGGGCAAAGCAAGGCAAGTCAAAAAGGCAAAGCATGACAAGGCAAGGCAAGGAAAAAGGGTATAGCAAGTCAAGGCAAGGTAAGGCAAAAGGGCAATTCAAGGAAAGGCAAAATGGCAAAGCAAGGCAAGGCAAAAGGGCAAAGCAAGGCCAAGCAAAAGTGCAAAGAAAGGCAAGGCAAGGTAAGTCAAAAGGACAAACCATGGCAAGGCCAGGAAAAAGGCCAAAGCAAGGAAAGGCAAGGCAAAAGGTCAAAAGAAAGGCAAGGCAAATCAGGGCAAAAGGAGAAAGGTAGGCAAGGCAAGACAAGGCAAAGAGACAAAGCAAGGCAAGGCAAAAGGGCATAGCAAGGCAAGGTAAGGCAAAGGGGCAAAGCAAGGCATGGAAAGGCAAAGGCAAGGGAAGGCAAAAGGGTAAAGCAAGGCAAGGAAAGGCAAGGGAAAAGGAGAAAGCAAAGCAAGGCAAGGCAAAAGGATAAGGAAGACACTCAAGGCAAGGCAAAGATGAAAGCAAGGCAATGCAAGGCAATTCAAAACGGCAAAACAAGGAAAGGCATGCAAAAGGGCAAAGCAAAGCAAGTCAAAAGGGCAAAGCATGACAAGGCAAGGCAAGGCAAAAGGGCAAAGCATGACAAGGCAAGGTAAGGCAAAAGGGCAAATCAAGACAAGGCAAAAGGGCAAAGCATAACAAGGCAAAGCAAGGCAAAAGGGCAAAGCAAGGCAAGTCAAAAGGGCAAAGCATGACAAGGCAAGGCAAGGAAAAAGGGTATAGCAAGTCAAGGCAAGGTAAGGCAAAAGGGCAATTCAAGGAAAGGCAAAATGGCAAAGCAAGGCAAGGCAAAAGGGCAAAGCATGAAAAGGCAAGGCAAGGAAAAAGGGTATAGCAAGTCAAGGCAAGGTAAGGCAAAAGGGCTATTCAAGGAAAGACAAAATGGCAAAGCAAGGCAAGGCAAAAGGGCAAAGCATGACAAGGCAAGGCAAGGAAAAAGGGTATAGCAAGTCAAGGCAAGGTAAGGCAAAAGGGCAATTCAAGGAAAGGCAAAATGGCAAAGCAAGGCAAGGCAAAAGGGCAAAGCATGAAAAGCCAAGGCAAGGAAAAAGGGTATAGCAAGTCAAGGCAAGGTAAGGCAAAAGGGCAATTCAAGGAAAGACAAAATGGCAAAGCAAGGCAAGGCAAAAGGGCAAAGCATGGCAAGGCAAGGAAAAAGGGCAACTCAATGCAAGGCCAGGCAAAAGGGCAAAGAAAGGCAAGGCAAGGTAAGTCAAAAGGACAAACCATGGCAAGGCCAGGAAAAAGGCCAAAGCAAGGAAAGGCAAGGCAAAAGGGAAAAGCAAGGCAAGGGAAAATGGCAAAGCAAGGCAAGGCAAGGCAAGACAAAAGGGCAAAGCAAGGCAAGGAAAAAGAGCAAAGCATGGCAAGGCAAGGCAAGGCAAAAGGTCAAAAGAAAGGCAAGGCAAATCAGGGCAAAAGGAGAAAGGAAGGCAAGGCAAGACAAGGCAAAGAGGCAAAGCAAGGCAAGGTAAGGCAAGGCAAAAGGGGAAAGCAAAGCAAGGCAAGGCGAAAGGATAAGGAAGACACGTCAAGGCAAGGCAAAGATGAAAGTAAGGCAATGCAAGGAAATTGAAAACGGCAAAACAAGGAAAGGCAAGGCAAAAGGGCAAAGCAAAGCAAGTCAAAAGGGCAAACCATGACAAGGCAAGGCAAGGCAAAAGGGTAAAGCATGTCAAGGCAAGGTAAGGCAAAAGGGCAATGCAAGGAAAAGCAAAATGGCAAAGCAAGACAAGGCAAAAGGGAAAGCATAACAAGGCAAAGAAAGGCAAAAGGGCAAAGCAAGACAAGGCAAAAGGGCAAAGCAAGGAAAGTCAAAAGGGCAAAGCATGACAAGGCAAGGCAAGGAAAAAGGGTATAGCAAGTCAAGGCAAGGTAAGGCAAAAGGGCAATTCAAGGAAAGGCAAAATGGCAAAGCAAGGCAAGGCAAAAGGACAAAGCAAAGCAAGTCAAAAGGGCAAAGCATGACAAGGCAAGGCAATGCAAAAGGGCAAAGCATGAAAAGGCAACGCAAGGCAAAAGGGTAAAGCATGTCAAGGCAAGGTAAGGCAAAAGGGCAATGCAAGGAAAAGCAAAATGGCAAAGCAAGACAAGGCAAAAGGGAAAGCATAACAAGGCAAAGCAAGGCAAAAGGGCAAAGCAAGACAAGGCAAAAGGGCAAAGCAAGGAAAGTCAAAAGGGCAAAGCATGACAAGGCAAGGCAAGGAAAAAGGGTATAGCAAGTCAAGGCAAGGTAAGGCAAAAGGGCAATTCAAGGAAAGGCAAAATGGCAAAGCAAGGCAAGGCAAAAGGACAAAGCAAAGCAAGTCAAAAGGGCAAAGCATGACAAGGCAAGGCAAGGAAAAAGGGTATAGCAAGTCAAGGCAAGGTAAGGCAAAAGGGCAATTCAAGGAAAGGCAAAATGGCAAAGCAAGGCAAGGCAAAAGGACAAAGCAAAGCAAGTCAAAAGGGCAAAGCATGACAAGGCAAGGCAAGGAAAAAGGGTATAGCAAGTCAAGGCAAGGTAAGGCAAAAGGGCAATTCAAGGAAAGGCAAAATGGCAAAGCAAGGCAAGGCAAAAGGACAAAGCAAAGCAAGTCAAAAGGGCAAAGCATGACAAGGCAAGGCAAGGAAAAAGGGTGTAGCAAGTCAAGGCAAGGTAAGGCAAAAGGGCAATTCAAGGAAAGGCAAAATGGCAAAGCAAGGCAAGGCAAAAGGGCAAAGCATGAAAAGGCAAGGCAAGGAAAAAGGGTATAGCAAGTCAAGGCAAGGTAAGGCAAAAGGGCAATTCAAGGAAAGACAAAATGGCAAAGCAAGGCAAGGCAAAAGGGCAAAGCATGACAAGGCAAGGCAAGGAAAAAGGGTATAGCAAGTCAAGGCAAGGTAAGGCAAAAGGGCAATTCAAGGAAAGGCAAAATGGCAAAGCAAGGCAAGGCAAAAGGGCAAAGCATGAAAAGGCAAGGCAAGGAAAAAGGGTATAGCAAGTCAAGGCAAGGTAAGGCAAAAGGGCAATTCAAGGAAAGACAAAATGGCAAAGCAAGGCAAGGCAAAAGGGCAAAGCATGGCAAGGCAAGGAAAAAGGGCAACTCAATGCAAGGCCAGGCAAAAGGGCAAAGAAAGCCAAGGCAAGGTAAGTCAAAAGGACAAACCATGGCAAGGCCAGGAAAAAGGCCAAAGCAAGGAAAGGCAAGGCAAAAGGGAAAAGCAAGGTAAGGGAAAATTGCAAAGCAAGGCAAGGCAAGGCAAGACAAAAGGGCAAAGCAAGGCAAGGAAAAAGAGCAAAGCATGGCAAGGCAAGGCAAGGCAAAAGGTCAAAAGAAAGGCAAGGCAATTCAGGGCAAAAGGAGAAAGGAAGGCAAGGCAAGACAAGGCAAAGAGGCAAAGCAAGGCAAGGTAAGGCAAGGCAAAAGGGGAAAGCAAAGCAAGTCAAAAGGGCAAAGCATGACAAGGCAAGGCAAGGCAAAAGGGTAAAGCATGTCAAGGCAAAGTAAGGCAAAAGGACAATTCAAGGAAAGACAAAATGGCAAAGCAAGGCAAGTCAAAAGGACAAAGCATGACAAGGCAAGGCAAGGAAAAAGGGTATAGCAAGTCAAGGCAAGGTAAGGCAAAAGGGCAATTCAAGGAAAGGCAAAATGGCAAAGCAAGGCAAGGCAAAAGGGCAAAGCATGAAAAGGCAAGGCAAGGAAAAAGGGTATAGCAAGTCAAGGCAAGGTAAGGCAAAAGGGCAATTCAAGGAAAGACAAAATGGCAAAGCAAGGCAAGGCAAAAGGGCAAAGCATGACAAGGCAAGGCAAGGAAAAAGGGTATAGCAAGTCAAGGCAAGGTAAGGCAAAAGGGCAATTCAAGGAAAGGCAAAATGGCAAAGCAAGGCAAGGCAAAAGGGCAAAGCATGAAAAGGCAAGGCAAGGAAAAAGGGTATAGCAAGTCAAGGCAAGGTAAGGCAAAAGGGCAATTCAAGGAAAGGCAAAATGGCAAAGTAAGGCAAGGCAAAAGGACAAAGCAAAGCAAGTCAAAAGGGCAAAGCATGACAAGGCAAGGCAATGCAAAAGGGCAAAGCATGAAAAGGCAAGGCAAGGCAAAAGGGTAAAGCATGTCAAGGCAAGGTAAGGCAAAAGGGCAATGCAAGGAAAAGCAAAATGGCAAAGCAAGACAAGGCAAAAGGGAAAGCATAACAAGGCAAAGCAAGGCAAAAGGGCAAAGCAAGACAAGGCAAAAGGGCAAAGCAAGGAAAGTCAAAAGGGCAAAGCATGACAAGGCAAGGCAAGGAAAAAGGGTATAGCAAGTCAAGGCAAGGTAAGGCAAAAGGGCAATTCAAGGAAAGGCAAAATGGCAAAGCAAGGCAAGGCAAAAGGGCAAAGCAAAGCAAGTCAAAATGGCAAAGTATGACGAGGCAAGGCAAGGAAAAAGGGTATAGCAAGTCAAGGCAAAGTAAGGCAAAAGGGCAATTCAAGGAAAGGCAAAATGGCAAAGCAAGGCAAGTCAAAAGGGCAAAGCATGACAAGGCAAGGCAAGGAAAAAGGGTATAGCAAGTCAAGGCAAGGTAAGGCAAAAGGGCAATTCAAGGAAAGGCAAAATGGCAAAGCTAGTCAAGGCAAAAGGTAAAGCAAGGCCAGGCAAAAGTGCAAAGAAATGCAAGGCAAGGTAAGTCAAAAGGACAAACCATGGCAAGGCCAGGAAAAAGGCCAAAGCAAGGAAAGGCAAGGCAAAAGGGGAAAGCAAGGCAAGGGAAAATGGCAAAGCAAGGCAAGGCAAGGAAAGACAAAAGGGCAAAGCAAGGCAAGGAAAAAGAGCAAAGCATGGCAAGGCAAGGCAAAAGGTCAAAAGAAAGGCAAGGCAAATCAGGGCAAAAGGAGAAAGGAAGGCAAGGCAAGACAAGGCAAAGAGACAAAGCAAGGAAAGGCAAAAGGGCATAGCAAGGCAAGGTAAGGCAAAGGGCAAAGCAAGGCATGGAAAGGCAAAGGCAAGGGAAGGCAAAAGGGTAAAGCAAGGCAAGGAAAGGCAAGGGAAAAGGAGAAAGCAAAGCAAGGCAAGGCAAAAGGATAAGGAAGACACGTCAAGGCAAGGCAAAGATGAAAGCAAGGCAATGCAAGGCAATTCAAAACGGCAAAACAAGGAAAGGCAAGGCAAAAGGGCAAAGCAAAGCAAGTCAAAAGGGCAAAGCATGACAAGGCAAGGCAAGGCAAAAGGGCAAAGCATGACAAGGCAAGGTAAGGCAAAAGGGCAATTCAAGGAAAGGCAAAATGGCTAAGCAAGGCAAGGCAAAAGGGCAAAGCATAATAAGGCAAAGCAAGGCAAAAGGGCAAAGCAAGGCAAGTCAAAAGGACAAAGCATGACAAGGCAAGGCAAGGAAAAAGGGTATAGCAAGTCAAGGCAAGGTAAGGCAAAAGGGCAATTCAAGGAAAGGCAAAATGGCAAAGCAAGGCAAGGCAAAAGGGCAAAGCAAGGCCAAGCAAAAGTGCAAAGAAAGGCAAGGCAAGGTAAGTCAAAAGGACAAACCATGGGAAGGCCAGGAAAAAGGCCAAAGCAAGGAAAGGCAAGGCAAAAGGTCAAAAGAAAGGCAAGGCAAATCAGGGCAAAAGGAGAAAGGATGGCAAGGCAAGACAAGGCAAAGAGACAAAGCAAGGCAAGGCAAAAGGGCATAGCAAGGCAAGGTAAGGCAAAGGGGCAAAGCAAGGCATGGAAAGGCAAAGGCAAGGGAAGGCAAAAGGGTAAAGCAAGGCAAGGAAAGGCAAGGGAAAAGGAGAAAGCAAAGCAAGGCAAGGCAAAAGGATAAGGAAGACACTCAAGGCAAGGCAAAGATGAAAGCAAGGCAATGCAAGGCAATTCAAAACGGCAAAACAAGGAAAGGCATGCAAAAGGGCAAAGCAAAGCAAGTCAAAAGGGCAAAGCATGACAAGGCAAGGCAAGGCAAAAGGGCAAAGCATGACAAGGCAAGGTAAGGCAAAAGGGCAAATCAAGACAAGGCAAAAGGGCAAAGCATAACAAGGCAAAGCAAGGCAAAAGGGCAAAGCAAGGCAAGTCAAAAGGGCAAAGCATGACAAGGCAAGGCAAGGAAAAAGGGTATAGCAAGTCAAGGCAAGGTAAGGCAAAAGGGCAATTCAAGGAAAGGCAAAATGGCAAAGCAAGGCAAGGCAAAAGGGCAAAGCATGAAAAGGCAAGGCAAGGAAAAAGGGTATAGCAAGTCAAGGCAAGGTAAGGCAAAAGGGCAATTCAAGGAAAGACAAAATGGCAAAGCAAGGCAAGGCAAAAGGGCAAAGCATGACAAGGCAAGGCAAGGAAAAAGGGTATAGCAAGTCAAGGCAAGGTAAGGCAAAAGGGCAATTCAAGGAAAGGCAAAATGGCAAAGCAAGGCAAGGCAAAAGGGCAAAGCATGAAAAGGCAAGGCAAGGAAAAAGGGTATAGCAAGTCAAGGCAAGGTAAGGCAAAAGGGCAATTCAAGGAAAGGCAAAATGGCAAAGCAAGGCAAGGCAAAAGGGCAAAGCATGAAAAGCCAAGGCAAGGAAAAAGGGTATAGCAAGTCAAGGCAAGGTAAGGCAAAAGGGCAATTCAAGGAAAGACAAAATGGCAAAGCAAGGCAAGGCAAAAGGGCAAAGCATGGCAAGGCAAGGAAAAAGGGCAACTCAATGCAAGGCCAGGCAAAAGGGCAAAGAAAGGCAAGGCAAGGTAAGTCAAAAGGACAAACCATGGCAAGGCCAGGAAAAAGGCCAAAGCAAGGAAAGGCAAGGCAAAAGGGAAAAGCAAGGCAAGGGAAAATGGCAAAGCAAGGCAAGGCAAGGCAAGACAAAAGGGCAAAGCAAGGCAAGGAAAAAGAGCAAAGCATGGCAAGGCAAGGCAAGGCAAAAGGTCAAAAGAAAGGCAAGGCAAATCAGGGCAAAAGGAGAAAGGAAGGCAAGGCAAGACAAGGCAAAGAGGCAAAGCAAGGCAAGGTAAGGCAAGGCAAAAGGGGAAAGCAAAGCAAGGCAAGGCGAAAGGATAAGGAAGACACGTCAAGGCAAGGCAAAGATGAAAGTAAGGCAATGCAAGGAAATTGAAAACGGCAAAACAAGGAAAGGCAAGGCAAAAGGGCAAAGCAAAGCAAGTCAAAAGGGCAAACCATGACAAGGCAAGGCAAGGCAAAAGGGTAAAGCATGTCAAGGCAAGGTAAGGCAAAAGGGCAATGCAAGGAAAAGCAAAATGGCAAAGCAAGACAAGGCAAAAGGGAAAGCATAACAAGGCAAAGAAAGGCAAAAGGGCAAAGCAAGACAAGGCAAAAGGGCAAAGCAAGGAAAGTCAAAAGGGCAAAGCATGACAAGGCAAGGCAAGGAAAAAGGGTATAGCAAGTCAAGGCAAGGTAAGGCAAAAGGGCAATTCAAGGAAAGGCAAAATGGCAAAGCAAGGCAAGGCAAAAGGACAAAGCAAAGCAAGTCAAAAGGGCAAAGCATGACAAGGCAAGGCAATGCAAAAGGGCAAAGCATGAAAAGGCAACGCAAGGCAAAAGGGTAAAGCATGTCAAGGCAAGGTAAGGCAAAAGGGCAATGCAAGGAAAAGCAAAATGGCAAAGCAAGACAAGGCAAAAGGGAAAGCATAACAAGGCAAAGCAAGGCAAAAGGGCAAAGCAAGACAAGGCAAAAGGGCAAAGCAAGGAAAGTCAAAAGGGCAAAGCATGACAAGGCAAGGCAAGGAAAAAGGGTATAGCAAGTCAAGGCAAGGTAAGGCAAAAGGGCAATTCAAGGAAAGGCAAAATGGCAAAGCAAGGCAAGGCAAAAGGACAAAGCAAAGCAAGTCAAAAGGGCAAAGCATGACAAGGCAAGGCAAGGAAAAAGGGTATAGCAAGTCAAGGCAAGGTAAGGCAAAAGGGCAATTCAAGGAAAGGCAAAATGGCAAAGCAAGGCAAGGCAAAAGGACAAAGCAAAGCAAGTCAAAAGGGCAAAGCATGACAAGGCAAGGCAAGGAAAAAGGGTATAGCAAGTCAAGGCAAGGTAAGGCAAAAGGGCAATTCAAGGAAAGGCAAAATGGCAAAGCAAGGCAAGGCAAAAGGACAAAGCAAAGCAAGTCAAAAGGGCAAAGCATGACAAGGCAAGGCAAGGAAAAAGGGTGTAGCAAGTCAAGGCAAGGTAAGGCAAAAGGGCAATTCAAGGAAAGGCAAAATGGCAAAGCAAGGCAAGGCAAAAGGGCAAAGCATGAAAAGGCAAGGCAAGGAAAAAGGGTATAGCAAGTCAAGGCAAGGTAAGGCAAAAGGGCAATTCAAGGAAAGACAAAATGGCAAAGCAAGGCAAGGCAAAAGGGCAAAGCATGACAAGGCAAGGCAAGGAAAAAGGGTATAGCAAGTCAAGGCAAGGTAAGGCAAAAGGGCAATTCAAGGAAAGGCAAAATGGCAAAGCAAGGCAAGGCAAAAGGGCAAAGCATGAAAAGGCAAGGCAAGGAAAAAGGGTATAGCAAGTCAAGGCAAGGTAAGGCAAAAGGGCAATTCAAGGAAAGACAAAATGGCAAAGCAAGGCAAGGCAAAAGGGCAAAGCATGGCAAGGCAAGGAAAAAGGGCAACTCAATGCAAGGCCAGGCAAAAGGGCAAAGAAAGCCAAGGCAAGGTAAGTCAAAAGGACAAACCATGGCAAGGCCAGGAAAAAGGCCAAAGCAAGGAAAGGCAAGGCAAAAGGGAAAAGCAAGGTAAGGGAAAATTGCAAAGCAAGGCAAGGCAAGGCAAGACAAAAGGGCAAAGCAAGGCAAGGAAAAAGAGCAAAGCATGGCAAGGCAAGGCAAGGCAAAAGGTCAAAAGAAAGGCAAGGCAATTCAGGGCAAAAGGAGAAAGGAAGGCAAGGCAAGACAAGGCAAAGAGGCAAAGCAAGGCAAGGTAAGGCAAGGCAAAAGGGGAAAGCAAAGCAAGTCAAAAGGGCAAAGCATGACAAGGCAAGGCAAGGCAAAAGGGTAAAGCATGTCAAGGCAAAGTAAGGCAAAAGGACAATTCAAGGAAAGACAAAATGGCAAAGCAAGGCAAGTCAAAAGGACAAAGCATGACAAGGCAAGGCAAGGAAAAAGGGTATAGCAAGTCAAGGCAAGGTAAGGCAAAAGGGCAATTCAAGGAAAGGCAAAATGGCAAAGCAAGGCAAGGCAAAAGGGCAAAGCATGAAAAGGCAAGGCAAGGAAAAAGGGTATAGCAAGTCAAGGCAAGGTAAGGCAAAAGGGCAATTCAAGGAAAGACAAAATGGCAAAGCAAGGCAAGGCAAAAGGGCAAAGCATGACAAGGCAAGGCAAGGAAAAAGGGTATAGCAAGTCAAGGCAAGGTAAGGCAAAAGGGCAATTCAAGGAAAGGCAAAATGGCAAAGCAAGGCAAGGCAAAAGGGCAAAGCATGAAAAGGCAAGGCAAGGAAAAAGGGTATAGCAAGTCAAGGCAAGGTAAGGCAAAAGGGCAATTCAAGGAAAGGCAAAATGGCAAAGTAAGGCAAGGCAAAAGGACAAAGCAAAGCAAGTCAAAAGGGCAAAGCATGACAAGGCAAGGCAATGCAAAAGGGCAAAGCATGAAAAGGCAAGGCAAGGCAAAAGGGTAAAGCATGTCAAGGCAAGGTAAGGCAAAAGGGCAATGCAAGGAAAAGCAAAATGGCAAAGCAAGACAAGGCAAAAGGGAAAGCATAACAAGGCAAAGCAAGGCAAAAGGGCAAAGCAAGACAAGGCAAAAGGGCAAAGCAAGGAAAGTCAAAAGGGCAAAGCATGACAAGGCAAGGCAAGGAAAAAGGGTATAGCAAGTCAAGGCAAGGTAAGGCAAAAGGGCAATTCAAGGAAAGGCAAAATGGCAAAGCAAGGCAAGGCAAAAGGGCAAAGCAAAGCAAGTCAAAATGGCAAAGTATGACGAGGCAAGGCAAGGAAAAAGGGTATAGCAAGTCAAGGCAAAGTAAGGCAAAAGGGCAATTCAAGGAAAGGCAAAATGGCAAAGCAAGGCAAGTCAAAAGGGCAAAGCATGACAAGGCAAGGCAAGGAAAAAGGGTATAGCAAGTCAAGGCAAGGTAAGGCAAAAGGGCAATTCAAGGAAAGGCAAAATGGCAAAGCTAGTCAAGGCAAAAGGTAAAGCAAGGCCAGGCAAAAGTGCAAAGAAATGCAAGGCAAGGTAAGTCAAAAGGACAAACCATGGCAAGGCCAGGAAAAAGGCCAAAGCAAGGAAAGGCAAGGCAAAAGGGGAAAGCAAGGCAAGGGAAAATGGCAAAGCAAGGCAAGGCAAGGAAAGACAAAAGGGCAAAGCAAGGCAAGGAAAAAGAGCAAAGCATGGCAAGGCAAGGCAAAAGGTCAAAAGAAAGGCAAGGCAAATCAGGGCAAAAGGAGAAAGGAAGGCAAGGCAAGACAAGGCAAAGAGACAAAGCAAGGAAAGGCAAAAGGGCATAGCAAGGCAAGGTAAGGCAAAGGGCAAAGCAAGGCATGGAAAGGCAAAGGCAAGGGAAGGCAAAAGGGTAAAGCAAGGCAAGGAAAGGCAAGGGAAAAGGAGAAAGCAAAGCAAGGCAAGGCAAAAGGATAAGGAAGACACGTCAAGGCAAGGCAAAGATGAAAGCAAGGCAATGCAAGGCAATTCAAAACGGCAAAACAAGGAAAGGCAAGGCAAAAGGGCAAAGCAAAGCAAGTCAAAAGGGCAAAGCATGACAAGGCAAGGCAAGGCAAAAGGGCAAAGCATGACAAGGCAAGGTAAGGCAAAAGGGCAATTCAAGGAAAGGCAAAATGGCTAAGCAAGGCAAGGCAAAAGGGCAAAGCATAATAAGGCAAAGCAAGGCAAAAGGGCAAAGCAAGGCAAGTCAAAAGGACAAAGCATGACAAGGCAAGGCAAGGAAAAAGGGTATAGCAAGTCAAGGCAAGGTAAGGCAAAAGGGCAATTCAAGGAAAGGCAAAATGGCAAAGCAAGGCAAGGCAAAAGGGCAAAGCAAGGCCAAGCAAAAGTGCAAAGAAAGGCAAGGCAAGGTAAGTCAAAAGGACAAACCATGGGAAGGCCAGGAAAAAGGCCAAAGCAAGGAAAGGCAAGGCAAAAGGTCAAAAGAAAGGCAAGGCAAATCAGGGCAAAAGGAGAAAGGATGGCAAGGCAAGACAAGGCAAAGAGACAAAGCAAGGCAAGGCAAAAGGGCATAGCAAGGCAAGGTAAGGCAAAGGGGCAAAGCAAGGCATGGAAAGGCAAAGGCAAGGGAAGGCAAAAGGGTAAAGCAAGGCAAGGAAAGGCAAGGGAAAAGGAGAAAGCAAAGCAAGGCAAGGCAAAAGGATAAGGAAGACACTCAAGGCAAGGCAAAGATGAAAGCAAGGCAATGCAAGGCAATTCAAAACGGCAAAACAAGGAAAGGCATGCAAAAGGGCAAAGCAAAGCAAGTCAAAAGGGCAAAGCATGACAAGGCAAGGCAAGGCAAAAGGGCAAAGCATGACAAGGCAAGGTAAGGCAAAAGGGCAAATCAAGACAAGGCAAAAGGGCAAAGCATAACAAGGCAAAGCAAGGCAAAAGGGCAAAGCAAGGCAAGTCAAAAGGGCAAAGCATGACAAGGCAAGGCAAGGAAAAAGGGTATAGCAAGTCAAGGCAAGGTAAGGCAAAAGGGCAATTCAAGGAAAGGCAAAATGGCAAAGCAAGGCAAGGCAAAAGGGCAAAGCATGAAAAGGCAAGGCAAGGAAAAAGGGTATAGCAAGTCAAGGCAAGGTAAGGCAAAAGGGCAATTCAAGGAAAGACAAAATGGCAAAGCAAGGCAAGGCAAAAGGGCAAAGCATGACAAGGCAAGGCAAGGAAAAAGGGTATAGCAAGTCAAGGCAAGGTAAGGCAAAAGGGCAATTCAAGGAAAGGCAAAATGGCAAAGCAAGGCAAGGCAAAAGGGCAAAGCATGAAAAGGCAAGGCAAGGAAAAAGGGTATAGCAAGTCAAGGCAAGGTAAGGCAAAAGGGCAATTCAAGGAAAGACAAAATGGCAAAGCAAGGCAAGGCAAAAGGGCAAAGCATGGCAAGGCAAGGAAAAAGGGAAACTCAATGCAAGGCCAGGCAAAAGGGCAAAGAAAGGCAAGGCAAGGTAAGTCAAAAGGACAAACCATGGCAAGGCCAGGAAAAAGGCCAAAGCAAGGAAAGGCAAGGCAAAAGGGAAAAGCAAGGCAAGGGAAAATGGCAAAGCAAGGCAAGGCAAGGCAAGACAAAAGGGCAAAGCAAGGCAAGGAAAAAGAGCAAAGCAAGGCAAGGCAAGACAAAAGGGCAAAGCAAGGCAAGGAAAAAGAGCAAAGCATGGCAAGGCAAGGCAAAAGGTCAAAAGAAAGGCAAGGCAAATCAGGGCAAAAGGAGAAAGGAAGGCAAGGCAAGACAAGGCAAAGAGGCAAAGCAAGGCAAGGTAAGGCAAGGCAAAAGGGGAAAGCAAAGCAAGGCAAGGCGAAAGGATAAGGAAGACACGTCAAGGCAAGGCAAAGATGAAAGTAAGGCAATGCAAGGAAATTGAAAACGGCAAAACAAGGAAAGGCAAGGCAAAAGGGCAAAGCAAAGC
Organism: Columba livia; assembly: GCF_036013475.1. Lineage (NCBI taxonomy): Eukaryota > Metazoa > Chordata > Aves > Columbiformes > Columbidae > Columba > Columba livia. The sequence continues at coordinate 204,176 of NW_027043081.1, forward strand.
AAGTCAAAAGGGCAAAGCATGACAAGGCAAGGCAAGGCAAAAGGGTAAAGCATGTCAAGGCAAGGTAAGGCAAAAGGGCAATGCAAGGAAAAGCAAAATGGCAAAGCAAGACAAGGCAAAAGGGAAAGCATAACAAGGCAAAGCAAGGCAAAAGGGCAAAGCAAGACAAGGCAAAAGGGCAAAGCAAGGAAAGTCAAAAGGGCAAAGCATGACAAGGCAAGGCAAGGAAAAAGGGTATAGCAAGTCAAGGCAAGGTAAGGCAAAAGGGCAATTCAAGGAAAGGCAAAATGGCAAAGCAAGGCAAGGCAAAAGGACAAAGCAAAGCAAGTCAAAAGGGCAAAGCATGACAAGGCAAGGCAATGCAAAAGGGCAAAGCATGAAAAGGCAAGGCAAGGCAAAAGGGTAAAGCATGTCAAGGCAAGGTAAGGCAAAAGGGCAATGCAAGGAAAAGCAAAATGGCAAAGCAAGACAAGGCAAAAGGGAAAGCATAACAAGGCAAAGCAAGGCAAAAGGGCAAAGCATAACAAGGCAAAAGGGCAAAGCAAGGAAAGTCAAAAGGGCAAAGCATGACAAGGCAAGGCAAGGAAAAAGGGTATAGCAAGTCAAGGCAAGGTAAGGCAAAAGGGCAATTCAAGGAAAGGCAAAATGGCAAAGCAAGGCAAGGCAAAAGGACAAAGCAAAGCAAGTCAAAAGGGCAAAGCATGACAAGGCAAGGCAAGGAAAAAGGGTATAGCAAGTCAAGGCAAGGTAAGGCAAAAGGGCAATTCAAGGAAAGGCAAAATGGCAAAGCAAGGCAAGGCAAAAGGGCAAAGCATGAAAAGGCAAGGCAAGGAAAAAGGGTATAGCAAGTCAAGGCAAGGTAAGGCAAAAGGGCAATTCAAGGAAAGACAAAATGGCAAAGCAAGGCAAGGCAAAAGGGCAAAGCATGACAAGGCAAGGCAAGGAAAAAGGGTATAGCAAGTCAAGGCAAGGTAAGGCAAAAGGGCAATTCAAGGAAAGGCAAAATGGCAAAGCAAGGCAAGGCAAAAGGGCAAAGCATGAAAAGGCAAGGCAAGGAAAAAGGGTATAGCAAGTCAAGGCAAGGTAAGGCAAAAGGGCAATTCAAGGAAAGACAAAATGGCAAAGCAAGGCAAGGCAAAAGGGCAAAGCATGGCAAGGCAAGGAAAAAGGGCAACTCAATGCAAGGCCAGGCAAAAGGGCAAAGAAAGCCAAGGCAAGGTAAGTCAAAAGGACAAACCATGGCAAGGCCAGGAAAAAGGCCAAAGCAAGGAAAGGCAAGGCAAAAGGGAAAAGCAAGGTAAGGGAAAATGGCAAAGCAAGGCAAGGCAAGGCAAGACAAAAGGGCAAAGCAAGGCAAGGAAAAAGAGCAAAGCATGGCAAGGCAAGTCAAGGCAAAAGGTCAAAAGAAAGGCAAGGCAAATCAGGGCAAAAGGAGAAAGGAAGGCAAGGCAAGACAAGGCAAAGAGGCAAAGCAAGGCAAGGTAAGGCAAGGCAAAAGGGGAAAGCAAAGCAAGTCAAAAGGGCAAAGCATGACAAGGCAAGGCAAGGCAAAAGGGTAAAGCATGTCAAGGCAAGGTAAGGCAAAAGGGCAATGCAAGGAAAAGCAAAATGGCAAAGCAAGACAAGGCAAAAGGGAAAGCATAACAAGGCAAAGCAAGGCAAAAGGGCAAAGCAAGACAAGGCAAAAGGGCAAAGCAAGGAAAGTCAAAAGGGCAAAGCATGACAAGGCAAGGCAAGGAAAAAGGGTATAGCAAGTCAAGGCAAGGTAAGGCAAAAGGGCAATTCAAGGAAAGGCAAAATGGCAAAGCTAGGCAAGGCAAAAGGGCAAAGCAAGGCCAGGCAACAGTGCAAGGAAAGGCAAGGCAAGGTAAGTCAAAAGGACAAACCATGGCAAGGCCAGGAAAAAGGCCAAAGAAAGGAAAGGCAAGGCAAAAGGGGAAAGCAAGGCAAGGGAAAATGGCAAAGCAAGGCAAGGCAAGGAAAGACAAAAGGGCAAAGCAAGGCAAGGAAAAAGAGCAAAGCATGGCAAGGCAAGGCAAAAGGTCAAAAGAAAGGCAAGGCAAATCAGGGCAAAAGGAGAAAGGAAGGCAAGGAAAGACAAGGCAAAGAGGCAAAGCAAGGCAAGGCAAAAGGGCAAAGCAAGGCAAGGAAAAAGAGCAAAGCATGGCATGGCAAGGCAAGGCAAAAGGTCAAAGGAAAGGCAAGGTAAATCAGGGCAAAAGGCGAAAGGAAGGCAAGGCAAGACAAGGCAAAGAGACAAAGCAAGGCAAGGCAAAAGGGCAAAGCAAGGCAAGGTAAGGCAAAGGGGCAAAGCAAGGCATGGAAAGGCAAGGTAAGAGAAGGCAAAAGGGTAAAGCAAGGCAAGGAAAGGCAAGGCAAAACGAGAAAGCAAAGAAAGGCAAGGCAAAAGGATAAGGAAGACCCGTCAAGGCAAGGCAAAGATGAAAGCAAGGCAATGCAAGGCAATTCAAAACGGCAAAACAAGGAAAGGCAAGGCAAAAGGGCAAAGCAAAGCAAGTCAAAAGGGCAAAGCATGACAAGGCAAGGCAATGCAAAAGGGCAAAGCATGAAAAGGCAAGGCAAGGCAAAAGGGCAATGCAAGGAAAGGCAAAATGGCAAAGCAAGACAAGGCAAAAGGGCAAAGCATAACAAGGCAAAGCAAGGCAAAAGGGCAAAGCAAGGCAAGTCAAAAGGGCAAAGCATGACAAGGCAAGGCAAGGAAAAAGGGTATAGCAAGTCAAGGCAAGGTAAGGCAAAAGGGCAATTCAAGGAAAGGCAAAATGGCAAAGCAAGGCAAGGCAAAAGGCAAAGCAAAGCAAGTCAAAATGGCAAAGTATGACAAGGCAAGGCAAGGAAAAAGGCTATAGCAAGTCAAGGCAAGGTAAGGCAAAATGGCAATTCAAGGAAAGGCAAAATGGCAAAGCAAGGCAAGGCAAAAGGGCAAAGCATAACAAGGCAAAGCAAGGCAAAAGGGCAAAGCAAGGCAAGGCAAAAGGGCAAAGCATGGCAAGGCAAGGAAAAAGGGCAACTCAATGCAAGGCCGGGCAAAAGTGCAAAGAAAGGCAAGGCAAGGTAAGTCAAAAGGACAAACCATGGCAAGGCCAGGAAAAAGGCCAAAGCAAGGAAAGGCAAGGCAAAAGGGGAAAGCAAGGCAAGGGAAAATGGCAAAGCAAGGCAAGGCAAGGAAAGACAAAAGGGCAAAGCAAGGCAAGGGAAAAGAGCAAAGCATGGCAAGGCAAGGCAAAAGGTCAAAAGAAAGGCAAGGCAAATCAGGGCAAAAGGAGAAAGGAAGGCAAGGCAAGTCAAGGCAAAGAGTCAAAGCAAGGCAAGGCAAAGGGTCAAAGGAAGGCATGGAAAGGCAAGGCAAAGGAAGGCAAAAGGGTAAAGAAAGGCAAGGAAAGGCAAGGCAAAAGGGGAAAGCAAAGCAAGGCAAGGCAAAATGATAAGGAAGACACGTCAAGGCAAGGCAAAGATGAAAGTAAGGCAATGCAAGGCAATTCAAAACGGCAAAACAAGGAAAGGCAAGGAAAAAGGGCAACTCAATGCAAGGCCAGGCAAAAGGGCAAAGAAAGGCAAGGCAAGTTAAGTCAAAAGGACAAACCATGGCAAGGCCAGGAAAAAGGCCAAAGCAAGGAAAGGCAAGGCAAAAGGGAAAAGCAAGGCAAGGGAAAATGGCAAAGCAAGGCAAGGCAAGGCAAGACAAAAGGGCAAAGCAAGGCAAGGAAAAAGAGCAAAGCATGGCAAGGCAAGGCAAAAGGTCAAAAGAAAGGCAAGGCAAATCAGGGCAAAAGGAGAAAGGAAGTCAAGGCAAGACAAGGCAAAGAGGCAAAGCAAGGCAAGGTAAGGCAAGGCAAAAGGGGAAAGCAAAGCAAGGCAAGGCAAAAGGATAAGGAAGACACGTCAAGGCAAGGCAAAGATGAAAGTAAGGCAATGCAAGGAAATTGAAAACGGGAAAACAAGGAAAGGCAAGGCAAAAGGGCTAAGCAAAGCAAGTCAAAAGGGCAAAGCTTGACAAGGCAAGGCAATGCAAAAGGACAAAGCATGAAAAGGCAAGGCAAGGCAAAAGGGTAAAGCATGTCAAGGCAAGGTAAGGCAAAAGGGCAATGCAAGGAAAAGCAAAATGGCAAAGCAAGACAAGGCAAAAGGGAAAGCATAACAAGGCAAAGCAAGGCAAAAGGGCAAAGCAAGACAAGGCAAAAGGGCAAAGCAAGGAAAGTCAAAAGGGCAAAGCATGACAAGGCAAGGCAAGGAAAAAGGGTATAGCAAGTCAAGGCAAGGTAAGGCAAAAGGGCAATTCAAGGAAATGCAAAATGGCAAAGCAAGGCAAGGCAAAAGGGCAAAGCAAAGCAAGTCAAAATGGCAAAGTATGACAAGGCAAGGCAAGGAAAAAGGGTATAGCAAGTCAAGGCAAGGTAAGGCAAAAGGGCAATTCAAGGAAAGGCAAAATGGCAAAGCAAGGCAAGGCAAAAGGGCAAAGCATAACAAGGCAAAGCAAGGCAAAAGGGCAAAGCAAGGCAAGGCAAAAGGGCAAAGCAAGGCAAGTCAAAAAGGCAAAGCCTGACAAGGCAAGGCAAGGAAAAAGGGTATAGCAAGTCAAGGCAAGGTAAGGCAAAAGGGCAATTCAAGGAAAGGCAAAATGGCAAAGCAAGGCAAGGCAAAAGGGCAAAGCAAGGCCAAGCAAAAGTGCAAAGAAAGGCAAGGCAAGGTAAGTCAAAAGGACAAACCATGGCAAGGCCAGGAAAAAGGCCAAAGCAAGGAAAGGCAAGGCAAAAGGGGAAAGCAAGGCAAGGGAAAATGGCAAAGCAAGGCAAGGCAAGGAAAGACAAAAGGGCAAAGCAAGGCAAGGAAAAAGAGCAAAGCATGGCAAGGCAAGGCAAAAGGTCAAAAGAAAGGCAAGGCAAATCAGGGCAAAAGGAGAAAGGAAGGCAAGGCAAGACAAGGCAAAGAGACAAAGCAAGGCAAGGCAAAAGGGCAAAGCAAGGCAAGGTAAGGCAAAGGGGCAAAGCAAGGCATGGAAAGGCAAGGTAAGAGAAGGCAAAAGGGTAAAGCAAGGCAAGGAAAGGCAAGGCAAAAGGAGAAAGCAAAGAAAGGCAAGGCAAAAGGATAAGGAAGACACGTCAAGGCAAGGCAAAGATGAAAGCAAGGCAATGCAAGGCAATTCAAAACGGCAAAACAAGGAAAGGCAAGGCAAAAGGGCAAAGCAAAGCAAGTCAAAAGGGCAAAGCATGACAAGGCAAGGCAATGCAAAAGGGCAAAGCATGAAAAGGCAAGGCAAGGCAAAAGGGCAATGCAAGGAAAGGCAAAATGGCAAAGCAAGACAAGGCAAAAGGGCAAAGCATAACAAGGCAAAGCAAGGCAAAAGGGCAAAGCAAGGCAAGTCAAAAGGGCAAAGCATGACAAGGCAAGGCAAGGAAAAAGGGTATAGCAAGTCAAGGCAAGGTAAGGCAAAAGGGCAATTCAAGGAAAGGCAAAATGGCAAAGCAAGTCAAGGCAAAAGGCAAAGCAAAGCAAGTCAAAATGGCAAAGTATGACAAGGCAAGGCAAGGAAAAAGGCTATAGCAAGTCAAGGCAAGGTAAGGCAAAAGGGCAATTCAAGGAAAGGCAAAATGGCAAAGCAAGGCAAGGCAAAAGGGCAAAGCATAACAAGGCAAAGCAATGCAAAAGGGCAAAGCAAGGCAAGGCAAAAGGGCAAAGCATGGCAAGGCAAGGAAAAAGGGCAACGCAATGCAAGGCCGGGCAAAAGTGCAAAGAAAGGCAAGGCAAGGTAAGTCAAAAGGACAAACCATGGCAAGGCCAGGAAAAAGGCCAAAGCAAGGAAAGGCAAGGCAAAAGGGAAAAGCAAGGCAAGGGAAAATGGCAAAGCAAGGCAAGGCAAGGCAAGACAAAAGGGCAAAGCAAGGCAAGGAAAAAGAGCAAAGCATGGCAAGGCAAGGCAAGGCAAAAGGTCAAAAGAAAGGCAAGGCAAATCAGGGCAAAAGGAGAAAGGAAGGCAAGGCAAGACAAGGCAAAGAGGCAAAGCAAGGCAAGGTAAGGCAAGGCAAAAGGGGAAAGCAAAGCAAGGCAAGGCGAAAGGATAAGGAAGACACGTCAAGGCAAGGCAAAGATGAAAGTAAGGCAATGCAAGGAAATTGAAAACGGCAAAACAAGGAAAGGCAAGGCAAAAGGGCAAAGCAAAGCAAGTCAAAAGGGCAAAGCATGACAAGGCAAAATGGAAAGCATAACAAGGCAAAGCAAGGCAAAAGGGCAAAGCAAGGCAAGTCAAAAGTGCAAAGCAAGGAAAGTCAAAAGGGCAAAGCATGACAAGGCAAGGCAAGGAAAAAGGGTATAGCAAGTCAAGGCAAGGTAAGGCAAAAGGGCAATTCAAGGAAAGGCAAAATGGCAAAGCAAGGCAAGGCAAAAGGACAAAGCAAAGCAAGTCAAAAGGGCAAAGCATGACAAGGCAAGGCAATGCAAAATGGGCAAAGCATGAAAAGGCAAGGCAAGGCAAAAGGGTAAAGCATGTCAAGGCAAGGTAAGGCAAAAGAGCAATGCAAGGAAAAGCAAAATGGCAAAGCAAGACAAGGCAAAAGGGAAAGCATAACAAGGCAAAGCAAGGCAAAAGGGCAAAGCAAGACAAGGCAAAAGGGCAAAGCAAGGAAAGTCAAAAGGGCAAAGCATGACAAGGCAAGGCAAGGAAAAAGGGTATAGCAAGTCAAGGCAAGGTAAGGCAAAAGGGCAATTCAAGGAAAGGCAAAATGGCAAAGCTAGGCAAGGCAAAAGGGCAAAGCAAGGCCAGGTAACAGTGCAAGGAAAGGCAAGGCAAGGTAAGTCAAAAGGACAAACCATGGCAAGGCCAGGAAAAAGGCCAAAGAAAGGAAAGGCAAGGCAAAAGGGGAAAGCAAGGCAAGGGAAAATGGCAAAGCAAGGCAAGGCAAGGAAAGACAAAAGGGCAAAGCAAGGCAAGGAAAAAGAGCAAAGCATGGCAAGGCAAGGCAAAAGGTCAAAAGAAAGGCAAGGCAAATCAGGGCAAAAGGAGAAAGGAAGGCAAGGAAAGACAAGGCAAAGAGGCAAAGCAAGGCAAGGCAAAAGGGCAAAGCAAGGCAAGGAAAAAGAGCAAAGCATGGCATGGCAAGGCAAGGCAAAAGGTCAAAGGAAAGGCAAGGTAAATCAGGGCAAAAGGCGAAAGGAAGGCAAGGCAAGACAAGGCAAAGAGACAAAGCAAGGCAAGGCAAAAGGGCAAAGCAAGGCAAGGTAAGGCAAAGGGGCAAAGCAAGGCATGGAAAGGCAAGGTAAGAGAAGGCAAAAGGGTAAAGCAAGGCAAGGAAAGGCAAGGCAAAACGAGAAAGCAAAGAAAGGCAAGGCAAAAGGATAAGGAAGACCCGTCAAGGCAAGGCAAAGATGAAAGCAAGGCAATGCAAGGCAATTCAAAACGGCAAAACAAGGAAAGGCAAGGCAAAAGGGCAAAGCAAAGCAAGTCAAAAGGGCAAAGCATGACAAGGCAAGGCAATGCAAAAGGGCAAAGCATGAAAAGGCAAGGCAAGGCAAAAGGGCAATGCAAGGAAAGGCAAAATGGCAAAGCAAGGCAAGGCAAAAGGGCAAAGCATAACAAGGCAAAGCAAGGCAAAAGGGCAAAGCAAGGCAAGGCAAAAGGGCAAAGCATGGCAAGGCAAGGCAAGGAAAAAGGGTATAGCAAGTCAAGGCAAGGTAAGGCAAAAGGGCAATTCAAGGAAAGGCAAAATGGCAAAGCAAGGCAAGGCAAAAGGCAAAGCAAAGCAAGTCAAAATGGCAAAGTATGACAAGGCAAGGCAAGGAAAAAGGCTATAGCAAGTCAAGGCAAGGTAAGGCAAAATGGCAATTCAAGGAAAGGCAAAATGGCAAAGCAAGGCAAGGCAAAAGGGCAAAGCATAACAAGGCAAAGCAAGGCAAAAGGGCAAAGCAAGGCAAGGCAAAAGGGCAAAGCATGGCAAGGCAAGGAAAAAGGGCAACTCAATGCAAGGCCGGGCAAAAGTGCAAAGAAAGGCAAGGCAAGGTAAGTCAAAAGGACAAACCATGGCAAGGCCAGGAAAAAGGCCAAAGCAAGGAAAGGCAAGGCAAAAGGGGAAAGCAAGGCAAGGGAAAATGGCAAAGCAAGGCAAGGCAAGGAAAGACAAAAGGGCAAAGCAAGGCAAGGGAAAAGAGCAAAGCATGGCAAGGCAAGGCAAAAGGTCAAAAGAAAGGCAAGGCAAATCAGGGCAAAAGGAGAAAGGAAGGCAAGGCAAGTCAAGGCAAAGAGTCAAAGCAAGGCAAGGAAAAGGGTCAAAGGAAGGCATGGAAAGGCAAGGCAAAGGAAGGCAAAAGGGTAAAGAAAGGCAAGGAAAGGCAAGGCAAAAGGGGAAAGCAAAGCAAGGCAAGGCAAAATGATAAGGAAGACACGTCAAGGCAAGGCAAAGATGAAAGTAAGGCAATGCAAGGCAATTCAAAACGGCAAAACAAGGAAAGGCAAGGAAAAAGGGCAACTCAATGCAAGGCCAGGCAAAAGGGCAAAGAAAGGCAAGGCAAGGTAAGTCAAAAGGACAAACCATGGCAAGGCCAGGAAAAAGGCCAAAGCAAGGAAAGGCAAGGCAAAAGGGAAAAGCAAGGCAAGGGAAAATGGCAAAGCAAGGCAAGGCAAGGCAAGACAAAAGGGCAAAGCAAGGCAAGGAAAAAGAGCAAAGCATGGCAAGGCAAGGCAAAAGGTCAAAAGAAAGGCAAGGCAAATCAGGGCAAAAGGAGAAAGGAAGTCAAGGCAAGACAAGGCAAAGAGGCAAAGCAAGGCAAGGTAAGGCAAGGCAAAAGGGGAAAGCAAAGCAAGGCAAGGCAAAAGGATAAGGAAGACACGTCAAGGCAAGGCAAAGATGAAAGTAAGGCAATGCAAGGAAATTGAAAACGGGAAAACAAGGAAAGGCAAGGCAAAAGGGCTAAGCAAAGCAAGTCAAAAGGGCAAAGCTTGACAAGGCAAGGCAATGCAAAAGGACAAAGCATGAAAAGGCAAGGCAAGGCAAAAGGGTAAAGCATGTCAAGGCAAGGTAAGGCAAAAGGGCAATGCAAGGAAAAGCAAAATGGCAAAGCAAGACAAGGCAAAAGGGAAAGCATAACAAGGCAAAGCAAGGCAAAAGGGCAAAGCAAGACAAGGCAAAAGGGCAAAGCAAGGAAAGTCAAAAGGGCAAAGCATGACAAGGCAAGGCAAGGAAAAAGGGTATAGCAAGTCAAGGCAAGGTAAGGCAAAAGGGCAATTCAAGGAAAGGCAAAATGGCAAAGCAAGGCAAGGCAAAAGGACAAAGCAAAGCAAGTCAAAAGGGCAAAGCATGACAAGGCAAGGCAAGGAAAAAGGGTATAGCAAGTCAAGGCAAGGTAAGGCAAAAGGGCAATTCAAGGAAATGCAAAATGGCAAAGCAAGGCAAGGCAAAAGGGCAAAGCAAAGCAAGTCAAAATGGCAAAGTATGACAAGGCAAGGCAAGGAAAAAGGGTATAGCAAGTCAAGGCAAGGTAAGGCAAAAGGGCAATTCAAGGAAAGGCAAAATGGCAAAGCAAGGCAAGGCAAAAGGGCAAAGCATAACAAGGCAAAGCAAGGCAAAAGGGCAAAGCAAGGCAAGGCAAAAGGGCAAAGCAAGGCAAGTCAAAAAGGCAAAGCATGACAAGGCAAGGCAAGGAAAAAGGGTATAGCAAGTCAAGGCAAGGTAAGGCAAAAGGGCAATTCAAGGAAAGGCAAAATGGCAAAGCAAGGCAAGGCAAAAGGGCAAAGCAAGGCCAAGCAAAAGTGCAAAGAAAGGCAAGGCAAGGTAAGTCAAAAGGACAAACCATGGCAAGGCCAGGAAAAAGGCCAAAGCAAGGAAAGGCAAGGCAAAAGGGGAAAGCAAGGCAAGGGAAAATGGCAAAGCAAGGCAAGGCAAGGAAAGACAAAAGGGCAAAGCAAGGCAAGGAAAAAGAGCAAAGCATGGCAAGGCAAGGCAAAAGGTCAAAAGAAAGGCAAGGTAAATCAGGGCAAAAGGCGAAAGGAAGGCAAGGCAAGACAAGGCAAAGAGACAAAGCAAGGCAAGGCAAAAGGGCAAAGCAAGGCAAGGTAAGGCAAAGGGGCAAAGCAAGGCATGGAAAGGCAAGGTAAGAGAAGGCAAAAGGGTAAAGCAAGGCAAGGAAAGGCAAGGCAAAACGAGAAAGCAAAGAAAGGCAAGGCAAAAGGATAAGGAAGACCCGTCAAGGCAAGGCAAAGATGAAAGCAAGGCAATGCAAGGCAATTCAAAACGGCAAAACAAGGAAAGGCAAGGCAAAAGGGCAAAGCAAAGCAAGTCAAAAGGGCAAAGCATGACAAGGCAAGGCAATGCAAAAGGGCAAAGCATGAAAAGGCAAGGCAAGGCAAAAGGGCAATGCAAGGAAAGGCAAAATGGCAAAGCAAGACAAGGCAAAAGGGCAAAGCATAACAAGGCAAAGCAAGGCAAAAGGGCAAAGCAAGGCAAGTCAAAAGGGCAAAGCATGACAAGGCAAGGCAAGGAAAAAGGGTATAGCAAGTCAAGGCAAGGTAAGGCAAAAGGGCAATTCAAGGAAAGGCAAAATGGCAAAGCAAGGCAAGGCAAAAGGCAAAGCAAAGCAAGTCAAAATGGCAAAGTATGACAAGGCAAGGCAAGGAAAAAGGCTATAGCAAGTCAAGGCAAGGTAAGGCAAAATGGCAATTCAAGGAAAGGCAAAATGGCAAAGCAAGGCAAGGCAAAAGGGCAAAGCATAACAAGGCAAAGCAAGGCAAAAGGGCAAAGCAAGGCAAGGCAAAAGGGCAAAGCATGGCAAGGCAAGGAAAAAGGGCAACTCAATGCAAGGCCGGGCAAAAGTGCAAAGAAAGGCAAGGCAAGGTAAGTCAAAAGGACAAACCATGGCAAGGCCAGGAAAAAGGCCAAAGCAAGGAAAGGCAAGGCAAAAGGGGAAAGCAAGGCAAGGGAAAATGGCAAAGCAAGGCAAGGCAAGGAAAGACAAAAGGGCAAAGCAAGGCAAGGGAAAAGAGCAAAGCATGGCAAGGCAAGGCAAAAGGTCAAAAGAAAGGCAAGGCAAATCAGGGCAAAAGGAGAAAGGAAGGCAAGGCAAGTCAAGGCAAAGAGTCAAAGCAAGGCAAGGCAAAGGGTCAAAGGAAGGCATGGAAAGGCAAGGCAAAGGAAGGCAAAAGGGTAAAGAAAGGCAAGGAAAGGCAAGGCAAAAGGGGAAAGCAAAGCAAGGCAAGGCAAAATGATAAGGAAGACACGTCAAGGCAAGGCAAAGATGAAAGTAAGGCAATGCAAGGCAATTCAAAACGGCAAAACAAGGAAAGGCAAGGAAAAAGGGCAACTCAATGCAAGGCCAGGCAAAAGGGCAAAGAAAGGCAAGGCAAGGTAAGTCAAAAGGACAAACCATGGCAAGGCCAGGAAAAAGGCCAAAGCAAGGAAAGGCAAGGCAAAAGGGAAAAGCAAGGCAAGGGAAAATGGCAAAGCAAGGCAAGGCAAGGCAAGACAAAAGGGCAAAGCAAGGCAAGGAAAAAGAGCAAAGCATGGCAAGGCAAGGCAAAAGGTCAAAAGAAAGGCAAGGCAAATCAGGGCAAAAGGAGAAAGGAAGTCAAGGCAAGACAAGGCAAAGAGGCAAAGCAAGGCAAGGTAAGGCAAGGCAAAAGGGGAAAGCAAAGCAAGGCAAGGCAAAAGGATAAGGAAGACACGTCAAGGCAAGGCAAAGATGAAAGTAAGGCAATGCAAGGAAATTGAAAACGGGAAAACAAGGAAAGGCAAGGCAAAAGGGCTAAGCAAAGCAAGTCAAAAGGGCAAAGCTTGACAAGGCAAGGCAATGCAAAAGGACAAAGCATGAAAAGGCAAGGCAAGGCAAAAGGGTAAAGCATGTCAAGGCAAGGTAAGGCAAAAGGGCAATGCAAGGAAAAGCAAAATGGCAAAGCAAGACAAGGCAAAAGGGAAAGCATAACAAGGCAAAGCAAGGCAAAAGGGCAAAGCAAGACAAGGCAAAAGGGCAAAGCAAGGAAAGTCAAAAGGGCAAAGCATGACAAGGCAAGGCAAGGAAAAAGGGTATAGCAAGTCAAGGCAAGGTAAGGCAAAAGGGCAATTCAAGGAAAGGCAAAATGGCAAAGCAAGGCAAGGCAAAAGGACAAAGCAAAGCAAGTCAAAAGGGCAAAGCATGACAAGGCAAGGCAAGGAAAAAGGGTATAGCAAGTCAAGGCAAGGTAAGGCAAAAGGGCAATTCAAGGAAATGCAAAATGGCAAAGCAAGGCAAGGCAAAAGGGCAAAGCAAAGCAAGTCAAAATGGCAAAGTATGACAAGGCAAGGCAAGGAAAAAGGGTATAGCAAGTCAAGGCAAGGTAAGGCAAAAGGGCAATTCAAGGAAAGGCAAAATGGCAAAGCAAGGCAAGGCAAAAGGGCAAAGCATAACAAGGCAAAGCAAGGCAAAAGGGCAAAGCAAGGCAAGGCAAAAGGGCAAAGCAAGGCAAGTCAAAAAGGCAAAGCATGACAAGGCAAGGCAAGGAAAAAGGGTATAGCAAGTCAAGGCAAGGTAAGGCAAAAGGGCAATTCAAGGAAAGGCAAAATGGCAAAGCAAGGCAAGGCAAAAGGGCAAAGCAAGGCCAAGCAAAAGTGCAAAGAAAGGCAAGGCAAGGTAAGTCAAAAGGACAAACCATGGCAAGGCCAGGAAAAAGGCCAAAGCAAGGAAAGGCAAGGCAAAAGGGGAAAGCAAGGCAAGGGAAAATGGCAAAGCAAGGCAAGGCAAGGAAAGACAAAAGGGCAAAGCAAGGCAAGGAAAAAGAGCAAAGCATGGCAAGGCAAGGCAAAAGGTCAAAAGAAAGGCAAGGCAAATCAGGGCAAAAGGAGAAAGGAAGGCAAGGCAAGACAAGGCAAAGAGACAAAGCAAGGCAAGGCAAAAGGGCAAAGCAAGGCAAGGTAAGGCAAAGGGGCAAAGCAAGGCATGGAAAGGCAAGGTAAGAGAAGGCAAAAGGGTAAAGCAAGGCAAGGAAAGGCAAGGCAAAAGGAGAAAGCAAAGAAAGGCAAGGCAAAAGGATAAGGAAGACACGTCAAGGCAAGGCAAAGATGAAAGCAAGGCAATGCAAGGCAATTCAAAACGGCAAAACAAGGAAAGGCAAGGCAAAAGGGCAAAGCAAAGCAAGTCAAAAGGGCAAAGCATGACAAGGCAAGGCAATGCAAAAGGGCAAAGCATGAAAAGGCAAGGCAAGGCAAAAGGGCAATGCAAGGAAAGGCAAAATGGCAAAGCAAGACAAGGCAAAAGGGCAAAGCATAACAAGGCAAAGCAAGGCAAAAGGGCAAAGCAAGGCAAGTCAAAAGGGCAAAGCATGACAAGGCAAGGCAAGGAAAAAGGGTATAGCAAGTCAAGGCAAGGTAAGGCAAAAGGGCAATTCAAGGAAAGGCAAAATGGCAAAGCAAGTCAAGGCAAAAGGCAAAGCAAAGCAAGTCAAAATGGCAAAGTATGACAAGGCAAGGCAAGGAAAAAGGCTATAGCAAGTCAAGGCAAGGTAAGGCAAAAGGGCAATTCAAGGAAAGGCAAAATGGCAAAGCAAGGCAAGGCAAAAGGGCAAAGCATAACAAGGCAAAGCAATGCAAAAGGGCAAAGCAAGGCAAGGCAAAAGGGCAAAGCATGGCAAGGCAAGGAAAAAGGGCAACTCAATGCAAGGCCAGGCAAAAGGGCAAAGAAAGGCAAGGCAAGGTAAGTCAAAAGGACAAACCAAGGCAAGGCCAGGAAAAAGGCCAAAGCAAGGAAAGGCAAGGCAAAAGGGAAAAGCAAGGTAAGGGAAAATGGCAAAGCAAGGCAAGGCAAGGCAAGACAAAAGGGCAAAGCAAGGCAAGGAAAAAGAGCAAAGCATGGCAAGGCAAGGCAAGGCAAAAGGTCAAAAGAAAGGCAAGGCAAATCAGGGCAAAAGGAGAAAGGAAGGCAAGGCAAGACAAGGCAAAGAGGCAAAGCAAGGCAAGGTAAGGCAAGGCAAAAGGGGAAAGCAAAGCAAGGCAAGGCGAAAGGATAAGGAAGACACGTCAAGGCAAGGCAAAGATGAAAGTAAGGCAATGCAAGGAAATTGAAAACGGCAAAACAAGGAAAGGCAAGGCAAAAGGGCAAAGCAAAGCAAGTCAAAAGGGCAAAGCATGACAAGGCAAGGCAAGGCAAAAGGGTAAAGCATGTCAAGGCAAGGTAAGGCAAAAGGGCAATGCAAGGAAAAGCAAAATGGCAAAGCAAGACAAGGCAAAAGGGAAAGCATAACAAGGCAAAGCAAGGCAAAAGGGCAAAGCAAGACAAGGCAAAAGGGCAAAGCAAGGAAAGTCAAAAGGGCAAAGCATGACAAGGCAAGGCAAGGAAAAAGGGTATAGCAAGTCAAGGCAAGGTAAGGCAAAAGGGCAATTCAAGGAAAGGCAAAATGGCAAAGCAAGGCAAGGCAAAAGGACAAAGCAAAGCAAGTCAAAAGGGCAAAGCATGACAAGGCAAGGCAAGGAAAAAGGGTATAGCAAGTCAAGGCAAGGTAAGGCAAAAGGGCAATTCAAGGAAAGGCAAAATGGCAAAGCAAGGCAAGGCAAAAGGACAAAGCAAAGCAAGTCAAAAGGGCAAAGCATGAGAAGGCAAGGCAAGGAAAAAGGGTATAGCAAGTCAAGGCAAGGTAAGGCAAAAGGGCAATTCAAGGAAAGGCAAAATGGAAAAGCAAGGCAAGGCAAAAGGACAAAGCAAAGCAAGTCAAAAGGGCAAAGCATGACAAGGCAAGGCAAGGAAAAAGGGTATAGCAAGTCAAGGCAAGGTAAGGCAAAAGGGCAATTCAAGGAAAGGCAAAATGGCAAAGCAAGGCAAGGCAAAAGGGGAAAGCATGAAAAGGCAAGGCAAGGAAAAAGGGTATAGCAAGTCAAGGCAAGGTAAGGCAAAAGGGCAATTCAAGGAAAGACAAAATGGCAAAGCAAGGCAAGGCAAAAGGGCAAAGCATGACAAGGCAAGGCAAGGAAAAAGGGTATAGCAAGTCAAGGCAAGGTAAGGCAAAAGGGCAATTCAAGGAAAGGCAAAATGGCAAAGCAAGGCAAGGCAAAAGGGCAAAGCATGAAAAGGCAAGGCAAGGAAAAAGGGTATAGCAAGTCAAGGCAAGGTAAAGCAAAAGGGCAATTCAAGGAAAGGCAAAATGGCAAAGCAAGGCAAGGCAAAATGACAAAGCAAAGCAAGTCAAAAGGGCAAAGCATGACAAGGCAAGGCAATGCAAAAGGGCAAAGCATGAAAAGGCAAGGCAAGGCAAAAGGGTAAAGCATGTCAAGGCAAGGTAAGGCAAAAGGACAATGCAAGGAAAAGCAAAATGGCAAAGCAAGACAAGGCAAAAGGGAAAGCATAACAAGGCAAAGCAAGGCAAAAGGGCAAAGCAAGACAAGGCAAAAGGGCAAAGCAAGGAATGTCAAAAGGGCAAAGCATGACAAGGCAAGGCAAGGAAAAAGGGTATAGCAAGTCAAGGCAAGGTAAGGCAAAGGGGCAATTCAAGGAAAGGCAAAATGGCAAAGCAAGGCAAGGCAAAAGGGCAAAGCAAAGCAAGTCAAAATGGCAAAGTATGACAAGGCAAGGCAAGGAAAAAGGGTATAGCAAGTCAAGGCAAAGTAAGGCAAAAGGGCAATTCAAGGTAAGGCAAAATGGCAAAGCAAGGCAAGTCAAAAGGGCAAAGCATGACAAGGCAAGGCAGGGAAAAAGGGTATAGCAAGTCAAGGCAAGGTAAGGAAAAAGGGCAATTCAAGGAAAGGCAAAATGGCAAAGCTAGGCAAGGCAAAAGGGCAAAGCAAGGCCAGGCAAAAGTGCAAAGAAATGCAAGGCAAGGTAAGTCAAAAGGACAAACCATGGCAATGCCAGGAAAAAGGCCAAAGCAAGGAAAGGCATGGCAAAAGGGGAAGGCAAGGCAAGGGAAAATGGCAAAGCAAGGCAAGGCAAGGAAAGACAAAAGGGCAAAGCAAGGCAAGGAAAAAGAGCAAAGCATGGCAAGGCAAGGCAAAAGGTCAAAAGAAGGCAAGGCAAATCAGGGCAAAAGGAGAAAGGAAGGCAAGGTAAGACAAGGCAAAGAGACAAAGCAAGGCAAGGCAAAAGGGCATAGCAAGGCAAGGTAAGGCAAAGGGCAAAGCAAGGCATGGAAAGGCAAAGGCAAGGGAAGGCAAAAGGGTAAAGCAAGGCAAGGAAAGGCAAGGGAAAAGGAGAAAGCAAAGCAAGGCAAGGCAAAAGGATAAGGAAGACACGTCAAGGCAAGGCAAAGATGAAAGCAAGGCAATGCAAGGCAATTCAAAACGGCAAAACAAGGAAAGGCAAAGCAAAAGGGCAAAGCAAAGCAAGTCAAAAGGGCAAAGCATGACAAGGCAAGGCAAGGCAAAAGGGCAAAGCATGACAAGGCAAGGTAAGGCAAAAGGGCAATGCAAGGAAAGGCAAAATGGCAAAGCAAGACAAGGCAAAAATGGCAAAGCATAACAAGGCAAAGCAAGGCAAAACGGCAAAGCAAGGCAAGTCAAAAGGGCAAAGCATGACAAGGCAAGGCAAGGAAAAAGGGTATAGCAAGTCAAGGCAAGGTAAGGCAAAAGGGCAATTCAAGGAAAGGCAAAATGGCAAAGCAAGGCAAGGCAAAAGGGCAAAGCAAAGCAAGTCAAAATGGCAAAGTATGACAAGGCAAGGCAAGGAAAAAGGCTATAGCAAGTCAAGGCAAGGTAAGGCAAAAGGGCAATTCAAGGAAAGGCAAAATGGCAAAGCAAGGCAAGGCAAAAGGGGAAAGCATAACAAGGCAAAGCAAGGCAAAAGGGCAAAGCAAGGCAAGGCAAAAGGGCAAAGCATGGCAAGGCAAGGAAAAAGGGCAACTCAATGCAAGGCCGGGCAAAAGTGCAAAGAAAGGCAAGGCAAGGTAAGTCAAAAGGACAAACCATGGCAAGGCCAGGAAAAAGGCCAAAGCAAGGAAAGGCAAGGCAAAAGGGGAAAGCAAGGCAAGGGAAAATGGCAAAGCAAGGCAAGGTAAGGCAAGACAAAAGGGCAAACCAAGGCAAGGAAAAAGAGCAAAGCATGGCAAGGCAAGGCAAGGCAAAAGGTCAAAAGAAAGGCAAGGCAAATCAGGGCAAAAGGAGAAAGGAAGGCAAGGCAAGTCAAGGCAAAGAGTCAAAGCAAGGCAAGGCAAAGGGCCAAAGGAAGGCATGGAAAGGCAAGGCAAAGGAAGGCAAAAGGGTAAAGCAAGGCAAGGAAAGGCAAGGCAAAAGGGGAAAGCAAAGCAAGGCAAGGCAAAATGATAAGGAAGACACGTCAAGGCAAGGCAAAGATGAAAGTAAGGCAATGCAAGGCAATTCAAAACGGCAAAACAAGGAAAGGCAAGGCGAAAGGGCAAAGCATGACAAGGCAAGGTAAGGCAAAAGGGCAATGCAAGGAAAGGGTAAATGGCAAAGCAAGACAAGGCAAAAGGGCAAAGCATAATAAGGCAAAGCAAGGCAAAAGGGCAAAGCAAGGCAAGTCAAAAGGACAAAGCATGACAAGGCAAGGCAAGGAAAAAGGGTATAGCAAGTCAAGGCAAGGTAAGGCAAAAGGGCAATTCAAGGAAATGCAAAATGGCAAAGCAAGGCAAGGCAAAAGGGCAAAGCAAAGCAAGTCAAAATGGCAAATTATGACAAGGCAAGGCAAGGAAAAAGGGTATAGCAAGTCAAGGCAAGGTAAGGCAAAAGGGCAATTCAAGGAAAGGCAAAATGGCAAAGCAAGGCAAGGCAAAAGGGCAAAGCATAACAAGGCAAAGCAAGGAAAAAGGGCAAAGCAAGGCAAGGCAAAAGGGCAAAGCAAGGCAAGTCAAAAAGGCAAAGCATGACAAGGCAAGGCAAGGAAAAAGGGTATAGCAAGTCAAGGCAAGGTAAGGCAAAAGGGCAATTCAAGGAAAGGCAAAATGGCAAAGCAAGGCAAGGCAAAAGGGCAAAGCAAGGCCAAGCAAAAGTGCAGAGAAAGGCAAGGCAAGGTAAGTCAAAAGGACAAACCATGGCAAGGCCAGGAAAAAGGCCAAAGCAAGGAAAGGCAAGGCAAAAGGGGAAAGCAAGGCAAGGGAAAATGGCAAAGCAAGGCAAGGCAAGGAAAGACAAAAGGGCAAAGCAAGGCAAGGAAAAAGAGCAAAGCATGGCAAGGCAAGGCAAAAGGTCAAAAGAAAGGCAAGGCAAATCAGGGCAAAAGGAGAAAGGAAGGCAAGGCAAGACAAGGCAAAGAGACAAAGCAAGGCAAGGCAAAAGGGCATAACAAGGCAAGGTAAGGCAAAGGGGCAAAGCAAGGCATGGAAAGGCAAAAGCAAGGGAAGGCAAAAGGGTAAAGCAAGGCAAGGAAAGGCAAGGGAAAAGGAGAAAGCAAAGCAAGGCAAGGCAAAAGGATAAGGAAGACACTCAAGGCAAGGCAAAGATGAAAGCAAGGCAATGCAAGGCAATTCAAAACGGCAAAACAAGGAAAGGCATGCAAAAGGGCAAAGCAAAGCAAGTCAAAAGGGCAAAGCATGACAAGGCAAGGCAAGGCAAAAGGGCAAAGCATGACAAGGCAAGGTAAGGCAAAAGGGCAAATCAAGACAAGGCAAAAGGGCAAAGCATAACAAGGCAAAGCAAGGCAAAAGGGCAAAGCAAGGCAAGTCAAAAGGGCAAAGCATGACAAGGCAAGGCAAGGAAAAAGGGTATACCAAGTCAAGGCAAGGTAAGGCAAAAGGGCAATTCAAGGAAAGGCAAAATGGCAAAGCAAGGCAAGGCAAAAGGGCAAAGCATGAAAAGGCAAGGCAAGGAAAAAGGGTATAGCAAGTCAAGGCAAGGTAAGGCAAAAGGGCAATTCAAGGAAAGACAAAATGGCAAAGCAAGGCAAGGCAAAAGGGCAAAGCATGACAAGGCAAGGCAAGGAAAAAGGGTATAGCAAGTCAAGGCAAGGTAAGGCAAAAGGGCAATTCAAGGAAAGGCAAAATGGCAAAGCAAGGCAAGGCAAAAGGGCAAAGCATGAAAAGGCAAGGCAAGGAAAAAGGGTATAGCAAGTCAAGGCAAGGTAAGGCAAAAGGGCAATTCAAGGAAAGACAAAATGGCAAAGCAAGGCAAGGCAAAAGGGCAAAGCATGGCAAGGCAAGGAAAAAGGGCAACTCAATGCAAGGCCAGGCAAAAGGGCAAAGAAAGGAAAGGCAAGGTAAGTCAAAAGGACAAACCATGGCAAGGCCAGGAAAAAGGCCAAAGCAAGGAAAGGCAAGGCAAAAGGGAAAAGCAAGGCAAGGAAAAAGGGCAAAGCAAGGCAAGGTAAGGCAAGACAAAAGGGCAAAGCAAGGCAAGGAAAAAGAGCAAAGCATGGCAAGGCAAGGCAAGGCAAAAGGTCAAAGCATGAAAAGGCAAGGCAAGGAAAAAGGGTATAGTAAGTCAAGGCAAGGTAAGGCAAAAGGGCAATTCAAGGAAAGACAAAATGGCAAAGCAAGGCAAGGCAAAAGGGCAAAGCATGGCAAGGCAAGGAAAAAGGGCAACTCAATGCAAGGCCAGGCAAAAGGGCAAAGAAAGGCAAGGCAAGGTAAGTCAAAAGGACAAACCATGGCAAGGCCAGGAAAAAGGCCAAAGCAAGGAAAGGCAAGGCAAAAGGGAAAAGCAAGGCAAGGAAAAAGAGCAAAGCATGGCAAGGCAAGGCAAAAGGTCAAAAGAAAGGCAAGGCAAATCAGGGCAAAAGGAGAAAGGAAGGCAAGGCAAGACAAGGCAAAGAGACAAAGCAAGGCAAGGCAAAAGGGCATAGCAAGGCAAGGTAAGGCAAAGGGCAAAGCAAGGCATGGAAAGGCAAAGGCAAGGGAAGGCAAAAGGGTAAAGCAAGGCAAGGAAAGGCAAGGGAAAAGGAGAAAGCAAAGCAAGGCAAGGCAAAAGGATAAGGAAGACACGTCAAGGCAAGGCAAAGATGAAAGCAAGGCAATGCAAGGCAATTCAAAACGGCAAAACAAGGAAAGGCAAGGCAAAAGGGCAAAGCAAAGCAAGTCAAAAGGGCAAAGCATGACAAGGCAAGGCAAGGCAAAAGGGCAAAGCATGACAAGGCAAGGTAAGGCAAAAGGGCAATGCAAGGAAAGGCAAAATGGCAAAGCAAGACAAGGCAAAAATGGCAAAGCATAACAAGGCAAGGTAAGGCAAAAGGGCAATTCAAGGAAAGGCAAAATGGCAAAGCAAGGCAAGGCAAAAGGACAAAGCAAAGCAAGTCAAAAGGGCAAAGCATGACAAGGCAAGGCAAGGAAAAAGAGCAAAGCAAATCAAGGCAAGGTAAGGCAAAAGGGCAATTCAAGGAAAGGCAAAATGGCAAAGCAAGGCAAGGCAAAAGGATAAAGCAAAGCAAGTCAAAAGGGCAAAGCATGACAAGGCAAGGCAATGCAAAAGGGCAAAGCATGAAAAGGCAAGGCAAGGCAAAAGGGCAAAGCATGACAAGGCAAGGTAAGGCAAAAGGGCAATGCAAGGAAAGGCAAAATGGCAAAGCAAGACAAGGCAAAAATGGCAAAGCATAACAAGGCAAAGCAAGGCAAAAGGGCAAAGCAAGGCAAGTCAAAAGGGCAAAGCATGACAAGGCAAGGCAAGGAAAAAGGGTATAGCAAGTCAAGGCAAGGTAAGGCAAAAGGGCAATTCAAGGAAAGGCAAAATGGCAAAGCAAGGCAAGGCAAAAGGGCAAAGCAAAGCAAGTCAAAATGGCAAAGTATGACAAGGCAAGGCAAGGAAAAAGGCTATAGCAAGTCAAGGCAAGGTAAGTCAAAAGGACAAACCATGGCAAGGCCAGGAAAAAGGCCAAAGCAAGGAAAGGCAAGGCAAAAGGGGAAAGCAAGGCAAGGGAAAATGGCAAAGCAAGGCAAGGTAAGGCAAGACAAAAGGGCAAAGCAAGGCAAGGAAAAAGAGCAAAGCATGGCAAGGCAAGGCAAGGCAAAAGGTCAAAGCATGAAAAGGCAAGGCAAGGAAAAAGGGTATAGCAAGTCAAGGCAAGGTAAGGCAAAAGGGCAATTCAAGGAAAGACAAAATGGCAAAGCAAGGCAAGGCAAAAGGGCAAAGCATGGCAAGGCAAGGAAAAAGGGCAACTCAATGCAAGGCCAGGCAAAAGGGCAAAGAAAGGCAAGGCAAGGTAAGTCAAAAGGACAAACCATGGCAAGGCCAGGAAAAAGGCCAAAGCAAGGAAAGGCAAGGCAAAAGGGAAAAGCAAGGCAAGGGAAAATGGCAAAGCAAGGCAAGGCAAGGCAAGACAAAAGGGCAAAGCAAGGCAAGGAAAAAGAGCAAAGCATGGCAAGGCAAGGCAAGGCAAAAGGTCAAAAGAAAGGCAAGGCAAATCAGGGCAAAAGGAGAAAGGAAGGCAAGGCAAGACAAGGCAAAGAGGCAAAGCAAGGCAAGGTAAGGCAAGGCAAAAGGGGAAAGCAAAGCAAGGCAAGGCGAAAGGATAAGGAAGACACGTCAAGGCAAGGCAAAGATGAAAGTAAGGCAATGCAAGGAAATTCAAAACGGCAAAACAAGGAAAGGCAGGGCAAAAGGGCAAAGCAAAGCAAGTCAAAAGGGCAAAGCATGACAAGGCAAGGCAAGGCAAAAGGGTAAAGCATGTCAAGGCAAGGTAAGGCAAAAGGGCAATGCAAGGAAAAGCAAAATGGCAAAGCAAGACAAGGCAAAAGGGAAAGCATAACAAGGCAAAGCAAGGCAAAAGGGCAAAGCAAGACAAGGCAAAAGGGCAAAGCAAGGAAAGTCAAAAGGGCAAAGCATGACAAGGCAAGGCAAGGAAAAAGGGTATAGCAAGTCAAGGCAAGGTAAGGCAAAAGGGCAATTCAAGGAAAGGCAAAATGGCAAAGCAAGGCAAGGCAAAAGGACAAAGCAAAGCAAGTCAAAAGGGCAAAGCATGACAAGGCAAGGCAATGCAAAAGGGCAAAGCATGAAAAGGCAAGGCAAGGCAAAAGGGTAAAGCATGTCAAGGCAAGGTAAGGCAAAAGGGCAATGCAAGGAAAAGCAAAATGGCAAAGCAAGACAAGGCAAAAGGGAAAGCATAACAAGGCAAAGCAAGGCAAAAGGGCAAAGCAAGACAAGGCAAAAGGGCAAAGCAAGGAAAGTCAAAAGGGCAAAGCATGACAAGGCAAGGCAAGGAAAAAGGGTATAGCAAGTCAAGGCAAGGTAAGGCAAAAGGGCAATTCAAGGAAAGGCAAAATGGCAAAGCAAGGCAAGGCAAAAGGACAAAGCAAAGCAAGTCAAAAGGGCAAAGCATGACAAGGCAAGGCAAGGAAAAAGGGTATAGCAAGTCAAGGCAAGGTAAGGCAAAAGGGCAATTCAAGGAAAGGCAAAATGGCAAAGCAAGGCAAGGCAAAAGGACAAAGCAAAGAAAGTCAAAAGGGCAAAGCATGACAAGGCAAGGCAAGGAAAAAGGGTATAGCAAGTCAAGGCAAGGTAAGGCAAAAGGGCAATTCAAGGAAAGGCAAAATGGCAAAGCAAGGCAAGGCAAAAGAGCAAAGCATGAAAAGGCAAGGCAAGGAAAAAGGGTATAGCAAGTCAAGGCAACGTAAGGCAAAAGGGCAATTCAAGGAAAGACAAAATGGCAAAGCAAGGAAAGTCAAAAGGGCAAAGCATGACAAGGCAAGGCAAGGAAAAAGGGTATAGCAAGTCAAGGCAAGGTAAGGCAAAAGGGCAATTCAAGGAAAGGCAAAATGGCAAAGCAAGGCAAGGCAAAAGGACAAAGCAAAGCAAGTCAAAAGGGCAAAGCATGACAAGGCAAGGCAAGGAAAAAGGGTATAGCAAGTCAAGGCAAGGTAAGGCAAAAGGGCAATTCAAGGAAATGCAAAATGGCAAAGCAAGGCAAGGCAAAAGGGCAAAACAAAGCAAGTCAAAATGGCAAAGTATGACAAGGCAAGGCAAGGAAAAAGGGTATAGCAAGTCAAGGCAAGGTAAGGCAAAAGGGCAATTCAAGGAAAGGCAAAATGGCAAAGCAAGGCAAGGCAAAAGGGCAAAGCATAACAAGGCAAAGCAAGGCAAAAGGGCAAAGCAAGGCAAGGCAAAAGGGCAAAGCAAGGCAAGTCAAAAAGGCAAAGCATGACAAGGCAAGGCAAGGAAAAAGGGTATAGCAAGTCAAGGCAAGGTAAGGCAAAAGGGCAATTCAAGGAAAGGCAAAATGGCAAAGCAAGGCAAGGCAAAAGGGCAAAGCAAGGCCAAGCAAAAGTGCAAAGAAAGCCAAGGCAAGGTAAGTCAAAAGGACAAACCATGGCAAGGCCAGGAAAAAGGCCAAAGCAAGGAAAGGCAAGGCAAAAGGGGAAAGCAAGGCAAGGGAAAATGGCAAAGCAAGGCAAGGCAAGGAAAGACAAAAGGGCAAAGCAAGGCAAGGAAAAAGAGCAAAGCATGGCAAGGCAAGGCAAAAGGTCAAAAGAAAGGCAAGGCAAATCAGGGCAAAAGGAGAAAGGAAGACAAGGCAAGACAAGGCAAAGAGACAAAGCAAGGCAAGGCAAAAGGGCATAGCAAGGCAAGGTAAGGCAAAGGGGCAAAGCAAGGCATGGAAAGGCAAAGGCAAGGGAAGGCAAAAGGGTAAAGCAAGGCAAGGAAAGGCAAGGGAAAAGGAGAAAGCAAAGCAAGGCAAGGCAAAAGGATAAGGAAGACACTCAAGGCAAGGCAAAGATGAAAGCAAGGCAATGCAAGGCAATTCAAAACGGCAAAACAAGGAAAGGCATGCAAAAGGGCAAAGCAAAGCAAGTCAAAAGGGCAAAGCATGACAAG
This sequence comes from Columba livia, assembly GCF_036013475.1. Classification (NCBI taxonomy): domain Eukaryota; kingdom Metazoa; phylum Chordata; class Aves; order Columbiformes; family Columbidae; genus Columba; species Columba livia. Next base: position 227,821 of record NW_027043081.1, read on the forward strand.
GCAAGGCAAGGCAAAAGGGCAAAGCATGACAAGGCAAGGTAAGGCAAAAGGGCAAATCAAGACAAGGCAAAAGGGCAAAGCATAACAAGGCAAAGCAAGGCAAAAGGGCAAAGCAAGGCAAGTCAAAAGGGCAAAGCATGACAAGGCAAGGCAAGGAAAAAGGGTATAGCAAGTCAAGGCAAGGTAAGGCAAAAGGGCAATTCAAGGAAAGGCAAAATGGCAAAGCAAGGCAAGGCAAAAGGGCAAAGCATGAAAAGGCAAGGCAAGGAAAAAGGGTATAGCAAGTCAAGGCAAGGTAAGGCAAAAGGGCAATTCAAGGAAAGACAAAATGGCAAAGCAAGGCAAGGCAAAAGGGCAAAGCATGACAAGGCAAGGCAAGGAAAAAGGGTATAGCAAGTCAAGGCAAGGTAAGGCAAAAGGGCAATTCAAGGAAAGGCAAAATGGCAAAGCAAGGCAAGGCAAAAGGGCAAAGCATGAAAAGGCAAGGCAAAAGGGCAACTCAATGCAAGGCCAGGCAAAAGGGCAAAGAAAGGCAAGGCAAGGTAAGTCAAAAGGACAAACCATGGCAAGGCCAGGAAAAAGGCCAAAGCAAGGAAAGGCAAGGCAAAAGGGAAAAGCAAGGCAAGGGAAAATGGCAAAGCAAGGCAAGGCAAGGCAAGACAAAAGGGCAAAGCAAGGCAAGGAAAAAGAGCAAAGCATGGCAAGGCAAGGCAAGGCAAAAGGTCAAAAGAAAGGCAAGGCAAATCAGGGCAAAAGGAGAAAGGAAGGCAAGGCAAGACAAGGCAAAGAGGCAAAGCAAGGCAAGGTAAGGCAAGGCAAAAGGGGAAAGCAAAGCAAGGCAAGGCGAAAGGATAAGGAAGACACGTCAAGGCAAGGCAAAGATGAAAGTAAGGCAATGCAAGGAAATTGAAAACGGCAAAACAAGGAAAGGCAAGGCAAAAGGGCAAAGCAAAGCAAGTCAAAAGGGCAAAGCATGACAAGGCAAGGCAAGGCAAAAGGGTAAAGCATGTCAAGGCAAGGTAAGGCAAAAGGGCAATTCAAGGAAAGACAAAATGGCAAAGCAAGGCAAGGCAAAAGGGCAAAGCATGGCAAGGCAAGGAAAAAGGGCAACTCAATGCAAGGCCAGGCAAAAGGGCAAAGAAAGGCAAGGCAAGGTAAGTCAAAAGGACAAACCATGGCAAGGCCAGGAAAAAGGCCAAAGCAAGGAAAGGCAAGGCAAAAGGGAAAAGCAAGGCAAGGAAAAAGAGCAAAGCATGGCAAGGCAAGGCAAAAGGTCAAAAGAAAGGCAAGGCAAATCAGGGCAAAAGGAGAAAGGAAGGCAAGGCAAGACAAGGCAAAGAGACAAAGCAAGGCAAGGCAAAAGGGCATAGCAAGGCAAGGTAAGGCAAAGGGCAAAGCAAGGCATGGAAAGGCAAAGGCAAGGGAAGGCAAAAGGGTAAAGCAAGGCAAGGAAAGGCAAGGGAAAAGGAGAAAGCAAAGCAAGGCAAGGCAAAAGGATAAGGAAGACACGTCAAGGCAAGGCAAAGATGAAAGCAAGGCAATGCAAGGCAATTCAAAACGGCAAAACAAGGAAAGGCAAGGCAAAAGGGCAAAGCAAAGCAAGTCAAAAGGGCAAAGCATGACAAGGCAAGGCAAGGCAAAAGGGCAAAGCATGACAAGGCAAGGTAAGGCAAAAGGGCAATGCAAGGAAAGGCAAAATGGCAAAGCAAGACAAGGCAAAAATGGCAAAGCATAACAAGGCAAGGTAAGGCAAAAGGGCAATTCAAGGAAAGGCAAAATGGCAAAGCAAGGCAAGGCAAAAGGACAAAGCAAAGCAAGTCAAAAGGGCAAAGCATGACAAGGCAAGGCAAGGAAAAAGAGCAAAGCAAATCAAGGCAAGGTAAGGCAAAAGGGCAATTCAAGGAAAGGCAAAATGGCAAAGCAAGGCAAGGCAAAAGGATAAAGCAAAGCAAGTCAAAAGGGCAAAGCATGACAAGGCAAGGCAATGCAAAAGGGCAAAGCATGAAAAGGCAAGGCAAGGCAAAAGGGCAAAGCATGACAAGGCAAGGTAAGGCAAAAGGGCAATGCAAGGAAAGGCAAAATGGCAAAGCAAGACAAGGCAAAAATGGCAAAGCATAACAAGGCAAAGCAAGGCAAAAGGGCAAAGCAAGGCAAGTCAAAAGGGCAAAGCATGACAAGGCAAGGCAAGGAAAAAGGGTATAGCAAGTCAAGGCAAGGTAAGGCAAAAGGGCAATTCAAGGAAAGGCAAAATGGCAAAGCAAGGCAAGGCAAAAGGGCAAAGCAAAGCAAGTCAAAATGGCAAAGTATGACAAGGCAAGGCAAGGAAAAAGGCTATAGCAAGTCAAGGCAAGGTAAGTCAAAAGGACAAACCATGGCAAGGCCAGGAAAAAGGCCAAAGCAAGGAAAGGCAAGGCAAAAGGGGAAAGCAAGGCAAGGGAAAATGGCAAAGCAAGGCAAGGTAAGGCAAGACAAAAGGGCAAAGCAAGGCAAGGAAAAAGAGCAAAGCATGGCAAGGCAAGGCAAGGCAAAAGGTCAAAGCATGAAAAGGCAAGGCAAGGAAAAAGGGTATAGCAAGTCAAGGCAAGGTAAGGCAAAAGGGCAATTCAAGGAAAGACAAAATGGCAAAGCAAGGCAAGGCAAAAGGGCAAAGCATGGCAAGGCAAGGAAAAAGGGCAACTCAATGCAAGGCCAGGCAAAAGGGCAAAGAAAGGCAAGGCAAGGTAAGTCAAAAGGACAAACCATGGCAAGGCCAGGAAAAAGGCCAAAGCAAGGAAAGGCAAGGCAAAAGGGAAAAGCAAGGCAAGGGAAAATGGCAAAGCAAGGCAAGGCAAGGCAAGACAAAAGGGCAAAGCAAGGCAAGGAAAAAGAGCAAAGCATGGCAAGGCAAGGCAAGGCAAAAGGTCAAAAGAAAGGCAAGGCAAATCAGGGCAAAAGGAGAAAGGAAGGCAAGGCAAGACAAGGCAAAGAGGCAAAGCAAGGCAAGGTAAGGCAAGGCAAAAGGGGAAAGCAAAGCAAGGCAAGGCGAAAGGATAAGGAAGACACGTCAAGGCAAGGCAAAGATGAAAGTAAGGCAATGCAAGGAAATTCAAAACGGCAAAACAAGGAAAGGCAGGGCAAAAGGGCAAAGCAAAGCAAGTCAAAAGGGCAAAGCATGACAAGGCAAGGCAAGGCAAAAGGGTAAAGCATGTCAAGGCAAGGTAAGGCAAAAGGGCAATGCAAGGAAAAGCAAAATGGCAAAGCAAGACAAGGCAAAAGGGAAAGCATAACAAGGCAAAGCAAGGCAAAAGGGCAAAGCAAGACAAGGCAAAAGGGCAAAGCAAGGAAAGTCAAAAGGGCAAAGCATGACAAGGCAAGGCAAGGAAAAAGGGTATAGCAAGTCAAGGCAAGGTAAGGCAAAAGGGCAATTCAAGGAAAGGCAAAATGGCAAAGCAAGGCAAGGCAAAAGGACAAAGCAAAGCAAGTCAAAAGGGCAAAGCATGACAAGGCAAGGCAATGCAAAAGGGCAAAGCATGAAAAGGCAAGGCAAGGCAAAAGGGTAAAGCATGTCAAGGCAAGGTAAGGCAAAAGGGCAATGCAAGGAAAAGCAAAATGGCAAAGCAAGACAAGGCAAAAGGGAAAGCATAACAAGGCAAAGCAAGGCAAAAGGGCAAAGCAAGACAAGGCAAAAGGGCAAAGCAAGGAAAGTCAAAAGGGCAAAGCATGACAAGGCAAGGCAAGGAAAAAGGGTATAGCAAGTCAAGGCAAGGTAAGGCAAAAGGGCAATTCAAGGAAAGGCAAAATGGCAAAGCAAGGCAAGGCAAAAGGACAAAGCAAAGCAAGTCAAAAGGGCAAAGCATGACAAGGCAAGGCAAGGAAAAAGGGTATAGCAAGTCAAGGCAAGGTAAGGCAAAAGGGCAATTCAAGGAAAGGCAAAATGGCAAAGCAAGGCAAGGCAAAAGGACAAAGCAAAGAAAGTCAAAAGGGCAAAGCATGACAAGGCAAGGCAAGGAAAAAGGGTATAGCAAGTCAAGGCAAGGTAAGGCAAAAGGGCAATTCAAGGAAAGGCAAAATGGCAAAGCAAGGCAAGGCAAAAGAGCAAAGCATGAAAAGGCAAGGCAAGGAAAAAGGGTATAGCAAGTCAAGGCAACGTAAGGCAAAAGGGCAATTCAAGGAAAGACAAAATGGCAAAGCAAGGAAAGTCAAAAGGGCAAAGCATGACAAGGCAAGGCAAGGAAAAAGGGTATAGCAAGTCAAGGCAAGGTAAGGCAAAAGGGCAATTCAAGGAAAGGCAAAATGGCAAAGCAAGGCAAGGCAAAAGGACAAAGCAAAGCAAGTCAAAAGGGCAAAGCATGACAAGGCAAGGCAAGGAAAAAGGGTATAGCAAGTCAAGGCAAGGTAAGGCAAAAGGGCAATTCAAGGAAATGCAAAATGGCAAAGCAAGGCAAGGCAAAAGGGCAAAACAAAGCAAGTCAAAATGGCAAAGTATGACAAGGCAAGGCAAGGAAAAAGGGTATAGCAAGTCAAGGCAAGGTAAGGCAAAAGGGCAATTCAAGGAAAGGCAAAATGGCAAAGCAAGGCAAGGCAAAAGGGCAAAGCATAACAAGGCAAAGCAAGGCAAAAGGGCAAAGCAAGGCAAGGCAAAAGGGCAAAGCAAGGCAAGTCAAAAAGGCAAAGCATGACAAGGCAAGGCAAGGAAAAAGGGTATAGCAAGTCAAGGCAAGGTAAGGCAAAAGGGCAATTCAAGGAAAGGCAAAATGGCAAAGCAAGGCAAGGCAAAAGGGCAAAGCAAGGCCAAGCAAAAGTGCAAAGAAAGCCAAGGCAAGGTAAGTCAAAAGGACAAACCATGGCAAGGCCAGGAAAAAGGCCAAAGCAAGGAAAGGCAAGGCAAAAGGGGAAAGCAAGGCAAGGGAAAATGGCAAAGCAAGGCAAGGCAAGGAAAGACAAAAGGGCAAAGCAAGGCAAGGAAAAAGAGCAAAGCATGGCAAGGCAAGGCAAAAGGTCAAAAGAAAGGCAAGGCAAATCAGGGCAAAAGGAGAAAGGAAGACAAGGCAAGACAAGGCAAAGAGACAAAGCAAGGCAAGGCAAAAGGGCATAGCAAGGCAAGGTAAGGCAAAGGGGCAAAGCAAGGCATGGAAAGGCAAAGGCAAGGGAAGGCAAAAGGGTAAAGCAAGGCAAGGAAAGGCAAGGGAAAAGGAGAAAGCAAAGCAAGGCAAGGCAAAAGGATAAGGAAGACACTCAAGGCAAGGCAAAGATGAAAGCAAGGCAATGCAAGGCAATTCAAAACGGCAAAACAAGGAAAGGCATGCAAAAGGGCAAAGCAAAGCAAGTCAAAAGGGCAAAGCATGACAAGGCAAGGCAAGGCAAAAGGGCAAAGCATGACAAGGCAAGGTAAGGCAAAAGGGCAAATCAAGACAAGGCAAAAGGGCAAAGCATAACAAGGCAAAGCAAGGCAAAAGGGCAAAGCAAGGCAAGTCAAAAGGGCAAAGCATGACAAGGCAAGGCAAGGAAAAAGGGTATAGCAAGTCAAGGCAAGGTAAGGCAAAAGGGCAATTCAAGGAAAGGCAAAATGGCAAAGCAAGGCAAGGCAAAAGGGCAAAGCATGAAAAGGCAAGGCAAGGAAAAAGGGTATAGCAAGTCAAGGCAAGGTAAGGCAAAAGGGCAATTCAAGGAAAGACAAAATGGCAAAGCAAGGCAAGGCAAAAGGGCAAAGCATGACAAGGCAAGGCAAGGAAAAAGGGTATAGCAAGTCAAGGCAAGGTAAGGCAAAAGGGCAATTCAAGGAAAGGCAAAATGGCAAAGCAAGGCAAGGCAAAAGGGCAAAGCATGAAAAGGCAAGGCAAAAGGGCAACTCAATGCAAGGCCAGGCAAAAGGGCAAAGAAAGGCAAGGCAAGGTAAGTCAAAAGGACAAACCATGGCAAGGCCAGGAAAAAGGCCAAAGCAAGGAAAGGCAAGGCAAAAGGGAAAAGCAAGGCAAGGGAAAATGGCAAAGCAAGGCAAGGCAAGGCAAGACAAAAGGGCAAAGCAAGGCAAGGAAAAAGAGCAAAGCATGGCAAGGCAAGGCAAGGCAAAAGGTCAAAAGAAAGGCAAGGCAAATCAGGGCAAAAGGAGAAAGGAAGGCAAGGCAAGACAAGGCAAAGAGGCAAAGCAAGGCAAGGTAAGGCAAGGCAAAAGGGGAAAGCAAAGCAAGGCAAGGCGAAAGGATAAGGAAGACACGTCAAGGCAAGGCAAAGATGAAAGTAAGGCAATGCAAGGAAATTGAAAACGGCAAAACAAGGAAAGGCAAGGCAAAAGGGCAAAGCAAAGCAAGTCAAAAGGGCAAAGCATGACAAGGCAAGGCAAGGCAAAAGGGTAAAGCATGTCAAGGCAAGGTAAGGCAAAAGGGCAATGCAAGGAAAAGCAAAATGGCAAAGCAAGACAAGGCAAAAGGGAAAGCATAACAAGGCAAAGCAAGGCAAAAGGGCAAAGCAAGACAAGGCAAAAGGGCAAAGCAAGGAATGTCAAAAGGGCAAAGCATGACAAGGCAAGGCAAGGAAAAAGGGTATAGCAAGTCAAGGCAAGGTAAGGCAAAAGGGCAATTCAAGGAAAGGCAAAATGGCAAAGCAAGGCAAGGCAAAAGGGCAAAGCAAAGCAAGTCAAAATGGCAAAGTATGACAAGGCAAGGCAAGGAAAAAGGGTATAGCAAGTCAAGGCAAAGTAAGGCAAAAGGGCAATTCAAGGAAAGGCAAAATGGCAAAGCAAGGCAAGTCAAAAGGGCAAAGCATGACAAGGCAAGGCAGGGAAAAAGGGTATAGCAAGTCAAGGCAAGGTAAGGAAAAAGGGCAATTCAAGGAAAGGCAAAATGGCAAAGCTAGGCAAGGCAAAAGGGCAAAGCAAGGCCAGGCATAAGTGCAAAGAAATGCAAGGCAAGGTAAGTCAAAAGGACAAACCATGGCAATGCCAGGAAAAAGGCCAAAGCAAGGAAAGGCAAGGCAAAAGGGGAAAGCAAGGCAAGGGAAAATGGCAAAGCAAGGCAAGGCAAGGAAAGACAAAAGGGCAAAGCAAGGCAAGGAAAAAGAGCAAAGCATGGCAAGGCAAGGCAAAAGGTCAAAAGAAGGCACGGCAAATCAGGGCAAAAGGAGAAAGGAAGGCAAGGTAAGACAAGGCAAAGAGACAAAGCAAGGCAAGGCAAAAGGGCATAGCAAGGCAAGGTAAGGCAAAGGGCAAAGCAAGGCATGGAAAGGCAAAGGCAAGGGAAGGCAAAAGGGTAAAGCAAGGCAAGGAAAGGCAAGGGAAAAGGAGAAAGCAAAGCAAGGCAAGGCAAAAGGATAAGGAAGACACGTCAAGGCAAGGCAAAGATGAAAGCAAGGCAATGCAAGGCAATTCAAAACGGCAAAACAAGGAAAGGCAAGGCAAAAGGGCAAAGCAAAGCAAGTCAAAAGGGCAAAGCATGACAAGGCAAGGCAAGGCAAAAGGGCAAAGCATGACAAGGCAAGGTAAGGCAAAAGGGCAATGCAAGGAAAGGCAAAATGGCAAAGCAAGACAAGGCAAAAATGGCAAAGCATAACAAGGCAAAGCAAGGCAAAACGGCAAAGCAAGGCAAGTCAAAAGGGCAAAGCATGACAAGGCAAGGCAAGGAAAAAGGGTATAGCAAGTCAAGGCAAGGTAAGGCAAAAGGGCAATTCAAGGAAAGGCAAAATGGCAAAGCAAGGCAAGGCAAAAGGGCAAAGCAAAGCAAGTCAAAATGGCAAAGTATGACAAGGCAAGGCAAGGAAAAAGGCTATAGCAAGTCAAGGCAAGGTAAGGCAAAAGGGCAATTCAAGGAAAGGCAAAATGGCAAAGCAAGGCAAGGCAAAAGGGGAAAGCATAACAAGGCAAAGCAAGGCAAAAGGGCAAAGCAAGGCAAGGCAAAAGGGCAAAGCATGGCAAGGCAAGGAAAAAGGGCAACTCAATGCAAGGCCGGGCAAAAGTGCAAAGAAAGGCAAGGCAAGGTAAGTCAAAAGGACAAACCATGTCAAGGCCAGGAAAAAGGCCAAAGCAAGGAAAGGCAAGGCAAAAGGGGAAAGCAAGGCAAGGGAAAATGGCAAAGCAAGGCAAGGTAAGGCAAGACAAAAGGGCAAAGCAAGGCAAGGAAAAAGAGCAAAGCATGGCAAGGCAAGGCAAGGCAAAAGGTCAAAAGAAAGGCAAGGCAAATCAGGGCAAAAGGAGAAAGGAAGGCAAGGCAAGTCAAGGCAAAGAGTCAAAGCAAGGCAAGGCAAAGGGTCAAAGGAAGGCATGGAAAGGCAAGGCAAAGATGAAAGTAAGGCAATGCAAGGCAATTCAAAACGGCAAAACAAGGAAAGGCAAGGCAAAAGGGCAAAGCATGACAAGGCAAGGTAAGGCAAAAGGGCAATGCAAGGAAAGGCAAAATGGCAAAGCAAGACAAGGCAAAAGGGCAAAGCATAATAAGGCAAAGCAAGGCAAAAGGGCAAAGCATGACAAGGCAAGGCAAGGAAAAAGGGTATAGCAAGTCAAGGCAAGGTAAGGCAAAAGGGCAATTCAAGGAAAGGCAAAATGGCAAAGCAAGGCAAGGCAAAAGGGCAAAGCAAAGCAAGTCAAAATGGCAAAGTATGACAAGGCAAGGCAAGGAAAAAGGGTATAGCAAGTCAAGGCAAAGTAAGGCAAAAGGGCAATTCAAGGAAAGGCAAAATGGCAAAGCAAGGCAAGGCAAAAGGGCAAAGCATAACAAGGCAAAGCAAGGCAAAAGGGCAAAGCAAGGCAAGGCAAAAGGGCAAAGCAAGGCAAGTCAAAAAGGCAAAGCATGACAAGGCAAGGCAAGGAAAAAGGGTATAGCAAGTCAAGGCAAGGTAAGGCAAAAGGGCAATTCAAGGAAAGGCAAAATGGCAAAGCAAGGCAAGGCAAAAGGGCAAAGCAAGGCCAAGCAAAAGTGCAAAGAAAGGCAAGGCAAGGTAAGTCAAAAGGACAAACCATGGCAAGGCCAGGAAAAAGGCCAAAGCAAGGAAAGGCAAGGCAAAAGGGTAAAGCATGTCAAGGCAAGGTAAGGCAAAAGGGCAATGCAAGGAAAAGCAAAATGGCAAAGCAAGACAAGGCAAAAGGGAAAGCATAACAAGGCAAAGCAAGGCAAAAGGGCAAAGCAAGACAAGGCAAAAGGGCAAAGCAAGGAATGTCAAAAGGGCAAAGCATGACAAGGCAAGGCAAGGAAAAAGGGTATAGCAAGTCAAGGCAAGGTAAGGCAAAAGGGCAATTCAAGGAAAGGCAAAATGGCAAAGCAAGGCAAGGCAAAAGGGCAAAGCAAAGCAAGTCAAAATGGCAAAGTATGACAAGGCAAGGCAAGGAAAAAGGGTATAGCAAGTCAAGGCAAAGTAAGGCAAAAGGGCAATTCAAGGAAAGGCAAAATGGCAAAGCAAGGCAAGTCAAAAGGGCAAAGCATGACAAGGCAAGGCAGGGAAAAAGGGTATAGCAAGTCAAGGCAAGGTAAGGAAAAAGGGCAATTCAAGGAAAGGCAAAATGGCAAAGCTAGGCAAGGCAAAAGGGCAAAGCAAGGCCAGGCATAAGTGCAAAGAAATGCAAGGCAAGGTAAGTCAAAAGGACAAACCATGGCAATGCCAGGAAAAAGGCCAAAGCAAGGAAAGGCAAGGCAAAAGGGGAAAGCAAGGCAAGGGAAAATGGCAAAGCAAGGCAAGGCAAGGAAAGACAAAAGGGCAAAGCAAGGCAAGGAAAAAGAGCAAAGCATGGCAAGGCAAGGCAAAAGGTCAAAAGAAGGCACGGCAAATCAGGGCAAAAGGAGAAAGGAAGGCAAGGTAAGACAAGGCAAAGAGACAAAGCAAGGCAAGGCAAAAGGGCATAGCAAGGCAAGGTAAGGCAAAGGGCAAAGCAAGGCATGGAAAGGCAAAGGCAAGGGAAGGCAAAAGGGTAAAGCAAGGCAAGGAAAGGCAAGGGAAAAGGAGAAAGCAAAGCAAGGCAAGGCAAAAGGATAAGGAAGACACGTCAAGGCAAGGCAAAGATGAAAGCAAGGCAATGCAAGGCAATTCAAAACGGCAAAACAAGGAAAGGCAAGGCAAAAGGGCAAAGCAAAGCAAGTCAAAAGGGCAAAGCATGACAAGGCAAGGCAAGGCAAAAGGGCAAAGCATGACAAGGCAAGGTAAGGCAAAAGGGCAATGCAAGGAAAGGCAAAATGGCAAAGCAAGACAAGGCAAAAATGGCAAAGCATAACAAGGCAAAGCAAGGCAAAACGGCAAAGCAAGGCAAGTCAAAAGGGCAAAGCATGACAAGGCAAGGCAAGGAAAAAGGGTATAGCAAGTCAAGGCAAGGTAAGGCAAAAGGGCAATTCAAGGAAAGGCAAAATGGCAAAGCAAGGCAAGGCAAAAGGGCAAAGCAAAGCAAGTCAAAATGGCAAAGTATGACAAGGCAAGGCAAGGAAAAAGGCTATAGCAAGTCAAGGCAAGGTAAGGCAAAAGGGCAATTCAAGGAAAGGCAAAATGGCAAAGCAAGGCAAGGCAAAAGGGGAAAGCATAACAAGGCAAAGCAAGGCAAAAGGGCAAAGCAAGGCAAGGCAAAAGGGCAAAGCATGGCAAGGCAAGGAAAAAGGGCAACTCAATGCAAGGCCGGGCAAAAGTGCAAAGAAAGGCAAGGCAAGGTAAGTCAAAAGGACAAACCATGTCAAGGCCAGGAAAAAGGCCAAAGCAAGGAAAGGCAAGGCAAAAGGGGAAAGCAAGGCAAGGGAAAATGGCAAAGCAAGGCAAGGTAAGGCAAGACAAAAGGGCAAAGCAAGGCAAGGAAAAAGAGCAAAGCATGGCAAGGCAAGGCAAGGCAAAAGGTCAAAAGAAAGGCAAGGCAAATCAGGGCAAAAGGAGAAAGGAAGGCAAGGCAAGTCAAGGCAAAGAGTCAAAGCAAGGCAAGGCAAAGGGTCAAAGGAAGGCATGGAAAGGCAAGGCAAAGATGAAAGTAAGGCAATGCAAGGCAATTCAAAACGGCAAAACAAGGAAAGGCAAGGCAAAAGGGCAAAGCATGACAAGGCAAGGTAAGGCAAAAGGGCAATGCAAGGAAAGGCAAAATGGCAAAGCAAGACAAGGCAAAAGGGCAAAGCATAATAAGGCAAAGCAAGGCAAAAGGGCAAAGCATGACAAGGCAAGGCAAGGAAAAAGGGTATAGCAAGTCAAGGCAAGGTAAGGCAAAAGGGCAATTCAAGGAAATGCAAAATGGCAAAGCAAGGCAAGGCAAAAGGGCAAAGCAAAGCAAGTCAAAATGGCAAAGTATGACAAGGCAAGGCAAGGAAAAAGGGTATAGCAAGTCAAGGCAAAGTAAGGCAAAAGGGCAATTCAAGGAAAGGCAAAATGGCAAAGCAAGGCAAGGCAAAAGGGCAAAGCATAACAAGGCAAAGCAAGGCAAAAGGGCAAAGCAAGGCAAGGCAAAAGGGCAAAGCAAGGCAAGTCAAAAAGGCAAAGCATGACAAGGCAAGGCAAGGAAAAAGGGTATAGCAAGTCAAGGCAAGGTAAGGCAAAAGGGCAATTCAAGGAAAGGCAAAATGGCAAAGCAAGGCAAGGCAAAAGGGCAAAGCAAGGCCAAGCAAAAGTGCAAAGAAAGGCAAGGCAAGGTAAGTCAAAAGGACAAACCATGGCAAGGCCAGGAAAAAGGCCAAAGCAAGGAAAGGCAAGGCAAAAGGGGAAAGCAAGGCAAGGGAAAATGGCAAAGCAAGGCAAGGCAAGGAAAGACAAAAGGGCAAAGCAAGGCAAGGAAAAAGAGCAAAGCATGGCAAGGCAAGGCAAAAGGTCAAAAGAAAGGCAAGGCAAATCAGGGCAAAAGGAGAAAGGAAGGCAAGGCAAGACAAGGCAAAGACACAAAGCAAGGCAAGGCAAAAGGGCATAGCAAGGCAAGGTAAGGCAAAGGGGCAAAGCAAGGCATGGAAAGGCAAAAGCAAGGGAAGGCAAAAGGGTAAAGCAAGGCAAGGAAAGGCAAGGGAAAAGGGGAAAGCAAAGCAAGGCAAGGCAAAAGGATAAGGAAGACACTCAAGGCAAGGCAAAGATGAAAGCAAGGCAATGCAAGGCAATTCAAAACGGCAAAACAAGGAAAGGCATGCAAAAGGGCAAAGCAAAGCAAGTCAAAAGGGCAAAACATGACAAGGCAAGGCAAGGCAAAAGGGCAAAGCATGACAAGGCAAGGTAAGGCAAAAGGGCAAATCAAGACAAGGCAAAAGGGCAAAGCATAACAAGGCAAAGCAAGGCAAAAGGGCAAAGCAAGGCAAGTCAAAAGGGCAAAGCATGACAAGGCAAGGCAAGGAAAAAGGGTATAGCAAGTCAAGGCAAGGTAAGGCAAAAGGGCAATTCAAGGAAAGGCAAAATGGCAAAGCAAGGCAAGGCAAAAGGGCAAAGCATGAAAAGGCAAGGCAAGGAAAAAGGGTATAGCAAGTCAAGGCAAGGTAAGGCAAAAGGGCAATTCAAGGAAAGACAAAATGGCAAAGCAAGGCAAGGCAAAAGGGCAAAGCATGACAAGGCAAGGCAAGGAAAAAGGGTATAGCAAGTCAAGGCAAGGTAAGGCAAAAGGGCAATTCAAGGAAAGGCAAAATGGCAAAGCAAGGCAAGGCAAAAGGGCAAAGCATGAAAAGGCAAGGCAAGGAAAAAGGGTATAGCAAGTCAAGGCAAGGTAAGGCAAAAGGGCAATTCAAGGAAAGACAAAATGGCAAAGCAAGGCAAGGCAAAAGGGAAAAGCATGGCAAGGCAAGGAAAAAGGGCAACTCAATGCAAGGCCAGGCAAAAGGGCAAAGAAAGGCAAGGCAAGGTAAGTCAAAAGGACAAACCATGGCAAGGCCAGGAAAAAGGCCAAAGCAAGGAAAGGCAAGGCAAAAGGGAAAAGCAAGGCAAGGAAAAAGGGCAAAGCAAGGCAAGGTAAGGCAAGACAAAAGGGCAAAGCAAGGCAAGGAAAAAGAGCAAAGCATGGCAAGGCAAAAGGGCATAGCAAGGCAAGGTAAGGCAAAGGGCAAAGCAAGGCATGGAAAGGCAAAGGCAAGGGAAGGCAAAAGGGTAAAGCAAGGCAAGGAAAGGCAAGGGAAAAGGAGAAAGCAAAGCAAGGCAAGGCAAAACATAAGGAAGACACGTCAAGGCAAGGCAAAGATGAAAGCAAGGCAATGCAAGGCAATTCAAAACGGCAAAACAAGGAAAGGCAAGGCAAAAGGGCAAAGCAAAGCAAGTCAAAAGGGCAAAGCATGACAAGGCAAGGCAAGGCAAAAGGGCAAAGCATGACAAGGCAAGGTAAGGCAAAAGGGCAATGCAAGGAAAAGCAAAATGGCAAAGCAAGGCAAGGCAAAAGGGCAAAGCATGGCAAGACAAGGAAAAAGGGCAACTCAATGCAAGGCCAGGCAAAAGGGCAAAGAAAGGCAAGGCAAGGTAAGTCAAAAGGACAAACCATGGCAAGGCCAGGAAAAAGGCCAAAGCAAGGAAAGGCAAGGCAAAAGGGAAAAGCAAGGCAAGGGAAAATGGCAAAGCAAGGCAAGGCAAGGCAAGACAAAAGGGCAAAGCAAGGCAAGGAAAAAGAGCAAAGCATGGCAAGGCAAGGCAAGGCAAAAGGTCAAAAGAAAGGCAAGGCAAATCAGGGCAAAAGGAGAAAGGAAGGCAAGGCAAGACAAGGCAAAGAGGCAAAGCAAGGCAAGGTAAGGCAAGGCAAAAGGGGAAAGCAAAGCAAGGCAAGGCGAAAGGATAAGGAAGACACGTCAAGGCAAGGCAAAGATGAAAGTAAGGCAATGCAAGGAAATTGAAAACGGCAAAACAAGGAAAGGCAAGGCAAAAGGGCAAAGCAAAGCAAGTCAAAAGGGCAAAGCATGACAAGGCAAAATGGAAAGCATAACAAGGCAAAGCAAGGCAAAAGGGCAAAGCAAGACAAGGCAAAAGTGCAAAGCAAGGAAAGTCAAAAGGGCAAAGCATGACAAGGCAAGGCAAGGAAAAAGGGTATAGCAAGTCAAGGCAAGGTAAGGCAAAAGGGCAATTCAAGGAAAGGCAAAATGGCAAAGCAAGGCAAGGCAAAAGGACAAAGCAAAGCAAGTCAAAAGGGCAAAGCAAGACAAGGCAAGGCAATGCAAAAGGGCAAAGCATGAAAAGGCAAGGCAAGGCAAAAGGGTAAAGCATGTCAAGGCAAGGTAAGGCAAAAGGGCAATGCAAGGAAAAGCAAAATGGCAAAGCAAGACAAGGCAAAAGGGAAAGCATAACAAGGCAAAGCAAGGCAAAAGGGCAAAGCAAGACAAGGCAAAAGGGCAAAGCAAGGAAAGTCAAAAGGGCAAAGCATGACAAGGCAAGGCAAGGAAAAAGGGTATAGCAAGTCAAGGCAAGGTAAGGCAAAAGGGCAATTCAAGGAAAGGCAAAATGGCAAAGCAAGGCAAGGCAAAAGGACAAAGCAAAGCAAGTCAAAAGGGCAAAGCATGACAAGGCAAGGCAAGGAAAAAGGGTATAGCAAGTCAAGGCAAGGTAAGGCAAAAGGGCAATTCAAGGAAAGGCAAAATGGCAAAGCAAGGCAAGGCAAAAGGACAAAGCAAAGCAAGTCAAAAGGGCAAAGCATGACAAGGCAAGGCAAGGAAAAAGGGTATAGCAAGTCAAGGCAAGGTAAGGCAAAAGGGCAATTCAAGGAAAGGCAAAATGTAAAGCAAGGCAAGGCAAAAGAGCAAAGCATGAAAAGGCAAGGCAAGGAAAAAGGGTATAGCAAGTCAAGGCAACGTAAGGCAAAAGGGCAATTCAAGGAAAGACAAAATGGCAAAGCAAGGAAAGTCAAAAGGGCAAAGCATGACAAGGCAAGGCAAGGAAAAAGGGTATAGCAAGTCAAGGCAAGGTAAGGCAAAAGGGCAATTCAAGGAAAGGCAAAATGGCAAAGCAAGGCAAGGCAAAAGGACAAAGCAAAACAAGTCAAAAGGGCAAAGCATGACAAGGCAAGGCAAGGAAAAAGGGTATAGCAAGTCAAGGCAAGGTAAGGCAAAAGGGCAATTCAAGGAAATGCAAAATGGCAAAGCAAGGCAAGGCAAAAGGGCAAAACAAAGCAAGTCAAAATGGCAAAGTATGACAAGGCAAGGCAAGGAAAAAGGGTATAGCAAGTCAAGGCAAGGTAAGGCAAAAGGGCAATTCAAGGAAAGGCAAAATGGCAAAGCAAGGCAAGGCAAAAGGGCAAAGCATAACAAGGCAAAGCAAGGCAAAAGGGCAAAGCAAGGCAAGGCAAAAGGGCAAAGCAAGGCAAGTCAAAAAGGCAAAGCATGACAAGGCAAGGCAAGGAAAAAGGGTATAGCAAGTCAAGGCAAGGTAAGGCAAAAGGGCAATTCAAGGAAAGGCAAAATGGCAAAGCAAGGCAAGGCAAAAGGGCAAAGCAAGGCCAAGCAAAAGTGCAAAGAAAGGCAAGGCAAGGTAAGTCAAAAGGACAAACCATGGCAAGGCCAGGAAAAAGGCCAAAGCAAGGAAAGGCAAGGCAAAAGGGGAAAGCAAGGCAAGGGAAAATGGCAAAGCAAGGCAAGGCAAGGAAAGACAAAAGGGCAAAGCAAGGCAAGGAAAAAGAGCAAAGCATGGCAAGGCAAGGCAAAAGGTCAAAAGAAAGGCAAGGCAAATCAGGGCAAAAGGAGAAAGGAAGACAAGGCAAGACAAGGCAAAGAGACAAAGCAAGGCAAGGCAAAAGGGCATAGCAAGGCAAGGTAAGGCAAAGGGGCAAAGCAAGGCATGGAAAGGCAAAGGCAAGGGAAGGCAAAAGGGTAAAGCAAGGCAAGGAAAGGCAAGGGAAAAGGAGAAAGCAAAGCAAGGCAAGGCAAAACATAAGGTAGACACGTCAAGGCAAGGCAAAGATGAAAGCAAGGCAATGCAAGGCAATTCAAAACGGCAAAACAAGGAAAGGCAAGGCAAAAGGGCAAAGCAAAGCAAGTCAAAAGGGCAAAGCATGACAAGGCAAGGCAAGGCAAAAGGGCAAAGCATGACAAGGCAAGGTAAGGCAAAAGGGCAATGCAAGGAAAAGCAAAATGGCAAAGCAAGGCAAGGCAAAAGGGCAAAGCATGGCAAGGCAAGGAAAAAGGGCAACTCAATGCAAGGCCAGGCAAAAGGGCAAAGAAAGGCAAGGCAAGGTAAGTCAAAAGGACAAACCATGGCAAGGCCAGGAAAAAGGCCAAAGCAAGGAAAGGCAAGGCAAAAGGGAAAAGCAAGGCAAGGGAAAATGGCAAAGCAAGGCAAGGCAAGGCAAGACAAAAGGGCAAAGCAAGGCAAGGAAAAAGAGCAAAGCAAGTCAAGGCAAGGTAAGGCAAAAGGGCAATTCAAGGAAAGGCAAAATGGCAAAGCAAGGCAAGGCAAAAGGACAAAGCAAAGCAAGTCAAAAGGGCAAAGCATGACAAGGCAAGGCAATGCAAAAGGGCAAAGCATGAAAAGGCAAGGCAAGGCAAAAGGGTAAAGCATGTCAAGGCAAGGTAAGGCAAAAGGGCAATGCAAGGAAAAGCAAAATGGCAAAGCAAGACAAGGCAAAAGGGAAAGTATAACAAGGCAAAGCAAGGCAAAAGGGCAAAGCAAGACAAGGCAAAAGGGCAAAGCAAGGAAAGTCAAAAGGGCAAAGCATGACAAGGCAAGGCAAGGAAAAAGGGTATAGCAAGTCAAGGCAAGGTAAGGCAAAAGGGCAATTCAAGGAAAGGCAAAATGGCAAAGCAAGGCAAGGCAAAAGGACAAAGCAAAGCAAGTCAAAAGGGCAAAGCATGACAAGGCAAGGCAAGGAAAAAGGGTATAGCAAGTCAAGGCAAGGTAAGGCAAAAGGGCAATTCAAGGAAAGGCAAAATGGCAAAGCAAGGCAAGGCAAAAGGACAAAGCAAAGCAAGTCAAAAGGGCAAAGCATGACAAGGCAAGGCAAGGAAAAAGGGTATAGCAAGTCAAGGCAAGGTAAGGCAAAAGGGCAATTCAAGGAAAGGCAAAATGGCAAAGCAAGGCAAGGCAAAAGGACAAAGCAAAGCAAGTCAAAAGGGCAAAGCATGACAAGGCAAGGCAAGGAAAAAGGGTATAGCAAGTCAAGGCAAGGTAAGGCAAAAGGGCAATTCAAGGAAAGGCAAAATGGCAAAGCAAGGCAAGGCAAAAGAGCAAAGCATGAAAAGGCAAGGCAAGGAAAAAGGGTATAGCAAGTCAAGGCAACGTAAGGCAAAAGGGCAATTCAAGGAAAGACAAAATGGCAAAGCAAGGCAAGGCAAAAGGGCAAAGCATGACAAGGCAAGGCAAGGAAAAAGGGTATAGCAAGTCAAGGCAATGTAAGGCAAAAGGGCAATTCAAGGAAAGGCAAAATGGCAAAGCAAGGCAAGGCAAAAGGGCAAAGCATGAAAAGGCAAGGCAAGGAAAAAGGGTATAGCAAGTCAAGGCAAGGTAAGGCAAAAGGGCAATTCAAGGAAAGACAAAATGGCAAAGCAAGGCAAGGCAAAAGGGCAAAGCATGGCAAGGCAAGGAAAAAGGGCAACTCAATGCAAGGCCAGGCAAAAGGGCAAAGAAAGGCAAGGCAAGGTAAGTCAAAAGGACAAACCATGGCAAGGCCAGGAAAAAGGCCAAAGCAAGGAAAGGCAAGGCAAAAGGGAAAAGCAAGGCAAGGGAAAATGGCAAAGCAAGGCAAGGCAAGGCAAGACAAAAGGGCAAAGCAAGGCAAGGAAAAAGAGCAAAGCATGGCAAGGCAAGGCAAGGCAAAAGGTCAAAAGAAAGGCAAGGCAAATCAGGGCAAAAGGAGAAAGGAAGGCAAGGCAAGACAAGGCAAAGAGGCAAAGCAAGGCAAGGTAAGGCAAGGCAAAAGGGGAAAGCAAAGCAAGGCAAGGGGAAAGGATAAGGAAGACACGTCAAGGCAAGGCAAAGATGAAAGTAAGGCAATGCAAGGAAATTGAAAACGGCAAAACAAGGAAAGGCAAGGCAAAAGGGCAAAGGAAAGCAAGTCAAAAGGGCAAAGCATGACAAGGCAAAATGGAAAGCATAACAAGGCAAAGCAAGGCAAAAGGGCAAAGCAAGACAAGGCAAAAGTGCAAAGCAAGGAAAGTCAAAAGGGCAAAGCATGACAAGGCAAGGCAAGGAAAAAGGGTATAGCAAGTCAAGGCAAGGTAAGGCAAAAGGGCAATTCAAGGAAAGGCAAAATGGCAAAGCAAGGCAAGGCAAAAGGACAAAGCAAAGCAAGTCAAAAGGGCAAAGCAAGACAAGGCAAGGCAATGCAAAAGGGCAAAGCATGAAAAGGCAAGGCAAGGCAAAAGGGTAAAGCATGTCAAGGCAAGGTAAGGCAAAAGGGCAATGCAAGGAAAAGCAAAATGGCAAAGCAAGACAAGGCAAAAGGGAAAGCATAACAAGGCAAAGCAAGGCAAAAGGGCAAAGCAAGACAAGGCAAAAGGGCAAAGCAAGGAAAGTCAAAAGGGCAAAGCATGACAAGGCAAGGCAAGGAAAAAGGGTATAGCAAGTCAAGGCAAGGTAAGGCAAAAGGGCAATTCAAGGAAAGGCAAAATGGCAAAGCAAGGCAAGGCAAAAGGACAAAGCAAAGCAAGTCAAAAGGGCAAAGCATGACAAGGCAAGGCAAGGAAAAAGGGTATAGCAAGTCAAGGCAAGGTAAGGCAAAAGGGCAATTCAAGGAAAGGCAAAATGGCAAAGCAAGGCAAGGCAAAAGGACAAAGCAAAGCAAGTCAAAAGGGCAAAGCATGACAAGGCAAGGCAAGGAAAAAGGGTATAGCAAGTCAAGGCAAGGTAAGGCAAAAGGGCAATTCAAGGAAAGGCAAAATGTAAAGCAAGGCAAGGCAAAAGAGCAAAGCATGAAAAGGCAAGGCAAGGAAAAAGGGTATAGCAAGTCAAGGCAACGTAAGGCAAAAGGGCAATTCAAGGAAAGACAAAATGGCAAAGCAAGGAAAGTCAAAAGGGCAAAGCATGACAAGGCAAGGCAAGGAAAAAGGGTATAGCAAGTCAAGGCAAGGTAAGGCAAAAGGGCAATTCAAGGAAAGGCAAAATGGCAAAGCAAGGCAAGGCAAAAGGACAAAGCAAAACAAGGCAAAGCAAGGCAAAGCATGACAAGGCAAGGCAAGGAAAAAGGGTATAGCAAGTCAAGGCAAGGTAAGGCAAAAGGGCAATTCAAGGAAATGCAAAATGGCAAAGCAAGGCAAGGCAAAAGGGCAAAACAAAGCAAGTCAAAATGGCAAAGTATGACAAGGCAAGGCAAGGAAAAAGGGTATAGCAAGTCAAGGCAAGGTAAGGCAAAAGGGCAATTCAAGGAAAGGCAAAATGGCAAAGCAAGGCAAGGCAAAAGGGCAAAGCATAACAAGGCAAAGCAAGGCAAAAGGGCAAAGCAAGGCAAGGCAAAAGGGCAAAGCAAGGCAAGTCAAAAAGGCAAAGCATGACAAGGCAAGGCAAGGAAAAAGGGTATAGCAAGTCAAGGCAAGGTAAGGCAAAAGGGCAATTCAAGGAAAGGCAAAATGGCAAAGCAAGGCAAGGCAAAAGGGCAAAGCAAGGCCAAGCAAAAGTGCAAAGAAAGGCAAGGCAAGGTAAGTCAAAAGGACAAACCATGGCAAGGCCAGGAAAAAGGCCAAAGCAAGGAAAGGCAAGGCAAAAGGGGAAAGCAAGGCAAGGGAAAATGGCAAAGCAAGGCAAGGCAAGGAAAGACAAAAGGGCAAAGCAAGGCAAGGAAAAAGAGCAAAGCATGGCAAGGCAAGGCAAAAGGTCAAAAGAAAGGCAAGGCAAATCAGGGCAAAAGGAGAAAGGAAGACAAGGCAAGACAAGGCAAAGAGACAAAGCAAGGCAAGGCAAAAGGGCATAGCAAGGCAAGGTAAGGCAAAGGGGCAAAGCAAGGCATGGAAAGGCAAAGGCAAGGGAAGGCAAAAGGGTAAAGCAAGGCAAGGAAAGGCAAGGGAAAAGGAGAAAGCAAAGCAAGGCAAGGCAAAAGGATAAGGAAGACACTCAAGGCAAGGCAAAGATGAAAGCAAGGCAATGCAAGGCAATTCAAAACGGCAAAACAAGGAAAGGCATGCAAAAGGGCAAAGCAAAGCAAGTCAAAAGGGCAAAGCATGACAAGGCAAGGCAAGGCAAAAGGGCAAAGCATGACAAGGCAAGGTAAGGCAAAAGGGCAAATCAAGACAAGGCAAAAGGGCAAAGCATAACAAGGCAAAGCAAGGCAAAAGGGCAAAGCAAGGCAAGTCAAAAGGGCAAAGCATGACAAGGCAAGGCAAGGAAAAAGGGTATAGCAAGTCAAGGCAAGGTAAGGCAAAAGGGCAATTCAAGGAAAGGCAAAATGGCAAAGCAAGGCAAGGCAAAAGGGCAAAGCATGAAAAGGCAAGGCAAGGAAAAAGGGTATAGCAAGTCAAGGCAAGGTAAGGCAAAAGGGCAATTCAAGGAAAGACAAAATGGCAAAGCAAGGCAAGGCAAAAGGGCAAAGCATGACAAGGCAAGGCAAGGAAAAAGGGTATAGCAAGTCAAGGCAAGGTAAGGCAAAAGGGCAATTCAAGGAAAGGCAAAATGGCAAAGCAAGGCAAGGCAAAAGGGCAAAGCATGAAAAGGCAAGGAAAAAGGGCAACTCAATGCAAGGCCAGGCAAAAGGGCAAAGAAAGGCAAGGCAAGGTAAGTCAAAAGGACAAACCATGGCAAGGCCAGGAAAAAGGCCAAAGCAAGGAAAGGCAAGGCAAAAGGGAAAAGCAAGGCAAGGGAAAATGGCAAAGCAAGGCAAGGCAAGGCAAGACAAAAGGGCAAAGCAAGGCAAGGAAAAAGAGCAAAGCATGGCAAGGCAAGGCAAGGCAAAAGGTCAAAAGAAAGGCAAGGCAAATCAGGGCAAAAGGAGAAAGGAAGGCAAGGCAAGACAAGGCAAAGAGGCAAAGCAAGGCAAGGTAAGGCAAGGCAAAAGGGGAAAGCAAAGCAAGGCAAGGCGAAAGGATAAGGAAGACACGTCAAGGCAAGGCAAAGATGAAAGTAAGGCAATGCAAGGAAATTGAAAACGGCAAAACAAGGAAAGGCAAGGCAAAAGGGCAAAGCAAAGCAAGTCAAAAGGGCAAAGCATGACAAGGCAAGGCAAGGCAAAAGGGTAAAGCATGTCAAGGCAAGGTAAGGCAAAAGGGCAATGCAAGGAAAAGCAAAATGGCAAAGCAAGACAAGGCAAAAGGGAAAGCATAACAAGGCAAAGCAAGGCAAAAGGGCAAAGCAAGACAAGGCAAAAGGGCAAAGCAAGGAATGTCAAAAGGGCAAAGCATGACAAGGCAAGGCAAGGAAAAAGGGTATAGCAAGTCAAGGCAAGGTAAGGCAAAAGGGCAATTCAAGGAAAGGCAAAATGGCAAAGCAAGGCAAGGCAAAAGGGCAAAGCAAAGCAAGTCAAAATGGCAAAGTATGACAAGGCAAGGCAAGGAAAAAGGGTATAGCAAGTCAAGGCAAAGTAAGGCAAAAGGGCAATTCAAGGAAAGGCAAAATGGCAAAGCAAGGCAAGTCAAAAGGGCAAAGCATGACAAGGCAAGGCAGGGAAAAAGGGTATAGCAAGTCAAGGCAAGGTAAGGAAAAAGGGCAATTCAAGGAAAGGCAAAATGGCAAAGCTAGGCAAGGCAAAAGGGCAAAGCAAGGCCAGGCATAAGTGCAAAGAAATGCAAGGCAAGGTAAGTCAAAAGGACAAACCATGGCAATGCCAGGAAAAAGGCCAAAGCAAGGAAAGGCAAGGCAAAAGGGGAAAGCAAGGCAAGGGAAAATGGCAAAGCAAGGCAAGGCAAGGAAAGACAAAAGGGCAAAGCAAGGCAAGGAAAAAGAGCAAAGCATGGCAAGGCAAGGCAAAAGGTCAAAAGAAGGCACGGCAAATCAGGGCAAAATGAGAAAGGAAGGCAAGGTAAGACAAGGCAAAGAGACAAAGCAAGGCAAGGCAAAAGGGCATAGCAAGGCAAGGTAAGGCAAAGGGCAAAGCAAGGCATGGAAAGGCAAAGGCAAGGGAAGGCAAAAGGGTAAAGCAAGGCAAGGAAAGGCAAGGGAAAAGGAGAAAGCAAAGCAAGGCAAGGCAAAAGGATAAGGAAGACACGTCAAGGCAAGGCAAAGATGAAAGCAAGGCAATGCAAGGCAATTCAAAACGGCAAAACAAGGAAAGGCAAGGCAAAAGGGCAAAGCAAAGCAAGTCAAAAGGGCAAAGCATGACAAGGCAAGGCAAGGCAAAAGGGCAAAGCATGACAAGGCAAGGTAAGGCAAAAGGGCAATGCAAGGAAAGGCAAAATGGCAAAGCAAGACAAGGCAAAAATGGCAAAGCATAACAAGGCAAAGCAAGGCAAAACGGCAAAGCAAGGCAAGTCAAAAGGGCAAAGCATGACAAGGCAAGGCAAGGAAAAAGGGTATAGCAAGTCAAGGCAAGGTAAGGCAAAAGGGCAATTCAAGGAAAGGCAAAATGGCAAAGCAAGGCAAGGCAAAAGGGCAAAGCAAAGCAAGTCAAAATGGCAAAGTATGACAAGGCAAGGCAAGGAAAAAGGCTATAGCAAGTCAAGGCAAGGTAAGGCAAAAGGGCAATTCAAGGAAAGGCAAAATGGCAAAGCAAGGCAAGGCAAAAGGGGATAGCATAACAAGGCAAAGCAAGGCAAAAGGGCAAAGCAAGGCAAGGCAAAAGGGCAAAGCATGGCAAGGCAAGGAAAAAGGGCAACTCAATGCAAGGCCGGGCAAAAGTGCAAAGAAAGGCAAGGCAAGGTAAGTCAAAAGGACAAACCATGGCAAGGCCAGGATAAAGGCCAAAGCAAGGAAAGGCAAGGCAAAAGGGGAAAGCAAGGCAAGGGAAAATGGCAAAGCAAGGCAAGGTAAGGCAAGACAAAAGGGCAAAGCAAGGCAAGGAAAAAGAGCAAAGCATGGCAAGGCAAGGCAAGGCAAAAGGTCAAAAGAAAGGCAAGGCAAATCAGGGCAAAAGGAGAAAGGAAGGCAAGGCAAGTCAAGGCAAAGAGTCAAAGCAAGGCAAGGCAAAGGGTCAAAGGAAGGCATGGAAAGGCAAGGCAAAGATGAAAGTAAGGCAATGCAAGGCAATTCAAAACGGCAAAACAAGGAAAGGCAAGGCAAAAGGGCAAAGCATGACAAGGCAAGGTAAGGCAAAAGGGCAATGCAAGGAAAGGCAAAATGGCAAAGCAAGACAAGGCAAAAGGGCAAAGCATAATAAGGCAAAGCAAGGCAAAAGGGCAAAGCAAGGCAAGTCAAAAGGACAAAGCATGACAAGGCAAGGCAAGGAAAAAGGGTATAGCAAGTCAAGGCAAGGTAAGGCAAAAGGGCAATTCAAGGAAATGCAAAATGGCAAAGCAAGGCAAGGCAAAAGGGCAAAGCAAAGCAAGTCAAAATGGCAAAGTATGACAAGGCAAGGCAAGGAAAAAGGGTATAGCAAGTCAAGGCAAAGTAAGGCAAAAGGGCAATTCAAGGAAAGGCAAAATGGCAAAGCAAGGCAAGGCAAAAGGGCAAAGCATAACAAGGCAAAGCAAGGCAAAAGGGCAAAGCAAGGCAAGGCAAAAGGGCAAAGCAAGGCAAGTCAAAAAGGCAAAGCATGACAAGGCAAGGCAAGGAAAAAGGGTATAGCAAGTCAAGGCAAGGTAAGGCAAAAGGGCAATTCAAGGAAAGGCAAAATGGCAAAGCAAGGCAAGGCAAAAGGGCAAAACAAGGCCAAGCAAAAGTGCAAAGAAAGGCAAGGCAAGGTAAGTCAAAAGGACAAACCATGGCAAGGCCAGGAAAAAGGCCAAAGCAAGGAAAGGCAAGGCAAAAGGGGAAAGCAAGGCAAGGGAAAATGGCAAAGCAAGGCAAGGCAAGGAAAGACAAAAGGGCAAAGCAAGGCAAGGAAAAAGAGCAAAGCATGGCAAGGCAAGGCAAAAGGTCAAAAGAAAGGCAAGGCAAATCAGGGCAAAAGGAGAAAGGAAGGCAAGGCAAGACAAGGCAAAGACACAAAGAAAGGCAAGGCAAAAGGGCATAGCAAGGCAAGGTAAGGCAAAGGGGCAAAGCAAGGCATGGAAAGGCAAAAGCAAGGGAAGGCAAAAGGGTAAAGCAAGGCAAGGAAAGGCAAGGGAAAAGGGGAAAGCAAAGCAAGGCAAGGCAAAAGGATAAGGAAGACACTCAAGGCAAGGCAAAGATGAAAGCAAGGCAATGCAAGGCAATTCAAAACGGCAAAACAAGGAAAGGCATGCAAAAGGGCAAAGCAAAGCAAGTCAAAAGGGCAAAGCATGACAAGGCAAGGCAAGGCAAAAGGGCAAAGCATGACAAGGCAAGGTAAGGCAAAAGGGCAAATCAAGACAAGGCAAAAGGGCAAAGCATAACAAGGCAAAGCAAGGCAAAAGGGCAAAGCAAGGCAAGTCAAAAGGGCAAAGCATGACAAGGCAAGGCAAGGAAAAAGGGTATAGCAAGTCAAGGCAAGGTAAGGCAAAAGGGCAATTCAAGGAAAGGCAAAATGGCAAAGCAAGGCAAGGCAAAAGGGCAAAGCATGAAAAGGCAAGGCAAGGAAAAAGGGTATAGCAAGTCAAGGCAAGGTAAGGCAAAAGGGCAATTCAAGGAAAGACAAAATGGCAAAGCAAGGCAAGGCAAAAGGGCAAAGCATGACAAGGCAAGGCAAGGAAAAAGGGTATAGCAAGTCAAGGCAAGGTAAGGCAAAAGGGCAATTCAAGGAAAGGCAAAATGGCAAAGCAAGGCAAGGCAAAAGGGCAAAGCATGAAAAGGCAAGGCAAGGAAAAAGGGTATAGCAAGTCAAGGCAAGGTAAGGCAAAAGGGCAATTCAAGGAAAGACAAAATGGCAAAGCAAGGCAAGGCAAAAGGGAAAAGCATGGCAAGGCAAGGAAAAAGGGCAACTCAACGCAAGGCCAGGCAAAAGGGCAAAGAAAGGCAAGGCAAGGTAAGTCAAAAGGACAAACCATGGCAAGGCCAGGAAAAAGGCCAAAGCAAGGAAAGGCAAGGCAAAAGGGAAAAGCAAGGCAAGGAAAAAGGGCAAAGCAAGGCAAGGTAAGGCAAGACAAAAGGGCAAAGCAAGGCAAGGAAAAAGAGCAAAGCATGGCAAGGCAAGGCAAGGCAAAAGGTCAAAGCATGAAAAGGCAAGGCAAGGAAAAAGGGTATAGCAAGTCAAGGCAAGGTAAGGCAAAAGGGCAATTCAAGGAAAGACAAAATGGCAAAGCAAGGCAAGGCAAAAGGGCAAAGCATGGCAAGGCAAGGAAAAAGGGCAACTCAATGCAAGGCCAGGCAAAAGGGCAAAGAAAGGCAAGGCAAGGTAAGTCAAAAGGACAAACCATGGCAAGGCCAGGAAAAAGGCCAAAGCAAGGAAAGGCAAGGCAAAAGGGAAAAGCAAGGCAAGGAAAAAGAGCAAAGCATGGCAAGGCAAGGCAAAAGGTCAAAAGAAAGGCAAGGCAAATCAGGGCAAAAGGAGAAAGGAAGGCAAGGCAAGACAAGGCAAAGAGACAAAGCAAGGCAAGGCAAAAGGGCATAGCAAGGCAAGGTAAGGCAAAGGGCAAAGCAAGGCATGGAAAGGCAAAGGCAAGGGAAGGCAAAAGGGTAAAGCAAGGCAAGGAAAGGCAAGGGAAAAGGAGAAAGCAAAGCAAGGCAAGGCAAAAGGATAAGGAAGACACGTCAAGGCAAGTCAAAGATGAAAGCAAGGCAATGCAAGGCAATTCAAAACGGCAAAACAAGGAAAGGCAAGGCAAAAGGGCAAAGCAAAGCAAGTCAAAAGGGCAAAGCATGACAAGGCAAGGCAAGGCAAAAGGGCAAAGCATGACAAGGCAAGGTAAGGCAAAAGGGCAATGCAAGGAAAGGCAAAATGGCAAAGCAAGACAAGGCAAAAATGGCAAAGCATAACAAGGCAAGGTAAGGCAAAAGGGCAGTTCAAGGAAAGGCAAAATGGCAAAGCAAGGCAAGGCAAAAGGACAAAGCAAAGCAAGTCAAAAGGGCAAAGCATGACAAGGCAAGGCAAGGAAAAAGAGCAAAGCAAGTCAAGGCAAGGTAAGGCAAAAGGGCAATTCAAGGAAAGGCAAAATGGCAAAGCAAGGCAAGGCAAAAGGACAAAGCAAAGCAAGTCAAAAGGGCAAAGCATGACAAGGCAAGGCAATGCAAAAGGGCAAAGCATGAAAAGGCAAGGCAAGGCAAAAGGGTAAAGCATGTCAAGGCAAGGTAAGGCAAAAGGGCAATGCAAGGAAAAGCAAAATGGCAAAGCAAGGCAAGGCAAAAGGGCAAAGCATGGCAAGGCAAGGAAAAAGGGCAACTCAATGCAAGGCCAGGCAAAAGGGCAAAGAAAGGCAAGGCAAGGTAAGTCAAAAGGACAAACCATGGCAAGGCCAGGAAAAAGGCCAAAGCAAGGAAAGGCAAGGCAAAAGGGAAAAGCAAGGCAAGGGAAAATGGCAAAGCAAGGCAAGGCAAGGCAAGACAAAAGGGCAAAGCAAGGCAAGGAAAAAGAGCAAAGCAAGTCAAGGCAAGGTAAGGCAAAAGGGCAATTCAAGGAAAGGCAAAATGGCAAAGCAAGGCAAGGCAAAAGGACAAAGCAAAGCAAGTCAAAAGGGCAAAGCATGACAAGGCAAGGCAATGCAAAAGGGCAAAGCATGAAAAGGCAAGGCAAGGCAAAAGGGTAAAGCATGTCAAGGCAAGGTAAGGCAAAAGGGCAATGCAAGGAAAAGCAAAATGGCAAAGCAAGACAAGGCAAAAGGGAAAGCATAACAAGGCAAAGCAAGGCAAAAGGGCAAAGCAAGACAAGGCAAAAGGGCAAAGCAAGGAAAGTCAAAAGGGCAAAGCATGACAAGGCAAGGCAAGGAAAAAGGGTATAGCAAGTCAAGGCAAGGTAAGGCAAAAGGGCAATTCAAGGAAAGGCAAAATGGCAAAGCAAGGCAAGGCAAAAGGACAAAGCAAAGCAAGTCAAAAGGGCAAAGCATGACAAGGCAAGGCAAGGAAAAAGGGTATAGCAAGTCAAGGCAAGGTAAGGCAAAAGGGCAATTCAAGGAAAGGCAAAATGGCAAAGCAAGGCAAGGCAAAAGGACAAAGCAAAGCAAGTCAAAAGGGCAAAGCATGACAAGGCAAGGCAAGGAAAAAGGGTATAGCAAGTCAAGGCAAGGTAAGGCAAAAGGGCAATTCAAGGAAAGGCAAAATGGCAAAGCAAGGCAAGGCAAAAGGACAAAGCAAAGCAAGTCAAAAGGGCAAAGCATGACAAGGCAAGGCAAGGAAAAAGGGTATAGCAAGTCAAGGCAAGGTAAGGCAAAAGGGCAATTCAAGGAAAGGCAAAAGGGCAAAGCAAGGCAAGGCAAAAGAGCAAAGCATGAAAAGGCAAGGCAAGGAAAAAGGGTATAGCAAGTCAAGGCAACGTAAGGCAAAAGGGCAATTCAAGGAAAGACAAAATGGCAAAGCAAGGCAAGGCAAAAGGGCAAAGCATGACAAGGCAAGGCAAGGAAAAAGGGTATAGCAAGTCAAGGCAAGGTAAGGCAAAAGGGCAATTCAAGGAAAGGCAAAATGGCAAAGCAAGGCAAGGCAAAAGGGCAAAGCATGAAAAGGCAAGGCAAGGAAAAAGGGTATAGCAAGTCAAGGCAAGGTAAGGCAAAAGGGCAATTCAAGGAAAGACAAAATGGCAAAGCAAGGCAAGGCAAAAGGGCAAAGCATGGCAAGGCAAGGAAAAAGGGCAACTCAATGCAAGGCCAGGCAAAAGGGCAAAGAAAGGCAAGGCAAGGTAAGTCAAAAGGACAAACCATGGCAAGGCCAGGAAAAAGGCCAAAGCAAGGAAAGGCAAGGCAAAAGGGAAAAGCAAGGCAAGGGAAAATGGCAAAGCAAGGCAAGGCAAGGCAAGACAAAAGGGCAAAGCAAGGCAAGGAAAAAGAGCAAAGCATGGCAAGGCAAGGCAAGGCAAAAGGTCAAAAGAAAGGCAAGGCAAATCAGGGCAAAAGGAGAAAGGAAGGCAAGGCAAGACAAGGCAAAGAGGCAAAGCAAGGCAAGGTAAGGCAAGGCAAAAGGGGAAAGCAAAGCAAGGCAAGGCGAAAGGATAAGGAAGACACGTCAAGGCAAGGCAAAGATGAAAGTAAGGCAATGCAAGGAAATTGAAAACGGCAAAACAAGGAAAGGCAAGGCAAAAGGGCAAAGCAAAGAAAGTCAAAAGGGCAAAGCATGACAAGGCAAAATGGAAAGCATAACAAGGCAAAGCAAGGCAAAAGGGCAAAGCAAGACAAGGCAAAAGAGCAAAGCAAGGAAAGTCAAAAGGACAAAGCATGACAAGGCAAGGCAAGGAAAAAGGGTATAGCAAGTCAAGGCAAGGTAAGGCAAAAGGGCAATTCAAGGAAAGGCAAAATGGCAAAGCAAGGCAAGGCAAAAGGACAAAGCAAAGCAAGTCAAAAGGGCAAAGCATGACAAGGCAAGGCAATGCAAAAGGGCAAAGCATGAAAAGGCAAGGCAAGGCAAAAGGGTAAAGCATGTCAAGGCAAGGTAAGGCAAAAGGGCAATGCAAGGAAAAGCAAAATGGCAAAGCAAGACAAGGCAAAAGGGAAAGCATAACAAGGCAAAGCAAGGCAAAAGGGCAAAGCAAGACAAGGCAAAAGGGCAAAGCAAGGAAAGTCAAAAGGGCAAAGCATGACAAGGCAAGGCAAGGAAAAAGGGTATAGCAAGTCAAGGCAAGGTAAGGCAAAAGGGCAATTCAAGGAAAGGCAAAATGGCAAAGCAAGGCAAGGCAAAAGGACAAAGCAAAGCAAGTCAAAAGGGCAAAGCATGACAAGGCAAGGCAAGGAAAAAGGGTATAGCAAGTCAAGGCAAGGTAAGGCAAAAGGGCAATTCAAGGAAAGGCAAAATGGCAAAGCAAGGCAAGGCAAAAGGACAAAGCAAAGCAAGTCAAAAGGGCAAAGCATGACAAGGCAAGGCAAGGAAAAAGGGTATAGCAAGTCAAGGCAAGGTAAGGCAAAAGGGCAATTCAAGGAAAGGCAAAATGGCAAAGCTAGGCAAGGCAAAAGGACAAAGCAAAGCAAGTCAAAAGGGCAAAGCATGACAAGGCAAGGCAAGGAAAAAGGGTATAGCAAGTCAAGGCAAGGTAAGGCAAAAGGGCAATTCAAGGAAAGACAAAATGGCAAAGCAAGGCAAGGCAAAAGAGCAAAGCATGAAAAGGCAAGGCAAGGAAAAAGGGTATAGCAAGTCAAGGCAACGTAAGGCAAAAGGGCAATTCAAGGAAAGACAAAATGACAAAGCAAGGCAAGGCAAAAGGGCAAAGCATGACAAGGCAAGGCAAGGAAAAAGGGTATAGCAAGTCAAGGCAAGGTAAGGCAAAAGGGCAATTCAAGGAAAGGCAAAATGGCAAAGCAAGGCAAGGCAAAAGGGCAAAGCATGAAAAGGCAAGGCAAGGAAAAAGGGTATAGCAAGTCAAGGCAAGGTAAGGCAAAAGGGCAATTCAAGGAAAGACAAAATGGCAAAGCAAGGCAAGGCAAAAGGGCAAAGCATGGCAAGGCAAGGAAAAAGGGCAACTCAATGCAAGGCCAGGCAAAAGGGCAAAGAAAGGCAAGGCAAGGTAAGTCAAAAGGACAAACCAAGGCAAGGCCAGGAAAAAGGCCAAAGCAAGGAAAGGCAAGGCAAAAGGGAAAAGCAAGGTAAGGGAAAATGGCAAAGCAAGGAAGGCAAGGCAAGACAATAGGGCAAAGCAAGGCAAGGAAAAAGAGCAAAGCATGGCAAGGCAAGGCAAGGCAAAAGGTCAAAAGAAAGGCAAGGCAAATCAGGGCAAAAGGAGAAAGGAAGGCAAGGCAAGACAAGGCAAAGAGGCAAAGCAAGGCAAGGTAAGGCAAGGCAAAAGGGCAAAGCAAAGCAAGTCAAAAGGGCAAAGCATGACAAGGCAAGGCAAGGCAAAAGGGTAAAGCATGTCAAGGCAAGGTAAGGCAAAAGGGCAATGCAAGGAAAAGCAAAATGGCAAAGCAAGAGAAGGCAAAAGGGAAAGCATAACAAGGCAAAGCAAGGCAAAAGGGCAAAGCAAGACAAGGCAAAAGGGCAAAGCAAGGAAAGTCAAAAGGGCAAAGCATGACAAGGCAAGGCAAGGAAAAAGGGTATAGCAAGTCAAGGCAAGGTAAGGCAAAAGGGCAATTCAAGGAAAGGCAAAATGGCAAAGCAAGGCAAGGCAAAAGGGCAAAGCAAAGCAAGTCAAAATGGCAAAGTATGACAAGGCAAGGCAAGGAAAAAGGGTATAGCAAGTCAAGGCAAAGTAAGGCAAAAGGGCAATTCAAGGAAAGGCAAAATGGCAAAGCAAGGCAAGTAAAAAGGGCAAAGCATGACAAGGCAAGGCAAGGAAAAAGGGTATAGCAAGTCAAGGCAAGGTAAGGCAAAAGGGCAATTCAAGGAAAGGCAAAATGGCAAAGCTAGGCAAGGCAAAAGGGCAAAGCAAGGCCAGGCAAAAGTGCAAAGAAATGCAAGGCAAGGTAAGTCAAAAGGACAAACCATGGCAAGGCCAGGAAAAAGGCCAAAGCAAGGAAAGGCAAGGCAAAAGGGGAAAGCAAGGCAAGGGAAAATGGCAAAGCAAGGCAAGGCAAGGAAAGACAAAAGGGCAAAGCAAGGCAAGGAAAAAGAGCAAAGCATGGCAAGGCAAGGCAAAAGGTCAAAAGAAAGGCAAGGCAAATCAGGGCAAAAGGAGAAAGGAAGGCAAGGCAAGACAAGGCAAAGAGACAAAGCAAGGCAAGGCAAAAGGGCATAGCAAGGCAAGGTAAGGCAAAGGGCAAAGCAAGGCATGGAAAGGCAAAGGCAAGGGAAGGCAAAAGGGTAAAGCAAGGCAAGGAAAGGCAAGGGAAAAGGAGAAAGCAAAGCAAGGCAAGGCAAAAGGATAAGGAAGACACGTCAAGGCAAGGCAAAGATGAAAGCAAGGCAATGCAAGGCAATTCAAAACGGCAAAACAAGGAAAGGCAAGGCAAAAGGGCAAAGCAAAGCAAGTCAAAAGGGCAAAGCATGACAAGGCAAGGCAAGGCAAAAGGGCAAAGCATGACAAGGCAAGGTAAGGCAAAAGGGCAAAAGAAAGGCAAGGCAAATCAGGGCAAAAGGAGAAAGGAAGGCAAGGCAAGACAAGGCAAAGAGGCAAAGCAAGGCAAGGTAAGGCAAGGCAAAAGGGGAAAGCAAAGCAAGGCAAGGCGAAAGGATAAGGAAGACACGTCAAGGCAAGGCAAAGATGAAAGTAAGGCAATGCAAGGAAATTGAAAACGGCAAAACAAGGAAAGGCAAGGCAAAAGGGCAAAGCAAAGCAAGTCAAAAGGGCAAAGCATGACAAGGCAAGGCAATGCAAAAGGGCAAAGCATGAAAAGGCAAGGCAAGGCAAAAGGGTAAAGCATGTCAAGGCAAGGTAAGGCAAAAGGGCAATGCAAGGAAAGTCAAAAGGGCAAAGCATGACAAGGCAAGGCAAGGAAAAAGGGTATAGCAAGTCAAGGCAAGGTAAGGCAAAAGGGCAATTCAAGGAAAGGCAAAATGGCAAAGCAAGGCAAGGCAAAAGGACAAAGCATAACAAGGCAAAGCAAGGCAAAAGGGCAAAGCAAGGCAAGGCAAAAGGGCAAAGCAAGGAAAGTCAAAAGGGCAAAGCATGACAAAGCAAGGCAAGGAAAAAGGGTATAGCAAGTCAAGGCAAGGTAAGGCAAAAGGGCAATTCAAGGAAAGGCAAAATGGCAAAGCAAGGCAAGGCAAAAGGGCAAAGCAAGGCCAGGCAAAAGTGCAAAGAAAGGCAAGGCAAGGTAAGTCAAAAGGACAAACCATGGCAAGGCCAGGAAAAAGGCCAAAGCAAGGAAAGGCAAGGCAAAAGGGGAAAGCAAGGCAAGGGAAAATGGCAAAGCAAGGCAAGGCAAGGAAAGACAAAAGGGCAAAGCAAGGCAAGGAAAAAGAGCAAAGCATGGCAAGGCAAGGCAAAAGGTCAAAGGAAAGGCAAGGCAAATCAGGGCAAAAGGAGAAAGGAAGGCAAGGCAAGACAAGGCAAAGAGACAAAGCAAGGCAAGGAAAAAGGGCAAAGCAAGGCAAGGTAAGGCAAAGGGGCAAAGCAAGGCATGGAAAGGCAAGGTAAGAGAAGGCAAAAGGGTAAAGCAAGGCAAGGAAAGGCAAGGCAAAAGGAGAAAGCAAAGAAAGGCAAGGCAAAAGGATAAGGGAGACACGTCAAGGCAAGGCAAAGATGAAAGTAAGGCTATGCAAGGCAATTCAAAACGGCAAAACAAGGAAAGGCAAGGCAAAAGGGCAAAGCATGACAAGGCAAGGCAAGGAAAAAGGGTATAGCAAGTCAAGGCAAGGTAAGGCAAAAGGGCAATTCAAGGAAATGCAAAATGGCAAAGCAAGGCAAGGCAAAAGGGCAAAGCAAAGCAAGTCAAAATGGCAAAGTATGACAAGGCAAGGCAAGGAAAAAGGGTATAGCAAGTCAAGGCAAAGTAAGGCAAAAGGGCAATTCAAGGAAAGGCAAAATGGCAAAGCAAGGCAAGGCAAAAGGGCAAAGCATAACAAGGCAAAGCAAGGCAAAAGGGCAAAGCAAGGCAAGGCAAAAGGGCAAAGCAGGGCAAGTCAAAAAGGCAAAGCATGACAAGGCAAGGCAAGGAAAAAGGGTATAGCAAGTCAAGGCAAGGTAAGTCAAAAGGGCAATTCAAGGAAAGGCAAAATGGCAAAGCAAGGCAAGGCAAAAGGGCAAAACAAGGCCAAGCAAAAGTGCAAAGAAAGGCAAGGCAAGGTAAGTCAAAAGGACAAACCATGGCAAGGCCAGGAAAAAGGCCAAAGCAAGGAAAGGCAAGGCAAAAGGGGAAAGCAAGGCAAGGGAAAATGGCAAAGCAAGGCAAGGCAAGGAAAGACAAAAGGGCAAAGCAAGGCAAGGAAAAAGAGCAAAGCATGGCAAGGCAAGGCAAAAGGTCAAAAGAAAGGCAAGGCAAATCAGGGCAAAAGGAGAAAGGAAGGCAAGGCAAGACAAGGCAAAGACACAAAGAAAGGCAAGGCAAAAGGGCATAGCAAGGCAAGGTAAGGCAAAGGGGCAAAGCAAGGCATGGAAAGGCAAAAGCAAGGGAAGGCAAAAGGGTAAAGCAAGGCAAGGAAAGGCAAGGGAAAAGGGGAAAGCAAAGCAAGGCAAGGCAAAAGGATAAGGAAGACACTCAAGGCAAGGCAAAGATGAAAGCAAGGCAATGCAAGGCAATTCAAAACGGCAAAACAAGGAAAGGCATGCAAAAGGGCAAAGCAAAGCAAGTCAAAAGGGCAAAGCATGACAAGGCAAGGCAAGGCAAAAGGGCAAAGCATGACAAGGCAAGGTAAGGCAAAAGGGCAAATCAAGACAAGGCAAAAGGGCAAAGCATAACAAGGCAAAGCAAGGCAAAAGGGCAAAGCAAGGCAAGTCAAAAGGGCAAAGCATGACAAGGCAAGGCAAGGAAAAAGGGTATAGCAAGTCAAGGCAAGGTAAGGCAAAAGGGCAATTCAAGGAAAGGCAAAATGGCAAAGCAAGGCAAGGCAAAAGGGCAAAGCATGAAAAGGCAAGGCAAGGAAAAAGGGTATAGCAAGTCAAGGCAAGGTAAGGCAAAAGGGCAATTCAAGGAAAGACAAAATGGCAAAGCAAGGCAAGGCAAAAGGGCAAAGCATGACAAGGCAAGGCAAGGAAAAAGGGTATAGCAAGTCAAGGCAAGGTAAGGCAAAAGGGCAATTCAAGGAAAGGCAAAATGGCAAAGCAAGGCAAGGCAAAAGGGCAAAGCATGAAAAGGCAAGGCAAGGAAAAAGGGTATAGCAAGTCAAGGCAAGGTAAGGCAAAAGGGCAATTCAAGGAAAGACAAAATGGCAAAGCAAGGCAAGGCAAAAGGGAAAAGCATGGCAAGGCAAGGAAAAAGGGCAACTCAATGCAAGGCCAGGCAAAAGGGCAAAGAAAGGCAAGGCAAGGTAAGTCAAAAGGACAAACCATGGCAAGGCCAGGAAAAAGGCCAAAGCAAGGAAAGGCAAGGCAAAAGGGAAAAGCAAGGCAAGGAAAAAGGGCAAAGCAAGGCAAGGTAAGGCAAGACAAAAGGGCAAAGCAAGGCAAGGAAAAAGAGCAAAGCATGGCAAGGCAAGGCAAGGCAAAAGGTCAAAGCATGAAAAGGCAAGGCAAGGAAAAAGGGTATAGCAAGTCAAGGCAAGGTAAGGCAAAAGGGCAATTCAAGGAAAGACAAAATGGCAAAGCAAGGCAAGGCAAAAGGGCAAAGCATGGCAAGGCAAGGAAAAAGGGCAACTCAATGCAAGGCCAGGCAAAAGGGCAAAGAAAGGCAAGGCAAGGTAAGTCAAAAGGACAAACCATGGCAAGGCCAGGAAAAAGGCCAAAGCAAGGAAAGGCAAGGCAAAAGGGAAAAGCAAGGCAAGGAAAAAGAGCAAAGCATGGCAAGGCAAGGCAAAAGGTCAAAAGAAAGGCAAGGCAAATCAGGGCAAAAGGAGAAAGGAAGGCAAGGCAAGACAAGGCAAAGAGACAAAGCAAGGCAAGGCAAAAGGGCATAGCAAGGCAAGGTAAGGCAAAGGGCAAAGCAAGGCATGGAAAGGCAAAGGCAAGGGAAGGCAAAAGGGTAAAGCAAGGCAAGGAAAGGCAAGGGAAAAGGAGAAAGCAAAGCAAGGCAAGGCAAAAGGATAAGGAAGACACGTCAAGGCAAGTCAAAGATGAAAGCAAGGCAATGCAAGGCAATTCAAAACGGCAAAACAAGGAAAGGCAAGGCAAAAGGGCAAAGCAAAGCAAGTCAAAAGGGCAAAGCATGACAAGGCAAGGCAAGGCAAAAGGGCAAAGCATGACAAGGCAAGGTAAGGCAAAAGGGCAATGCAAGGAAAGGCAAAATGGCAAAGCAAGACAAGGCAAAAATGGCAAAGCATAACAAGGCAAGGTAAGGCAAAAGGGCAGTTCAAGGAAAGGCAAAATGGCAAAGCAAGGCAAGGCAAAAGGACAAAGCAAAGCAAGTCAAAAGGGCAAAGCATGACAAGGCAAGGCAAGGAAAAAGAGCAAAGCAAGTCAAGGCAAGGTAAGGCAAAAGGGCAATTCAAGGAAAGGCAAAATGGCAAAGCAAGGCAAGGCAAAAGGACAAAGCAAAGCAAGTCAAAAGGGCAAAGCATGACAAGGCAAGGCAATGCAAAAGGGCAAAGCATGAAAAGGCAAGGCAAGGCAAAAGGGTAAAGCATGTCAAGGCAAGGTAAGGCAAAAGGGCAATGCAAGGAAAAGCAAAATGGCAAAGCAAGGCAAGGCAAAAGGGCAAAGCATGGCAAGGCAAGGAAAAAGGGCAACTCAATGCAAGGCCAGGCAAAAGGGCAAAGAAAGGCAAGGCAAGGTAAGTCAAAAGGACAAACCATGGCAAGGCCAGGAAAAAGGCCAAAGCAAGGAAAGGCAAGGCAAAAGGGAAAAGCAAGGCAAGGGAAAATGGCAAAGCAAGGCAAGGCAAGGCAAGACAAAAGGGCAAAGCAAGGCAAGGAAAAAGAGCAAAGCAAGTCAAGGCAAGGTAAGGCAAAAGGGCAATTCAAGGAAAGGCAAAATGGCAAAGCAAGGCAAGGCAAAAGGACAAAGCAAAGCAAGTCAAAAGGGCAAAGCATGACAAGGCAAGGCAATGCAAAAGGGCAAAGCATGAAAAGGCAAGGCAAGGCAAAAGGGTAAAGCATGTCAAGGCAAGGTAAGGCAAAAGGGCAATGCAAGGAAAAGCAAAATGGCAAAGCAAGACAAGGCAAAAGGGAAAGCATAACAAGGCAAAGCAAGGCAAAAGGGCAAAGCAAGACAAGGCAAAAGGGCAAAGCAAGGAAAGTCAAAAGGGCAAAGCATGACAAGGCAAGGCAAGGAAAAAGGGTATAGCAAGTCAAGGCAAGGTAAGGCAAAAGGGCAATTCAAGGAAAGGCAAAATGGCAAAGCAAGGCAAGGCAAAAGGACAAAGCAAAGCAAGTCAAAAGGGCAAAGCATGACAAGGCAAGGCAAGGAAAAAGGGTATAGCAAGTCAAGGCAAGGTAAGGCAAAAGGGCAATTCAAGGAAAGGCAAAATGGCAAAGCAAGGCAAGGCAAAAGGACAAAGCAAAGCAAGTCAAAAGGGCAAAGCATGACAAGGCAAGGCAAGGAAAAAGGGTATAGCAAGTCAAGGCAAGGTAAGGCAAAAGGGCAATTCAAGGAAAGGCAAAATGGCAAAGCAAGGCAAGGCAAAAGGACAAAGCAAAGCAAGTCAAAAGGGCAAAGCATGACAAGGCAAGGCAAGGAAAAAGGGTATAGCAAGTCAAGGCAAGGTAAGGCAAAAGGGCAATTCAAGGAAAGGCAAAATGGCAAAGCAAGGCAAGGCAAAAGAGCAAAGCATGAAAAGGCAAGGCAAGGAAAAAGGGTATAGCAAGTCAAGGCAACGTAAGGCAAAAGGGCAATTCAAGGAAAGACAAAATGGCAAAGCAAGGCAAGGCAAAAGGGCAAAGCATGACAAGGCAAGGCAAGGAAAAAGGGTATAGCAAGTCAAGGCAAGGTAAGGCAAAAGGGCAATTCAAGGAAAGGCAAAATGGCAAAGCAAGGCAAGGCAAAAGGGCAAAGCATGAAAAGGCAAGGCAAGGAAAAAGGGTATAGCAAGTCAAGGCAAGGTAAGGCAAAAGGGCAATTCAAGGAAAGACAAAATGGCAAAGCAAGGCAAGGCAAAAGGGCAAAGCATGGCAAGGCAAGGAAAAAGGGCAACTCAATGCAAGGCCAGGCAAAAGGGCAAAGAAAGGCAAGGCAAGGTAAGTCAAAAGGACAAACCATGGCAAGGCCAGGAAAAAGGCCAAAGCAAGGAAAGGCAAGGCAAAAGGGAAAAGCAAGGCAAGGGAAAATGGCAAAGCAAGGCAAGGCAAGGCAAGACAAAAGGGCAAAGCAAGGCAAGGAAAAAGAGCAAAGCATGGCAAGGCAAGGCAAGGCAAAAGGTCAAAAGAAAGGCAAGGCAAATCAGGGCAAAAGGAGAAAGGAAGGCAAGGCAAGACAAGGCAAAGAGGCAAAGCAAGGCAAGGTAAGGCAAGGCAAAAGGGGAAAGCAAAGCAAGGCAAGGCGAAAGGATAAGGAAGACACGTCAAGGCAAGGCAAAGATGAAAGTAAGGCAATGCAAGGAAATTGAAAACGGCAAAACAAGGAAAGGCAAGGCAAAAGGGCAAAGCAAAGCAAGTCAAAAGGGCAAAGCATGACAAGGCAAAATGGAAAGCATAACAAGGCAAAGCAAGGCAAAAGGGCAAAGCAAGACAAGGCAAAAGTGCAAAGCAAGGAAAGTCAAAAGGGCAAAGCATGACAAGGCAAGGCAAGGAAAAAGGGTATAGCAAGTCAAGGCAAGGTAAGGCAAAAGGGCAATTCAAGGAAAGGCAAAATGGCAAAGCAAGGCAAGGCAAAAGGACAAAGCAAAGCAAGTCAAAAGGGCAAAGCATGACAAGGCAAGGCAATGCAAAAGGGCAAAGCATGAAAAGGCAAGGCAAGGCAAAAGGGTAAAGCATGTCAAGGCAAGGTAAGGCAAAAGGGCAATGCAAGGAAAAGCAAAATGGCAAAGCAAGACAAGGCAAAAGGGAAAGCATAACAAGGCAAAGCAAGGCAAAAGGGCAAAGCAAGACAAGGCAAAAGGGCAAAGCAAGGAAAGTCAAAATGGCAAAGCATGACAAGGCAAGGCAAGGAAAAAGGGTATAGCAAGTCAAGGCAAGGTAAGGCAAAAGGGCAATTCAAGGAAAGGCAAAATGGCAAAGCAAGGCAAGGCAAAAGGACAAAGCAAAGCAAGTCAAAAGGGCAAAGCATGACAAGGCAAGGCAAGGAAAAAGGGTATAGCAAGTCAAGGCAAGGTAAGGCAAAAGGGCAATTCAAGGAAAGGCAAAATGGCAAAGCAAGGCAAGGCAAAAGGACAAAGCAAAGCAAGTCAAAAGGGCAAAGCATGACAAGGCAAGGCAAGGAAAAAGGGTATAGCAAGTCAAGGCAAGGTAAGGCAAAAGGGCAATTCAAGGAAAGGCAAAATGGCAAAGCTAGGCAAGGCAAAAGGACAAAGCAAAGCAAGTCAAAAGGGCAAAGCATGACAAGGCAAGGCAAGGAAAAAGGGTATAGCAAGTCAAGGCAAGGTAAGGCAAAAGGGCAATTCAAGGAAAGACAAAATGGCAAAGCAAGGCAAGGCAAAAGAGCAAAGCATGAAAAGGCAAGGCAAGGAAAAAGGGTATAGCAAGTCAAGGCAACGTAAGGCAAAAGGGCAATTCAAGGAAAGACAAAATGACAAAGCAAGGCAAGGCAAAAGGGCAAAGCATGACAAGGCAAGGCAAGGAAAAAGGGTATAGCAAGTCAAGGCAAGGTAAGGCAAAAGGGCAATTCAAGGAAAGGCAAAATGGCAAAGCAAGGCAAGGCAAAAGGGCAAAGCATGAAAAGGCAAGGCAAGGAAAAAGGGTATAGCAAGTCAAGGCAAGGTAAGGCAAAAGGGCAATTCAAGGAAAGACAAAATGGCAAAGCAAGGCAAGGCAAAAGGGCAAAGCATGGCAAGGCAAGGAAAAAGGGCAACTCAATGCAAGGCCAGGCAAAAGGGCAAAGAAAGGCAAGGCAAGGTAAGTCAAAAGGACAAACCAAGGCAAGGCCAGGAAAAAGGCCAAAGCAAGGAAAGGCAAGGCAAAAGGGAAAAGCAAGGTAAGGGAAAATGGCAAAGCATGGCAAGGCAAGGCAAGGCAAAAGGTCAAAAGAAAGGCAAGGCAAATCAGGGCAAAAGGAGAAAGGAAGGCAAGGCAAGACAAGGCAAAGAGGCAAAGCAAGGCAAGGTAAGGCAAGGCAAAAGGGCAAAGCAAAGCAAGTCAAAAGGGCAAAGCATGACAAGGCAAGGCAAGGCAAAAGGGTAAAGCATGTCAAGGCAAGGTAAGGCAAAAGGGCAATGCAAGGAAAAGCAAAATGGCAAAGCAAGAGAAGGCAAAAGGGAAAGCATAACAAGGCAAAGCAAGGCAAAAGGGCAAAGCAAGACAAGGCAAAAGGGCAAAGCAAGGAAAGTCAAAAGGGCAAAGCATGACAAGGCAAGGCAAGGAAAAAGGGTATAGCAAGTCAAGGCAAGGTAAGGCAAAAGGGCAATTCAAGGAAAGGCAAAATGGCAAAGCAAGGCAAGGCAAAAGGGCAAAGCAAAGCAAGTCAAAATGGCAAAGTATGACAAGGCAAGGCAAGGAAAAAGGGTATAGCAAGTCAAGGCAAAGTAAGGCAAAAGGGCAATTCAAGGAAAGGCAAAATGGCAAAGCAAGGCAAGTAAAAAGGGCAAAGCATGACAAGGCAAGGCAAGGAAAAAGGGTATAGCAAGTCAAGGCAAGGTAAGGCAAAAGGGCAATTCAAGGAAAGGCAAAATGGCAAAGCTAGGCAAGGCAAAAGGGCAAAGCAAGGCCAGGCAAAAGTGCAAAGAAATGCAAGGCAAGGTAAGTCAAAAGGACAAACCATGGCAAGGCCAGGAAAAAGGCCAAAGCAAGGAAAGGCAAGGCAAAAGGGGAAAGCAAGGCAAGGGAAAATGGCAAAGCAAGGCAAGGCAAGGAAAGACAAAAGGGCAAAGCAAGGCAAGGAAAAAGAGCAAAGCATGGCAAGGCAAGGCAAAAGGTCAAAAGAAAGGCAAGGCAAATCAGGGCAAAAGGAGAAAGGAAGGCAAGGCAAGACAAGGCAAAGAGACAAAGCAAGGCAAGGCAAAAGGGCATAGCAAGGCAAGGTAAGGCAAAGGGCAAAGCAAGGCATGGAAAGGCAAAGGCAAGGGAAGGCAAAAGGGTAAAGCAAGGCAAGGAAAGGCAAGGGAAAAGGAGAAAGCAAAGCAAGGCAAGGCAAAAGGATA
The DNA here is from genome assembly GCF_036013475.1 of Columba livia. NCBI lineage: Eukaryota > Metazoa > Chordata > Aves > Columbiformes > Columbidae > Columba > Columba livia. The sequence continues at coordinate 267,351 of NW_027043081.1, forward strand.
AGGAAGACACGTCAAGGCAAGGCAAAGATGAAAGCAAGGCAATGCAAGGCAATTCAAAACGGCAAAACAAGGAAAGGCAAGGCAAAAGGGCAAAGCAAAGCAAGTCAAAAGGGCAAAGCATGACAAGGCAAGGCAAGGCAAAAGGGCAAAGCATGACAAGGCAAGGTAAGGCAAAAGGGCAAAAGAAAGGCAAGGCAAATCAGGGCAAAAGGAGAAAGGAAGGCAAGGCAAGACAAGGCAAAGAGGCAAAGCAAGGCAAGGTAAGGCAAGGCAAAAGGGGAAAGCAAAGCAAGGCAAGGCGAAAGGATAAGGAAGACACGTCAAGGCAAGGCAAAGATGAAAGTAAGGCAATGCAAGGAAATTGAAAACGGCAAAACAAGGAAAGGCAAGGCAAAAGGGCAAAGCAAAGCAAGTCAAAAGGGCAAAGCATGACAAGGCAAGGCAATGCAAAAGGGCAAAGCATGAAAAGGCAAGGCAAGGCAAAAGGGTAAAGCATGTCAAGGCAAGGTAAGGCAAAAGGGCAATGCAAGGAAAGTCAAAAGGGCAAAGCATGACAAGGCAAGGCAAGGAAAAAGGGTATAGCAAGTCAAGGCAAGGTAAGGCAAAAGGGCAATTCAAGGAAAGGCAAAATGGCAAAGCAAGGCAAGGCAAAAGGACAAAGCATAACAAGGCAAAGCAAGGCAAAAGGGCAAAGCAAGGCAAGGCAAAAGGGCAAAGCAAGGCAAGTCAAAAGGGCAAAGCATGACAAAGCAAGGCAAGGAAAAAGGGTATAGCAAGTCAAGGCAAGGTAAGGCAAAAGGGCAATTCAAGGAAAGGCAAAATGGCAAAGCAAGGCAAGGCAAAAGGGCAAAGCAAGGCCAGGCAAAAGTGCAAAGAAAGGCAAGGCAAGGTAAGTCAAAAGGACAAACCATGGCAAGGCCAGGAAAAAGGCCAAAGCAAGGAAAGGCAAGGCAAAAGGGGAAAGCAAGGCAAGGGAAAATGGCAAAGCAAGGCAAGGCAAGGAAAGACAAAAGGGCAAAGCAAGGCAAGGAAAAAGAGCAAAGCATGGCAAGGCAAGGCAAAAGGTCAAAGGAAAGGCAAGGCAAATCAGGGCAAAAGGAGAAAGGAAGGCAAGGCAAGACAAGGCAAAGAGACAAAGCAAGGCAAGGAAAAAGGGCAAAGCAAGGCAAGGTAAGGCAAAGGGGCAAAGCAAGGCATGGAAAGGCAAGGTAAGAGAAGGCAAAAGGGTAAAGCAAGGCAAGGAAAGGCAAGGCAAAAGGAGAAAGCAAAGAAAGGCAAGGCAAAAGGATAAGGGAGACACGTCAAGGCAAGGCAAAGATGAAAGTAAGGCTATGCAAGGCAATTCAAAACGGCAAAACAAGGAAAGGCAAGGCAAAAGGGCAAAGCATGACAAGGCAAGGTAAGGCAAAAGGGCAATGCAAGGAAAGGCAAAATGGCAAAGCAAGACAAGGCAAAAATGGCAAAGCATAACAAGGCAAGGTAAGGCAAAAGGGCAATTCAAGGAAAGGCAAAATGGCAAAGCAAGGCAAGGCAAAAGGACAAAGCAAAGCAAGTCAAAAGGGCAAAGCATGACAAGGCAAGGCAAGGAAAAAGAGCAAAGCAAGTCAAGGCAAGGTAAGGCAAAAGGGCAATTCAAGGAAAGGCAAAATGGCAAAGCAAGGCAAGGCAAAAGGACAAAGCAAAGCAAGTCAAAAGGGCAAAGCATGACAAGGCAAGGCAATGCAAAAGGGCAAAGCATGAAAAGGCAAGGCAAGGCAAAAGGGTAAAGCATGTCAAGGCAAGGTAAGGCAAAAGGGCAATGCAAGGAAAAGCAAAATGGCAAAGCAAGGCAAGGCAAAAGGGCAAAGCATGGCAAGGCAAGGAAAAAGGGCAACTCAATGCAAGGCCAGGCAAAAGGGCAAAGAAAGGCAAGGCAAGGTAAGTCAAAAGGACAAACCATGGCAAGGCCAGGAAAAAGGCCAAAGCAAGGAAAGGCAAGGCAAAAGGGAAAAGCAAGGCAAGGGAAAATGGCAAAGCAAGGCAAGGCAAGGCAAGACAAAAGGGCAAAGCAAGGCAAGGAAAAAGAGCAAAGCAAGTCAAGGCAAGGTAAGGCAAAAGGGCAATTCAAGGAAAGGCAAAATGGCAAAGCAAGGCAAGGCAAAAGGACAAAGCAAAGCAAGTCAAAAGGGCAAAGCATGACAAGGCAAGGCAATGCAAAAGGGCAAAGCATGAAAAGGCAAGGCAAGGCAAAAGGGTAAAGCATGTCAAGGCAAGGTAAGGCAAAAGGGCAATGCAAGGAAAAGCAAAATGGCAAAGCAAGACAAGGCAAAAGGGAAAGCATAACAAGGCAAAGCAAGGCAAAAGGGCAAAGCAAGACAAGGCAAAAGGGCAAAGCAAGGAAAGTCAAAAGGGCAAAGCATGACAAGGCAAGGCAAGGAAAAAGGGTATAGCAAGTCAAGGCAAGGTAAGGCAAAAGGGCAATTCAAGGAAAGGCAAAATGGCAAAGCAAGGCAAGGCAAAAGGACAAAACAAAGCAAGTCAAAAGGGCAAAGCATGACAAGGCAAGGCAAGGAAAAAGGGTATAGCAAGTCAAGGCAAGGTAAGGCAAAAGGGCAATTCAAGGAAAGGCAAAATGGCAAAGCAAGGCAAGGCAAAAGGACAAAGCAAAGCAAGTCAAAAGGGCAAAGCATGACAAGGCAAGGCAAGGAAAAAGGGTATAGCAAGTCAAGGCAAGGTAAGGCAAAAGGGCAATTCAAGGAAAGGCAAAATGGCAAAGCAAGGCAAGGCAAAAGGACAAAGCAAAGCAAGTCAAAAGGGCAAAGCATGACAAGGCAAGGCAAGGAAAAAGGGTATAGCAAGTCAAGGCAAGGTAAGGCAAAAGGGCAATTCAAGGAAAGGCAAAATGGCAAAGCAAGGCAAGGCAAAAGAGCAAAGCATGAAAAGGCAAGGCAAGGAAAAAGGGTATAGCAAGTCAAGGCAACGTAAGGCAAAAGGGCAATTCAAGGAAAGACAAAATGGCAAAGCAAGGCAAGGCAAAAGGGCAAAGCATGACAAGGCAAGGCAAGGAAAAAGGGTATAGCAAGTCAAGGCAAGGTAAGGCAAAAGGGCAATTCAAGGAAAGGCAAAATGGCAAAGCAAGGCAAGGCAAAAGGGCAAAGCATGAAAAGGCAAGGCAAGGAAAAAGGGTATAGCAAGTCAAGGCAAGGTAAGGCAAAAGGGCAATTCAAGGAAAGACAAAATGGCAAAGCAAGGCAAGGCAAAAGGGCAAAGCATGGCAAGGCAAGGAAAAAGGGCAACTCAATGCAAGGCCAGGCAAAAGGGCAAAGAAAGGCAAGGCAAGGTAAGTCAAAAGGACAAACCATGGCAAGGCCAGGAAAAAGGCCAAAGCAAGGAAAGGCAAGGCAAAAGGGAAAAGCAAGGCAAGGGAAAATGGCAAAGCAAGGCAAGGCAAGGCAAGACAAAAGGGCAAAGCAAGGCAAGGAAAAAGAGCAAAGCATGGCAAGGCAAGGCAAGGCAAAAGGTCAAAAGAAAGGCAAGGCAAATCAGGGCAAAAGGAGAAAGGAAGGCAAGGCAAGACAAGGCAAAGAGGCAAAGCAAGGCAAGGTAAGGCAAGGCAAAAGGGCAAAGCAAAGCAAGTCAAAAGGGCAAAGCATGACAAGGCAAGGCAAGGCAAAAGGGTAAAGCATGTCAAGGCAAGGTAAGGCAAAAGGGCAATGCAAGGAAAAGCAAAATGGCAAAGCAAGAGAAGGCAAAAGGGAAAGCATAACAAGGCAAAGCAAGGCAAAAGGGCAAAGCAAGACAAGGCAAAAGGGCAAAGCAAGGAAAGTCAAAAGGGCAAAGCATGACAAGGCAAGGCAAGGAAAAAGGGTATAGCAAGTCAAGGCAAGGTAAGGCAAAAGGGCAATTCAAGGAAAGGCAAAATGGCAAAGCAAGGCAAGGCAAAAGGGCAAAGCAAAGCAAGTCAAAATGGCAAAGTATGACAAGGCAAGGCAAGGAAAAAGGGTATAGCAAGTCAAGGCAAAGTAAGGCAAAAGGGCAATTCAAGGAAAGGCAAAATGGGAAAGCAAGGCAAGTAAAAAGGGCAAAGCATGACAAGGCAAGGCAAGGAAAAAGGGTATAGCAAGTCAAGGCAAGGTAAGGCAAAAGGGCAATTCAAGGAAAGGCAAAATGGCAAAGCTAGGCAAGGCAAAAGGGCAAAGCAAGGCCAGGCAAAAGTGCAAAGAAATGCAAGGCAAGGTAAGTCAAAAGGACAAACCATGGCAAGGCCAGGAAAAAGGCCAAAGCAAGGAAAGGCAAGGCAAAAGGGGAAAGCAAGGCAAGGGAAAATGGCAAAGCAAGGCAAGGCAAGGAAAGACAAAAGGGCAAAGCAAGGCAAGGAAAAAGAGCAAAGCATGGCAAGGCAAGGCAAAAGGTCAAAAGAAAGGCAAGGCAAATCAGGGCAAAAGGAGAAAGGAAGGCAAGGCAAGACAAGGCAAAGAGACAAAGCAAGGCAAGGCAAAAGGGCATAGCAAGGCAAGGTAAGGCAAAGGGCAAAGCAAGGCATGGAAAGGCAAAGGCAAGGGAAGGCAAAAGGGTAAAGCAAGGCAAGGAAAGGCAAGGGAAAAGGAGAAAGCAAAGCAAGGCAAGGCAAAAGGATAAGGAAGACACGTCAAGGCAAGGCAAAGATGAAAGCAAGGCAATGCAAGGCAATTCAAAACGGCAAAACAAGGAAAGGCAAGGCAAAAGGGCAAAGCAAAGCAAGTCAAAAGGGCAAAGCATGACAAGGCAAGGCAAGGCAAAAGGGCAAAGCATGACAAGGCAAGGTAAGGCAAAAGGGCAAAAGAAAGGCAAGGCAAATCAGGGCAAAAGGAGAAAGGAAGGCAAGGCAAGACAAGGCAAATAGGCAAAGCAAGGCAAGGTAAGGCAAGGCAAAAGGGGAAAGCAAAGCAAGGCAAGGCGAAAGGATAAGGAAGACACGTCAAGGCAAGGCAAAGATGAAAGTAAGGCAATGCAAGGAAATTGAAAACGGCAAAACAAGGAAAGGCAAGGCAAAAGGGCAAAGCAAAGCAAGTCAAAAGGGCAAAGCATGACAAGGCAAGGCAATGCAAAAGGGCAAAGCATGAAAAGGCAAGGCAAGGCAAAAGGGTAAAGCATGTCAAGGCAAGGTAAGGCAAAAGGGCAATGCAAGGAAAGTCAAAAGGGCAAAGCATGACAAGGCAAGGCAAGGAAAAAGGGTATAGCAAGTCAAGGCAAGGTAAGGCAAAAGGGCAATTCAAGGAAAGGCAAAATGGCAAAGCAAGGCAAGGCAAAAGGACAAAGCATAACAAGGCAAAGCAAGGCAAAAGGGCAAAGCAAGGCAAGGCAAAAGGGCAAAGCAAGGCAAGTCAAAAGGGCAAAGCATGACAAAGCAAGGCAAGGAAAAAGGGTATAGCAAGTCAAGGCAAGGTAAGGCAAAAGGGCAATTCAAGGAAAGGCAAAATGGCAAAGCAAGGCAAGGCAAAAGGGCAAAGCAAGGCCAGGCAAAAGTGCAAAGAAAGGCAAGGCAAGGTAAGTCAAAAGGACAAACCATGGCAAGGCCAGGAAAAAGGCCAAAGCAAGGAAAGGCAAGGCAAAAGGGGAAAGCAAGGCAAGGGAAAATGGCAAAGCAAGGCAAGGCAAGGAAAGACAAAAGGGCAAAGCAAGGCAAGGAAAAAGAGCAAAGCATGGCAAGGCAAGGCAAAAGGTCAAAGGAAAGGCAAGGCAAATCAGGGCAAAAGGAGAAAGGAAGGCAAGGCAAGACAAGGCAAAGAGACAAAGCAAGGCAAGGAAAAAGGGCAAAGCAAGGCAAGGTAAGGCAAAGGGGCAAAGCAAGGCATGGAAAGGCAAGGTAAGAGAAGGCAAAAGGGTAAAGCAAGGCAAGGAAAGGCAAGGCAAAAGGAGAAAGCAAAGAAAGGCAAGGCAAAAGGATAAGGGAGACACGTCAAGGCAAGGCAAAGATGAAAGTAAGGCTATGCAAGGCAATTCAAAACGGCAAAACAAGGAAAGGCAAGGCAAAAGGGCAAAGCATGACAAGGCAAGGCAAATGGGCAAAGCATGACAAGGCAAGGTAAGGCAAAAGGGCAATGCAAGGAAAGGCAAAATGGCAAAGCAAGACAAGGCAAAAGGGCAAAGCATAACAAGGCAAAGCAAGGCAAAAGGGCAAAGCAAGGCCAGTCAAAAGGGCAAAGCATGACAAGGCAAGGCAAGGCAAAAGGGTATAGCAAGTCAAGGCAAGGTAAGGCAAAAGGGCAATTCAAGGAAAGGCAAAATGGCAAAGCAAGGCAAGGCAAAAGGGCAAAGCATGGCAAGGCAAGGAAAAAGGGCAACTCAATGCAAGGCCAGGCAAAAGGGCAAAGAAAGGCAAGGCAAGGTAAGTCAAAAGGACAAACCATGGCAAGGCCAGGAAAAAGGCCAAAGCAAGGAAAGGCAAGGCAAAAGGGAAAAGCAAGGCAAGGGAAAATGGCAAAGCAAGGCAAGGCAAGGCAAGACAAAAGGGCAAAGCAAGGCAAGGAAAAAGAGCAAAGCATGGCAAGACAAGGCAAGGCAAAAGGTCAAAAAAAGGCAAGGCAAATCAGGGCAAAAGGAGAAAGGAAGGCAAGGCAAGACAAGGCAAAGAGGCAAAGCAAGGCAAGGTAAGGCAAGGCAAAAGGGGAAAGCAAAGCAAGGCAAGGCGAAAGGATAAGGAAGACACGTCAAGGCAAGGCAAAGATGAAAGTAAGGCAATGCAAGGAAATTGAAAACGGCAAAACAAGGAAAGGCAAGGCAAAAGGGCAAAGCAAAGCAAGTCAAAAGGGCAAAGCATGACAAGGCAAGGCAATGCAAAAGGGCAAAGCATGAAAAGGCAAGGCAAGGCAAAAGGGTAAAGCATGTCAAGGCAAGGTAAGGCAAAAGGGCAATGCAAGGAAAAGCAAAATGGCAAAGCAAGACAAGGCAAAAGGGAAAGCATAACAAGGCAAAGCAAGGCAGAATGGCAAAGCAAGGAAAGGCAAAAGGGCAAAGCAAGGCAAGTCAAAAGGGCAAAGCATGACAAGGCAAGGCAAGGAAAAAGGGTATAGCAAGTCAAGGCAAGGTAAGGCAAAAGGGCAATTCAAGGAAAGGCAAAATGGCAAAGCAAGGCAAGGCAAAAGGACAAAGCAAAGCAAGTCAAAAGGGCAAAGCATGACAAGGCAAGGCAAGGAAAAAGGGTATAGCAAGTCAAGGCAAGGTAAGGCAAAAGGGCAATTCAAGGAAAGGCAAAATGGCAAAGCAAGGCAAGGCAAAAGGGCAAAGCATAACAAGGCAAAGCAAGGCAAAAGGGCAAAGCAAGGCAAGGCAAAAGGGCAAAGCAACGCAAGTCAAAAAGGCAAAGCATGACAAGGCAAGGCAAGGAAAAAGGGTATAGCAAGTCAAGGCAAGGTAAGGCAAAAGGGCAATTCAAGGAAAGGCAAAATGGCAAAGCAAGGCAAGGCAAAAGGGCAAAGCAAGGCCAGGCAAAAGTGCAAAGAAAGGCAAGGCAAGGTAAGTCAAAAGGACAAACCATGGCAAGGCCAGGAAAAAGGCCAAAGCAAGGAAAGGCAAGGCAAAAGGGGAAAGCAAGGCAAGGGAAAATGGCAAAGCAAGGCAAGGCAAGGCAAGACAAAAGGGCAAAGCAAGGCAAGGAAAAAGAGCAAAGCATGGCAAGGCAAGGCAAAAGGTCAAAAGAAAGGCAAGGCAAATCAGGGCAAAAGGAGAAAGGAAGGCAAGGCAAGACAAGGCAAAGAGACAAAGCAAGGCAAGGCAAAAGGGCATAGCAAGGCATGGTAAGGCAAAGGGGCAAAGCAAGGCATGGAAAGGCAAAGGCAAGGGAAGGCAAAAGGGTAAAGCAAGGCAAGGAAAGGCAAGGGAAAAGGAGAAAGCAAAGCAAGGCAAGGCAAAAGGATAAGGAAGACACGTCAAGGCAAGGCAAAGATGAAAGCAAGGCAATGCAAGGCAATTCAAAACGGCAAAACAAGGAAAGGCAAGGCAAAAGGGCAAAGCAAAGCAAGTCAAAAGGGCAAAGCATGACAAGGCAAGCAAGGCAAAAGGGCAAAGCATGACAAGGCAAGGTAAGGCAAAAGGGAAAGCAAGACAAGGCAAAAGGGCAAAGCATAACAAGGCAAAGCAAGGCAAAAGGGCAAAGCAAGGCAAGTCAAAAGGGCAAAGCATGACAAGGCAAGGCAAGGAAAAAGGGTATACCAAGTCAAGGCAAGGTAAGGCAAAAGGGCAATTCAAGGAAAGGCAAAATGGCAAAGCAAGGCAAGGCAAAAGGGCAAAGCATGAAAAGGCAAGGCAAGGAAAAAGGGTATAGCAAGTCAAGGCAAGGTAAGGCAAAAGGGCAATTCAAGGAAAGACAAAATGGCAAAGAAAGGCAAGGCAAAAGGGCAAAGCATGGCAAGGCAAGGAAAAAGGGCAACTCAATGCAAGGCCAGGCAAAAGGGCAAAGAAAGGCAAGGCAAGGTAAGTCAAAAGGACAAACCAATGCAAGGCCAGGAAAAAGGCCAAAGCAAGGAAAGGCAAGGCAAAAGGGAAAAGCAAGGCAAGGGAAAATGGCAAAGCAAGGCAAGGCAAGGCAAGACAAAAGGGCAAAGCAAGGCAAGGAAAAAGAGCAAAGCATGGCAAGGCAAGGCAAGGCAAAAGGTCAAAAGAAAGGCAAGGCAAATCAGGGCAAAAGGGGAAAGGAAGGCAAGGCAAAGGCAAGGGAAGGCAAAGCAAGGCAAGGTAAGGCAAGGCAAAAGGGGAAAGCAAAGCAAGGCAAGGCGAAAGGATAAGGAAGACACGTCAAGGCAAGGCAAAGATGAAAGTAAGGCAATGCAAGGAAATTGAAAACGGCAAAACAAGGAAAGGCAAGGCAAAAGGGCAAAGCAAAGCAAGTCAAAAGGGCAAAGCATGACAAGGCAAGGCAAGGCAAAAGGGTAAAGCATGTCAAGGCAAGGTAAGGCAAAAGGGCAATGCAAGGAAAAGCAAAATGGCAAAGCAAGACAAGGCAAAAGGGAAAGCATAACAGGGCAAAGCAAGGCAAAAGGGCAAAGCAAGACAAGGCAAAAGGGCAAAGCAAGGAAAGTCAAAAGGGCAAAGCATGACAAGGCAAGGCAAGGAAAAAGGGTATAGCAAGTCAAGGCAAGGTAAGGCAAAAGGGCAATTCAAGGAAAGGCAAAATGGCAAAGCAAGGCAAGGCAAAAGGGCAAAGCAAAGCAAGTCAAAATGGAAAAGTATGACAAGGCAAGGCAAGGAAAACGGGTATAGCAAGTCAAGGCAAAGTAAGGCAAAAGGGCAATTCAAGGAAAGGCAAAATGGCAAAGCAAGGCAAGGCAAAAGGGCAAAGCATAACAAGGCAAAGCAAGGCAAAAGGGCAAAGCAAGGCAAGGCAAAAGGGAAAAGCAAGGCAAGTCAAAAGGGCAAAGCATGACAAGGCAAGGCAAGGAAAAAGGGTATAGCAAGTCAAGGCAAGGTAAGGCAAAAGGGCAATTCAAGGAAAGGCAAAATGGCAAAGCAAGGCAAGGCAAAAGGGCAAAGCAAGGCCAGGCAAAAGTGCAAAGAAAGGCAAGGCAAGGTAAGTCAAAAGGACAAACCATGGCAAGGCCAGGAAAAAGGCCAAAGCAAGGAAAGGCAAAACAAAAGGGGAAAGCAAGGCAAGGAAAAATGGCAAAGCAAGGCAAGGCAAGGAAAGACAAAAGGGCAAAGCAAGGCAAGGAAAAAGAGCAAAGCATGGCAAGGCAAGGCAAAAGGTCAAAAGAAAGGCAAGGCAAATCAGGGCAAAAGGAGAAAGGAAGGCAAGGCAAGACAAGGCAAAGAGACAAAGCAAGGCAAGGCAAAAGGGCATAGCATGGCAAGGTAAGGCAAAGGGGCAAAGCAAGGCATGGAAAGGCAAAGGCAAGGGAAGGCAAAAGGGTAAAGCAAGGCAAGGAAAGGCAAGGGAAAAGGAGAAAGCAAAGCAAGGCAAGGCAAAAGGATAAGGAAGACACGTCAAGGCAAGGCAAAGATGAAAGCAAGGCAATGCAAGGCAATTCAAAACGGCAAAACAAGGAAAGGCAAGGCAAAAGAGCAAAGCAAAGCAAGTCAAAAGGGCAAACCATGACAAGGCAAGGCAAGGCAAAAGGGCAAAGCATGACAAGGCAAGGTAAGGCAAAAGGGCAATGCAAGGAAAGGCAAAATGGCAAAGCAAGACAAGGCAAAAATGGCAAAGCATAATAAGGCAAAGCAAGGCAAAAGGGCAAAGCAAGGCAAGTCAAAAGGGCAAAGCATGACAAGGCAAGGCAAGGAAAAAGGGTATAGCAAGTCAAGGCAAGGTAAGGCAAAAGGGCAATTCAAGGAAAGGCAAAATGGCAAAGCAAGGCAAGGCAAAAGGGCAAAGCAAAGCAAGTCAAAAGGGCAAAGTATGACAAGGCAAGGCAAGGAAAAAGGGTATAGCAAGTCAAGGCAAAGTAAGGCAAAAGGGCAATTCAAGGAAAGGCAAAATGGCAAAGCAAGGCAAGGCAAAAGGGCAAAGCATAACAAGGCAAAGCAAGGCAAAAGGGCAAAGCAAGGCAAGGCAAAAGGGCAAAGCAAGGCAAGTCAAAAAGGCAAAGCATGACAAGGCAAGGCAAGGAAAAAGGGTATAGCAAGTCAAGGCAAGGTAAGGCAAAAGGGCAATTCAAGGAAAGGCAAAATGGCAAAGCAAGGCAAGGCAAAAGGGCAAAGCAAGGCCAGGCAAAAGTGCAAAGAAAGGCAAGGCAAGGTAAGTCAAAAGGACAAACCATGGCAAGGCTAGGAAAAAGGCCAAAGCAAGGAAAGGCAAGGCAAAAGGGGAAAGCAAGGCAAGGGAAAATGGCAAAGCAAGGCAAGGCAAGGCAAGACAAAAGGGCAAAGCAAGGCAAGGAAAAAGAGCAAAGCATGGCAAGGCAAGGCAAAAGGTCAAAAGAAAGGCAAGGCAAATCAGGGCAAAAGGAGAAAGGAAGGCAAGGCAAGACAAGGCAAAGAGACAAAGCAAGGCAAGGCAAAAGGGCATAGCAAGGCATGGTAAGGCAAAGGGGCAAAGCAAGGCATGGAAAGGCAAAGGCAAGGGAAGGCAAAAGGGTAAAGCAAGGCAAGGAAAGGCAAGGGAAAAGGAGAAAGCAAAGCAAGGGAAGGCAAAAGGATAAGGAAGACACGTCAAGGCAAGGCAAAGATGAAAGCAAGGCAATGCAAGGCAATTCAAAACGGCAAAACAAGGAAAGGCAAGGCAAAAGGGCAAAGCAAAGCAAGTCAAAAGGGCAAAGCATGACAAGGCAAGCAAGGCAAAAGGGCAAAGCATGACAAGGCAAGGTAAGGCAAAAGGGCAATGCAAGGAAAGGCAAAATCGCAAAGCAAGACAAGGCAAAAATGGCAAAGCATAACAAGGCAAAGCAAGGCAAAAGGGCAAAGCAAGGCAAGTCAAAAGGGCAAAGCATGACAAGGCAAGGCAAGGAAAAAGGGTATAGCAAGTCAAGGCAAGGTAAGGCAAAAGGGCAATTCAAGGAAAGGCAAAATGGCAAAGCAAGGCAAGGCAAAAGGGCAAAGCATGAAAAGGCAAGGCAAGGAAAAAGGGTATAGCAAGTCAAGGCAAGGTAAGGCAAAAGGGCAATTCAAGGAAAGACAAAATGGCAAAGCAAGGCAAGGCAAAAGGGCAAAGCATGGCAAGGCAAGGAAAAAGGGCAACTCAATGCAAGGCCAGGCAAAAGGGCAAAGAAAGGCAAGGCAAGTTAAGTCAAAAGGACAAACCATGGCAAGGCCAGGAAAAAGGCCAAAGCAAGGAAAGGCAAGGCAAAAGGGAAAAGCAAGGCAAGGGAAAATGGCAAAGCAAGGCAAGGCAAGGCAAGACAAAAGGGCAAAGCAAGGCAAGGAAAAAGAGCAAAGCATGGCAAGGCAAGGCAAGGCAAAAGGTCAAAAGAAAGGCAAGGCAAATCAGGGCAAAAGGAGAAAGGAAGGCAAGGCAAGACAAGGCAAAGAGGCAAAGCAAGGCAAGGTAAGGCAAGGGAAAAGGGGAAAGCAAAGCAAGGCAAGGCGAAAGGATAAGGAAGACACGTCAAGGCAAGGCAAAGATGAAAGTAAGGCAATGCAAGGAAATTGAAAACGGCAAAACAAGGAAAGGCAAGGCAAAAGGGCAAAGCAAAGCAAGTCAAAAGGGCAAAGCATGACAAGGCAAGGCAAGGCAAAAGGGCAAAGCATGTCAAGGCAAGGCAAGGCAAAAGGGTATAGCAAGTCAAGGCAAGGTAAGGCAAAAGGGCAATGCAAGGAAAAGCAAAATGGCAAAGCAAGACAAGGCAAAAGGGCAAAGCATAACAAGGCAAAGCAACGCAAAAGGGCAAAGGAAGGCAAGGCAAAAGGGCAAAGCAAGGCAAGTCAAAAGGGCAAAGCATGACAAGGCAAGGCAAGGAAAAAGGGTATAGCAAGTCAAGGCAAGGTAAGGCAAAAGGGCAATTCCAGGAAAGGCAAAATGGCAAAGCAAGGCAAGGCAAAAGGGCAAAGCAAAGCAAGTCAAAAGGGCAAAGCATGACAAGGCAAGCAAGGCAAAAGGGCAAAGCATGACAAGGCAAGGTAAGGCAAAAGGGAAAGCAAGACAAGGCAAAAGGGCAAAGCATAACAAGGCAAAGCAAGGCAAAAGGGCAAAGCAAGGCAAGTCAAAAGGGCAAAGCATGACAAGGCAAGGCAAGGAAAAAGGGTATACCAAGTCAAGGCAAGGTAAGGCAAAAGGGCAATTCAAGGAAAGGCAAAATGGCAAAGCAAGGCAAGGCAAAAGGGCGAAGCAAGGCCAGGCAAAAGTGCAAAGAAAGGCAAGGCAAGGTAAGTCAAAAGGACAAACCATGGCAAGGCCAGGAAAAAGGCCAAAGCAAGGAAAGGCAAGGCAAAAGGGGAAAGCAAGGCAAGGGAAAATGGCAAAGCAAGGCAAGGCAAGGAAAGACAAAAGGGCAAAGCAAGGCAAGGAAAAAGAGCAAAGCATGGCAAGGCAAGGCAAAAGGTCAAAGGAAAGGCAAGGCAAATCAGGGCAAAAGGAGAAAGGAAGGCAAGGCAAGACAAGGCAAAGAGACAAAGCAAGGCAAGGAAAAAGGGCAAAGCAAGGCAAGGTAAGGCAAAGGGGCAAAGCAAGGCATGGAAAGGCAAGGTAAAAGAAGGCAAAAGGGTAAAGCAAGGCAAGGAAAGGCAAGGCAAAAGGAGAAAGCAAAGAAAGGCAAGGCAAAAGGATAAGGGAGACACGTCAAGGCAAGGCAAAGATGAAAGTAAGGCTATGCAAGGCAATTCAAAACGGCAAAACAAGGAAAGGCAAGGCAAAAGGGCAAAGCATGACAAGGCAAGGCAAGGCAAAAGGGCAAAGCATGACAAGGCAAGGTAAGGCAAAAGGGCAATGCAAGGAAAGGCAAAATGGCAAAGCAAGACAAGGCAAAAGGGCAAAGCATAACAAGGCAAAGCAAGGCAAAAGGGCAAAGCAAGGCCAGTCAAAAGGGCAAAGCATGACAAGGCAAGGCAAGGCAAAAGGGCAAAGCATGACAAGGCAAGGTAAGGCAAAAGGGCAATTCAAGGAAAGGCAAAATGGCAAAGCAAGGCAAGGCAAAATGGAAAAGCATGGCAAGGCAAGGAAAAAGGGCAACTCAATGCAAGGCCAGGCAAAAGGGCAAAGAAAGGCAAGGCAAGGTAAGTCAAAAGGACAAACCATGGCAAGGCCAGGAAAAAGGCCAAAGCAAGGAAAGGCAAGGCAAAAGGGGAAAGCAAGGCAAGGGAAAATGGCAAAGCAAGGCAAGGCAAGGAAAGACAAAAGGGCAAAGCAAGGCAAGGAAAAAGAGCAAAGCATGGCAAGGCAAGGCAAAAGGTCAAAGGAAAGGCAAGGCAAATCAGGGCAAAAGGAGAAAGGAAGGCAAGGCAAGACAAGGCAAAGAGACAAAGCAAGGCAAGGAAAAAGGGCAAAGCAAGGCAAGGTAAGGCAAAGGGGCAAAGCAAGGCATGGAAAGGCAAGGTAAGAGAAGGCAAAAGGGTAAAGCAAGGCAAGGCAATGCAAAAGGGCAAAGCATGAAAAGGCAAGGCAAGGCAAAAGGGCAATGCAAGGAAAGTCAAAAGGGCAAAGCATGACAAGGCAAGGCAAGGAAAAAGGGTATAGCAAGTCAAGGCAAGGTAAGGCAAAAGGGCAATTCAAGGAAAGGCAAAATGGCAAAGCAAGGCAAGGCAAAAGGACAAAGCATAACAAGGCAAAGCAAGGCAAAAGGGCAAAGCAAGGCAAGGCAAAAGGGCAAAGCAAGGCAAGTCAAAAGGGCAAAGCATGACAAAGCAAGGCAAGGAAAAAGGGTATAGCAAGTCAAGGCAAGGTAAGGCAAAAGGGCAATTCAAGGAAAGGCAAAATGGCAAAGCAAGGCAAGGCAAAAGGGCAAAGCAAGGCCAGGCAAAAGTGCAAAGAAAGGCAAGGCAAGGTAAGTCAAAAGGACAAACCATGGCAAGGCCAGGAAAAAGGCCAAAGCAAGGAAAGGCAAGGCAAAAGGGGAAAGCAAGGCAAGGGAAAATGGCAAAGCAAGGCAAGGCAAGGAAAGACAAAAGGGCAAAGCAAGGCAAGGAAAAAGAGCAAAGCATGGCAAGGCAAGGCAAAAGGTCAAAGGAAAGGCAAGGCAAATCAGGGCAAAAGGAGAAAGGAAGGCAAGGCAAGACAAGGCAAAGAGACAAAGCAAGGCAAGGAAAAAGGGCAAAGCAAGGCAAGGTAAGGCAAAGGGGCAAAGCAAGGCATGGAAAGGCAAGGTAAGAGAAGGCAAAAGGGTAAAGCAAGGCAAGGAAAGGCAAGGCAAAAGGAGAAAGCAAAGAAAGGCAAGGCAAAAGGATAAGGGAGACACGTCAAGGCAAGGCAAAGATGAAAGTAAGGCTATGCAAGGCAATTCAAAACGGCAAAACAAGGAAAGGCAAGGCAAAAGGGCAAAGCATGACAAGGCAAGGCAAATGGGCAAAGCATGACAAGGCAAGGTAAGGCAAAAGGGCAATGCAAGGAAAGGCAAAATGGCAAAGCAAGACAAGGCAAAAGGGCAAAGCATAACAAGGCAAAGCAAGGCAAAAGGGCAAAGCAAGGCCAGTCAAAAGGGCAAAGCATGACAAGGCAAGGCAAAGCAAAAGGGTATAGCAAGTCAAGGCAAGGTAAGGCAAAAGGGCAATTCAAGGAAAGGCAAAATGGCAAAGCAAGGCAAGGCAAAAGGGCAAAGCATGGCAAGGCAAGGAAAAAGGGCAACTCAATGCAAGGCCAGGCAAAAGGGCAAAGAAAGGCAAGGCAAGGTAAGTCAAAAGGACAAACCATGGCAAGGCCAGGAAAAAGGCCAAAGCAAGGAAAGGCAAGGCAAAAGGGAAAAGCAAGGCAAGGGAAAATGGCAAAGCAAGGCAAGGCAAGGCAAGACAAAAGGGCAAAGCAAGGCAAGGAAAAAGAGCAAAGCATGGCAAGACAAGGCAAGGCAAAAGGTCAAAAAAAGGCAAGGCAAATCAGGGCAAAAGGAGAAAGGAAGGCAAGGCAAGACAAGGCAAAGAGGCAAAGCAAGGCAAGGTAAGGCAAGGCAAAAGGGGAAAGCAAAGCAAGGCAAGGCGAAAGGATAAGGAAGACACGTCAAGGCAAGGCAAAGATGAAAGTAAGGCAATGCAAGGAAATTGAAAACGGCAAAACAAGGAAAGGCAAGGCAAAAGGGCAAAGCAAAGCAAGTCAAAAGGGCAAAGCATGACAAGGCAAGGCAATGCAAAAGGGCAAAGCATGAAAAGGCAAGGCAAGGCAAAAGGGTAAAGCATGTCAAGGCAAGGTAAGGCAAAAGGGCAATGCAAGGAAAAGCAAAATGGCAAAGCAAGACAAGGCAAAAGGGAAAGCATAACAAGGCAAAGCAAGGCAGAATGGCAAAGCAAGGAAAGGCAAAAGGGCAAAGCAAGGCAAGTCAAAAGGGCAAAGCATGACAAGGCAAGGCAAGGAAAAAGGGTATAGCAAGTCAAGGCAAGGTAAGGCAAAAGGGCAATTCAAGGAAAGGCAAAATGGCAAAGCAAGGCAAGGCAAAAGGACAAAGCAAAGCAAGTCAAAAGGGCAAAGCATGACAAGGCAAGGCAAGGAAAAAGGGTATAGCAAGTCAAGGCAAGGTAAGGCAAAAGGGCAATTCAAGGAAAGGCAAAATGGCAAAGCAAGGCAAGGCAAAAGGGCAAAGCATGAAAAGGCAAAGCAAGGCAAAAGGGCAAAGCAAGGCAAGGCAAAAGGGCAAAGCAACGCAAGTCAAAAAGGCAAAGCATGACAAGGCAAGGCAAGGAAAAAGGGTATAGCAAGTCAAGGCAAGGTAAGGCAAAAGGGCAATTCAAGGAAAGGCAAAATGGCAAAGCAAGGCAAGGCAAAAGGGCAAAGCAAGGCCAGGCAAAAGTGCAAAGAAAGGCAAGGCAAGGTAAGTCAAAAGGACAAACCATGGCAAGGCCAGGAAAAAGGCCAAAGCAAGGAAAGGCAAGGCAAAAGGGGAAAGCAAGGCAAGGGAAAATGGCAAAGCAAGGCAAGGCAAGGCAAGACAAAAGGGCAAAGCAAGGCAAGGAAAAAGAGCAAAGCATGGCAAGGCAAGGCAAAAGGTCAAAAGAAAGGCAAGGCAAATCAGGGCAAAAGGAGAAAGGAAGGCAAGGCAAGACAAGGCAAAGAGACAAAGCAAGGCAAGGCAAAAGGGCATAGCAAGGCATGGTAAGGCAAAGGGGCAAAGCAAGGCATGGAAAGGCAAAGGCAAGGGAAGGCAAAAGGGTAAAGCAAGGCAAGGAAAGGCAAGGGAAAAGGAGAAAGCAAAGCAAGGCAAGGCAAAAGGATAAGGAAGACACGTCAAGGCAAGGCAAAGATGAAAGCAAGGCAATGCAAGGCAATTCAAAACGGCAAAACAAGGAAAGGCAAGGCAAAAGGGCAAAGCAAAGCAAGTCAAAAGGGCAAAGCATGACAAGGCAAGCAAGGCAAAAGGGCAAAGCATGACAAGGCAAGGTAAGGCAAAAGGGAAAGCAAGACAAGGCAAAAGGGCAAAGCATAACAAGGCAAAGCAAGGCAAAAGGGCAAAGCAAGGCAAGTCAAAAGGGCAAAGCATGACAAGGCAAGGCAAGGAAAAAGGGTATACCAAGTCAAGGCAAGGTAAGGCAAAAGGGCAATTCAAGGAAAGGCAAAATGGCAAAGCAAGGCAAGGCAAAAGGGCAAAGCATGAAAAGGCAAGGCAAGGAAAAAGGGTATAGCAAGTCAAGGCAAGGTAAGGCAAAAGGGCAATTCAAGGAAAGACAAAATGGCAAAGAAAGGCAAGGCAAAAGGGCAAAGCATGGCAAGGCAAGGAAAAAGGGCAACTCAATGCAAGGCCAGGCAAAAGGGCAAAGAAAGGCAAGGCAAGGTAAGTCAAAAGGACAAACCAATGCAAGGCCAGGAAAAAGGCCAAAGCAAGGAAAGGCAAGGCAAAAGGGAAAAGCAAGGCAAGGGAAAATGGCAAAGCAAGGCAAGGCAAGGCAAGACAAAAGGGCAAAGCAAGGCAAGGAAAAAGAGCAAAGCATGGCAAGGCAAGGCAAGGCAAAAGGTCAAAAGAAAGGCAAGGCAAATCAGGGCAAAAGGGGAAAGGAAGGCAAGGCAAAGGCAAGGGAAGGCAAAGCAAGGCAAGGTAAGGCAAGGCAAAAGGGGAAAGCAAAGCAAGGCAAGGCGAAAGGATAAGGAAGACACGTCAAGGCAAGGCAAAGATGAAAGTAAGGCAATGCAAGGAAATTGAAAACGGCAAAACAAGGAAAGGCAAGGCAAAAGGGCAAAGCAAAGCAAGTCAAAAGGGCAAAGCATGACAAGGCAAGGCAAGGCAAAAGGGTAAAGCATGTCAAGGCAAGGTAAGGCAAAAGGGCAATGCAAGGAAAAGCAAAATGGCAAAGCAAGACAAGGCAAAAGGGAAAGCATAACAGGGCAAAGCAAGGCAAAAGGGCAAAGCAAGACAAGGCAAAAGGGCAAAGCAAGGAAAGTCAAAAGGGCAAAGCATGACAAGGCAAGGCAAGGAAAAAGGGTATAGCAAGTCAAGGCAAGGTAAGGCAAAAGGGCAATTCAAGGAAAGGCAAAATGGCAAAGCAAGGCAAGGCAAAAGGGCAAAGCAAAGCAAGTCAAAATGGAAAAGTATGACAAGGCAAGGCAAGGAAAACGGGTATAGCAAGTCAAGGCAAAGTAAGGCAAAAGGGCAATTCAAGGAAAGGCAAAATGGCAAAGCAAGGCAAGGCAAAAGGGCAAAGCATAACAAGGCAAAGCAAGGCAAAAGGGCAAAGCAAGGCAAGGCAAAAGGGAAAAGCAAGGCAAGTCAAAAGGGCAAAGCATGACAAGGCAAGGCAAGGAAAAAGGGTATAGCAAGTCAAGGCAAGGTAAGGCAAAAGGGCAATTCAAGGAAAGGCAAAATGGCAAAGCAAGGCAAGGCAAAAGGGCAAAGCAAGGCCAGGCAAAAGTGCAAAGAAAGGCAAGGCAAGGTAAGTCAAAAGGACAAACCATGGCAAGGCCAGGAAAAAGGCCAAAGCAAGGAAAGGCAAAACAAAAGGGGAAAGCAAGGCAAGGAAAAATGGCAAAGCAAGGCAAGGCAAGGAAAGACAAAAGGGCAAAGCAAGGCAAGGAAAAAGAGCAAAGCATGGCAAGGCAAGGCAAAAGGTCAAAAGAAAGGCAAGGCAAATCAGGGCAAAAGGAGAAAGGAAGGCAAGGCAAGACAAGGCAAAGAGACAAAGCAAGGCAAGGCAAAAGGGCATAGCATGGCAAGGTAAGGCAAAGGGGCAAAGCAAGGCATGGAAAGGCAAAGGCAAGGGAAGGCAAAAGGGTAAAGCAAGGCAAGGAAAGGCAAGGGAAAAGGAGAAAGCAAAGCAAGGCAAGGCAAAAGGATAAGGAAGACACGTCAAGGCAAGGCAAAGATGAAAGCAAGGCAATGCAAGGCAATTCAAAACGGCAAAACAAGGAAAGGCAAGGCAAAAGAGCAAAGCAAAGCAAGTCAAAAGGGCAAACCATGACAAGGCAAGGCAAGGCAAAAGGGCAAAGCATGACAAGGCAAGGTAAGGCAAAAGGGCAATGCAAGGAAAGGCAAAATGGCAAAGCAAGACAAGGCAAAAATGGCAAAGCATAATAAGGCAAAGCAAGGCAAAAGGGCAAAGCAAGGCAAGTCAAAAGGGCAAAGCATGACAAGGCAAGGCAAGGAAAAAGGGTATAGCAAGTCAAGGCAAGGTAAGGCAAAAGGGCAATTCAAGGAAAGGCAAAATGGCAAAGCAAGGCAAGGCAAAAGGGCAAAGCAAAGCAAGTCAAAAGGGCAAAGTATGACAAGGCAAGGCAAGGAAAAAGGGTATAGCAAGTCAAGGCAAAGTAAGGCAAAAGGGCAATTCAAGGAAAGGCAAAATGGCAAAGCAAGGCAAGGCAAAAGGGCAAAGCATAACAAGGCAAAGCAAGGCAAAAGGGCAAAGCAAGGCAAGGCAAAAGGGCAAAGCAAGGCAAGTCAAAAAGGCAAAGCATGACAAGGCAAGGCAAGGAAAAAGGGTATAGCAAGTCAAGGCAAGGTAAGGCAAAAGGGCAATTCAAGGAAAGGCAAAATGGCAAAGCAAGGCAAGGCAAAAGGGCAAAGCAAGGCCAGGCAAAAGTGCAAAGAAAGGCAAGGCAAGGTAAGTCAAAAGGACAAACCATGGCAAGGCCAGGAAAAAGGCCAAAGCAAGGAAAGGCAAGGCAAAAGGGGAAAGCAAGGCAAGGGAAAATGGCAAAGCAAGGCAAGGCAAGGAAAGACAAAAGGGCAAAGCAAGGCAAGGAAAAAGAGCAAAGCATGGCAAGGCAAGGCAAAAGGTCAAAAGAAAGGCAAGGCAAATCAGGGCAAAAGGAGAAAGGAAGGCAAGGCAAGACAAGGCAAAGAGACAAAGCAAGGCAAGGCAAAAGGGCATAGCAAGGCATGGTAAGGCAAAGGGGCAAAGCAAGGCATGGAAAGGCAAAGGCAAGGGAAGGCAAAAGGGTAAAGCAAGGCAAGGAAAGGCAAGGGAAAAGGAGAAAGCAAAGCAAGGGAAGGCAAAAGGATAAGGAAGACACGTCAAGGCAAGGCAAAGATGAAAGCAAGGCAATGCAAGGCAATTCAAAACGGCAAAACAAGGAAAGGCAAGGCAAAAGGGCAAAGCAAAGCAAGTCAAAAGGGCAAAGCATGACAAGGCAAGCAAGGCAAAAGGGCAAAGCATGACAAGGCAAGGTAAGGCAAAAGGGCAATGCAAGGAAAGGCAAAATCGCAAAGCAAGACAAGGCAAAAATGGCAAAGCATAACAAGGCAAAGCAAGGCAAAAGGGCAAAGCAAGGCAAGTCAAAAGGGCAAAGCATGACAAGGCAAGGCAAGGAAAAAGGGTATAGCAAGTCAAGGCAAGGTAAGGCAAAAGGGCAATTCAAGGAAAGGCAAAATGGCAAAGCAAGGCAAGGCAAAAGGGCAAAGCATGAAAAGGCAAGGCAAGGAAAAAGGGTATAGCAAGTCAAGGCAAGGTAAGGCAAAAGGGCAATTCAAGGAAAGACAAAATGGCAAAGCAAGGCAAGGCAAAAGGGCAAAGCATGGCAAGGCAAGGAAAAAGGGCAACTCAATGCAAGGCCAGGCAAAAGGGCAAAGAAAGGCAAGGCAAGTTAAGTCAAAAGGACAAACCATGGCAAGGCCAGGAAAAAGGCCAAAGCAAGGAAAGGCAAGGCAAAAGGGAAAAGCAAGGCAAGGGAAAATGGCAAAGCAAGGCAAGGCAAGGCAAGACAAAAGGGCAAAGCAAGGCAAGGAAAAAGAGCAAAGCATGGCAAGGCAAGGCAAGGCAAAAGGTCAAAAGAAAGGCAAGGCAAATCAGGGCAAAAGGAGAAAGGAAGGCAAGGCAAGACAAGGCAAAGAGGCAAAGCAAGGCAAGGTAAGGCAAGGGAAAAGGGGAAAGCAAAGCAAGGCAAGGCGAAAGGATAAGGAAGACACGTCAAGGCAAGGCAAAGATGAAAGTAAGGCAATGCAAGGAAATTGAAAACGGCAAAACAAGGAAAGGCAAGGCAAAAGGGCAAAGCAAAGCAAGTCAAAAGGGCAAAGCATGACAAGGCAAGGCAAGGCAAAAGGGCAAAGCATGTCAAGGCAAGGCAAGGCAAAAGGGTATAGCAAGTCAAGGCAAGGTAAGGCAAAAGGGCAATGCAAGGAAAAGCAAAATGGCAAAGCAAGACAAGGCAAAAGGGCAAAGCATAACAAGGCAAAGCAACGCAAAAGGGCAAAGGAAGGCAAGGCAAAAGGGCAAAGCAAGGCAAGTCAAAAGGGCAAAGCATGACAAGGCAAGGCAAGGAAAAAGGGTATAGCAAGTCAAGGCAAGGTAAGGCAAAAGGGCAATTCAAGGAAAGGCAAAATGGCAAAGCAAGGCAAGGCAAAAGGACAAAGCAAAGTAAGTCAAAAGGGCAAAGCATGACAAGGCAAGGCAAGGAAAAAGGGTATAGCAAGTCAAGGCAAGGTAAGGCAAAAGGGCAATTCCAGGAAAGGCAAAATGGCAAAGCAAGGCAAGGCAAAAGGGCAAAGCAAAGCAAGTCAAAAGGGCAAAGCATGACAAGGCAAGCAAGGCAAAAGGGCAAAGCATGACAAGGCAAGGTAAGGCAAAAGGGAAAGCAAGACAAGGCAAAAGGGCAAAGCATAACAAGGCAAAGCAAGGCAAAAGGGCAAAGCAAGGCAAGTCAAAAGGGCAAAGCATGACAAGGCAAGGCAAGGAAAAAGGGTATACCAAGTCAAGGCAAGGTAAGGCAAAAGGGCAATTCAAGGAAAGGCAAAATGGCAAAGCAAGGCAAGGCAAAAGGGCGAAGCAAGGCCAGGCAAAAGTGCAAAGAAAGGCAAGGCAAGGTAAGTCAAAAGGACAAACCATGGCAAGGCCAGGAAAAAGGCCAAAGCAAGGAAAGGCAAGGCAAAAGGGGAAAGCAAGGCAAGGGAAAATGGCAAAGCAAGGCAAGGCAAGGAAAGACAAAAGGGCAAAGCAAGGCAAGGAAAAAGAGCAAAGCATGGCAAGGCAAGGCAAAAGGTCAAAGGAAAGGCAAGGCAAATCAGGGCAAAAGGAGAAAGGAAGGCAAGGCAAGACAAGGCAAAGAGACAAAGCAAGGCAAGGAAAAAGGGCAAAGCAAGGCAAGGTAAGGCAAAGGGGCAAAGCAAGGCATGGAAAGGCAAGGTAAGAGAAGGCAAAAGGGTAAAGCAAGGCAAGGAAAGGCAAGGCAAAAGGAGAAAGCAAAGAAAGGCAAGGCAAAAGGATAAGGGAGACACGTCAAGGCAAGGCAAAGATGAAAGTAAGGCTATGCAAGGCAATTCAAAACGGCAAAACAAGGAAAGGCAAGGCAAAAGGGCAAAGCATGACAAGGCAAGGCAAGGCAAAAGGGCAAAGCATGACAAGGCAAGGTAAGGCAAAAGGGCAATGCAAGGAAAGGCAAAATGGCAAAGCAAGACAAGGCAAAAGGGCAAAGCATAACAAGGCAAAGCAAGGCAAAAGGGCAAAGCAAGGCCAGTCAAAAGGGCAAAGCATGACAAGGCAAGGCAAGGCAAAAGGGCAAAGCATGACAAGGCAAGGTAAGGCAAAAGGGCAATTCAAGGAAAGGCAAAATGGCAAAGCAAGGCAAGGCAAAATGGAAAAGCATGGCAAGGCAAGGAAAAAGGGCAACTCAATGCAAGGCCAGGCAAAAGGGCAAAGAAAGGCAAGGCAAGGTAAGTCAAAAGGACAAACCATGGCAAGGCCAGGAAAAAGGCCAAAGCAAGGAAAGGCAAGGCAAAAGGGGAAAGCAAGGCAAGGGAAAATGGCAAAGCAAGGCAAGGCAAGGCAAGACAAAAGGGCAAAGCAAGGCAAGGAAAAAGAGCAAAGCATGGCAAGGCAAGGCAAAAGGTCAAAAGAAAGGCAAGGCAAATCAGGGCAAAAGGAGAAAGGAAGGCAAGGCAAGACAAGGCAAAGAGACAAAGCAAGGCAAGGCAAAAGGGCATAGCAAGGCATGGTAAGGCAAAGGGGCAAAGCAAGGCATGGAAAGGCAAAGGCAAGGGAAGGCAAAAGGGTAAAGCAAGGCAAGGAAAGGCAAGGGAAAAGGAGAAAGCAAAGCAAGGCAAGGCAAAAGGATAAGGAAGACACGTCAAGGCAAGGCAAAGATGAAAGCAAGGCAATGCAAGGCAATTCAAAACGGCAAAACAAGGAAAGGCAAGGCAAAAGGGCAAAGCAAAGCAAGTCAAAAGGGCAAAGCATGACAAGGCAAGCAAGGCAAAAGGGCAAAGCATGACAAGGCAAGGTAAGGCAAAAGGGAAAGCAAGACAAGGCAAAAGGGCAAAGCATAACAAGGCAAAGCAAGGCAAAAGGGCAAAGCAAGGCAAGTCAAAAGGGCAAAGCATGACAAGGCAAGGCAAGGCAAAAGGGCAAAGCATGACAAGGCAAGGTAAGGCAAAAGGGCAAAAGAAAGGCAAGGCAAATCAGGGCAAAAGGAGAAAGGAAGGCAAGGCAAGACAAGGCAAAGAGGCAAAGCAAGGCAAGGTAAGGCAAGGCAAAAGGGGAAAGCAAAGCAAGGCAAGGCGAAAGGATAAGGAAGACACGTCAAGGCAAGGCAAAGATGAAAGTAAGGCAATGCAAGGAAATTGAAAACGGCAAAACAAGGAAAGGCAAGGCAAAAGGGCAAAGCAAAGCAAGTCAAAAGGGCAAAGCATGACAAGGCAAGGCAATGCAAAAGGGCAAAGCATGAAAAGGCAAGGCAAGGCAAAAGGGTAAAGCATGTCAAGGCAAGGTAAGGCAAAAGGGCAATGCAAGGAAAGTCAAAAGGGCAAAGCATGACAAGGCAAGGCAAGGAAAAAGGGTATAGCAAGTCAAGGCAAGGTAAGGCAAAAGGGCAATTCAAGGAAAGGCAAAATGGCAAAGCAAGGCAAGGCAAAAGGACAAAGCATAACAAGGCAAAGCAAGGCAAAAGGGCAAAGCAAGGCAAGGCAAAAGGGCAAAGCAAGGCAAGTCAAAAGGGCAAAGCATGACAAAGCAAGGCAAGGAAAAAGGGTATAGCAAGTCAAGGCAAGGTAAGGCAAAAGGGCAATTCAAGGAAAGGCAAAATGGCAAAGCAAGGCAAGGCAAAAGGGCAAAGCAAGGCCAGGCAAAAGTGCAAAGAAAGGCAAGGCAAGGTAAGTCAAAAGGACAAACCATGGCAAGGCCAGGAAAAAGGCCAAAGCAAGGAAAGGCAAGGCAAAAGGGGAAAGCAAGGCAAGGGAAAATGGCAAAGCAAGGCAAGGCAAGGAAAGACAAAAGGGCAAAGCAAGGCAAGGAAAAAGAGCAAAGCATGGCAAGGCAAGGCAAAAGGTCAAAGGAAAGGCAAGGCAAATCAGGGCAAAAGGAGAAAGGAAGGCAAGGCAAGACAAGGCAAAGAGACAAAGCAAGGCAAGGAAAAAGGGCAAAGCAAGGCAAGGTAAGGCAAAGGGGCAAAGCAAGGCATGGAAAGGCAAGGTAAGAGAAGGCAAAAGGGTAAAGCAAGGCAAGGAAAGGCAAGGCAAAAGGAGAAAGCAAAGAAAGGCAAGGCAAAAGGATAAGGGAGACACGTCAAGGCAAGGCAAAGATGAAAGTAAGGCTATGCAAGGCAATTCAAAACGGCAAAACAAGGAAAGGCAAGGCAAAAGGGCAAAGCATGACAAGGCAAGGCAAATGGGCAAAGCATGACAAGGCAAGGTAAGGCAAAAGGGCAATGCAAGGAAAGGCAAAATGGCAAAGCAAGACAAGGCAAAAGGGCAAAGCATAACAAGGCAAAGCAAGGCAAAAGGGCAAAGCAAGGCCAGTCAAAAGGGCAAAGCATGACAAGGCAAGGCAAGGCAAAAGGGTATAGCAAGTCAAGGCAAGGTAAGGCAAAAGGGCAATTCAAGGAAAGGCAAAATGGCAAAGCAAGGCAAGGCAAAAGGGCAAAGCATGGCAAGGCAAGGAAAAAGGGCAACTCAATGCAAGGCCAGGCAAAAGGGCAAAGAAAGGCAAGGCAAGGTAAGTCAAAAGGACAAACCATGGCAAGGCCAGGAAAAAGGCCAAAGCAAGGAAAGGCAAGGCAAAAGGGAAAAGCAAGGCAAGGGAAAATGGCAAAGCAAGGCAAGGCAAGGCAAGACAAAAGGGCAAAGCAAGGCAAGGAAAAAGAGCAAAGCATGGCAAGACAAGGCAAGGCAAAAGGTCAAAAAAAGGCAAGGCAAATCAGGGCAAAAGGAGAAAGGAAGGCAAGGCAAGACAAGGCAAAGAGGCAAAGCAAGGCAAGGTAAGGCAAGGCAAAAGGGGAAAGCAAAGCAAGGCAAGGCGAAAGGATAAGGAAGACACGTCAAGGCAAGGCAAAGATGAAAGTAAGGCAATGCAAGGAAATTGAAAACGGCAAAACAAGGAAAGGCAAGGCAAAAGGGCAAAGCAAAGCAAGTCAAAAGGGCAAAGCATGACAAGGCAAGGCAATGCAAAAGGGCAAAGCATGAAAAGGCAAGGCAAGGCAAAAGGGTAAAGCATGTCAAGGCAAGGTAAGGCAAAAGGGCAATGCAAGGAAAAGCAAAATGGCAAAGCAAGACAAGGCAAAAGGGAAAGCATAACAAGGCAAAGCAAGGCAGAATGGCAAAGCAAGGAAAGGCAAAAGGGCAAAGCAAGGCAAGTCAAAAGGGCAAAGCATGACAAGGCAAGGCAAGGAAAAAGGGTATAGCAAGTCAAGGCAAGGTAAGGCAAAAGGGCAATTCAAGGAAAGGCAAAATGGCAAAGCAAGGCAAGGCAAAAGGGCAAAGCAAAGCAAGTCAAAAGGGCAAAGCATGACAAGGCAAGGCAAGGAAAAAGGGTATAGCAAGTCAAGGCAAGGTAAGGCAAAAGGGCAATTCAAGGAAAGGCAAAATGGCAAAGCAAGGCAAGGCAAAAGGGCAAAGCATGAAAAGGCAAAGCAAGGCAAAAGGGCAAAGCAAGGCAAGGCAAAAGGGCAAAGCAACGCAAGTCAAAAAGGCAAAGCATGACAAGGCAAGGCAAGGAAAAAGGGTATAGCAAGTCAAGGCAAGGTAAGGCAAAAGGGCAATTCAAGGAAAGGCAAAATGGCAAAGCAAGGCAAGGCAAAAGGGCAAAGCAAGGCCAGGCAAAAGTGCAAAGAAAGGCAAGGCAAGGTAAGTCAAAAGGACAAACCATGGCAAGGCCAGGAAAAAGGCCAAAGCAAGGAAAGGCAAGGCAAAAGGGGAAAGCAAGGCAAGGGAAAATGGCAAAGCAAGGCAAGGCAAGGCAAGACAAAAGGGCAAAGCAAGGCAAGGAAAAAGAGCAAAGCATGGCAAGGCAAGGCAAAAGGTCAAAAGAAAGGCAAGGCAAATCAGGGCAAAAGGAGAAAGGAAGGCAAGGCAAGACAAGGCAAAGAGACAAAGCAAGGCAAGGCAAAAGGGCATAGCAAGGCATGGTAAGGCAAAGGGGCAAAGCAAGGCATGGAAAGGCAAAGGCAAGGGAAGGCAAAAGGGTAAAGCAAGGCAAGGAAAGGCAAGGGAAAAGGAGAAAGCAAAGCAAGGCAAGGCAAAAGGATAAGGAAGACACGTCAAGGCAAGGCAAAGATGAAAGCAAGGCAATGCAAGGCAATTCAAAACGGCAAAACAAGGAAAGGCAAGGCAAAAGGGCAAAGCAAAGCAAGTCAAAAGGGCAAAGCATGACAAGGCAAGCAAGGCAAAAGGGCAAAGCATGACAAGGCAAGGTAAGGCAAAAGGGAAAGCAAGACAAGGCAAAAGGGCAAAGCATAACAAGGCAAAGCAAGGCAAAAGGGCAAAGCAAGGCAAGTCAAAAGGGCAAAGCATGACAAGGCAAGGCAAGGAAAAAGGGTATACCAAGTCAAGGCAAGGTAAGGCAAAAGGGCAATTCAAGGAAAGGCAAAATGGCAAAGCAAGGCAAGGCAAAAGGGCAAAGCATGAAAAGGCAAGGCAAGGAAAAAGGGTATAGCAAGTCAAGGCAAGGTAAGGCAAAAGGGCAATTCAAGGAAAGACAAAATGGCAAAGAAAGGCAAGGCAAAAGGGCAAAGCATGGCAAGGCAAGGAAAAAGGGCAACTCAATGCAAGGCCAGGCAAAAGGGCAAAGAAAGGCAAGGCAAGGTAAGTCAAAAGGACAAACCAATGCAAGGCCAGGAAAAAGGCCAAAGCAAGGAAAGGCAAGGCAAAAGGGAAAAGCAAGGCAAGGGAAAATGGCAAAGCAAGGCAAGGCAAGGCAAGACAAAAGGGCAAAGCAAGGCAAGGAAAAAGAGCAAAGCATGGCAAGGCAAGGCAAGGCAAAAGGTCAAAAGAAAGGCAAGGCAAATCAGGGCAAAAGGGGAAAGGAAGGCAAGGCAAAGGCAAGGGAAGGCAAAGCAAGGCAAGGTAAGGCAAGGCAAAAGGGGAAAGCAAAGCAAGGCAAGGCGAAAGGATAAGGAAGACACGTCAAGGCAAGGCAAAGATGAAAGTAAGGCAATGCAAGGAAATTGAAAACGGCAAAACAAGGAAAGGCAAGGCAAAAGGGCAAAGCAAAGCAAGTCAAAAGGGCAAAGCATGACAAGGCAAGGCAAGGCAAAAGGGTAAAGCATGTCAAGGCAAGGTAAGGCAAAAGGGCAATGCAAGGAAAAGCAAAATGGCAAAGCAAGACAAGGCAAAAGGGAAAGCATAACAGGGCAAAGCAAGGCAAAAGGGCAAAGCAAGACAAGGCAAAAGGGCAAAGCAAGGAAAGTCAAAAGGGCAAAGCATGACAAGGCAAGGCAAGGAAAAAGGGTATAGCAAGTCAAGGCAAGGTAAGGCAAAAGGGCAATTCAAGGAAAGGCAAAATGGCAAAGCAAGGCAAGGCAAAAGGGCAAAGCAAAGCAAGTCAAAATGGAAAAGTATGACAAGGCAAGGCAAGGAAAACGGGTATAGCAAGTCAAGGCAAAGTAAGGCAAAAGGGCAATTCAAGGAAAGGCAAAATGGCAAAGCAAGGCAAGGCAAAAGGGCAAAGCATAACAAGGCAAAGCAAGGCAAAAGGGCAAAGCAAGGCAAGGCAAAAGGGAAAAGCAAGGCAAGTCAAAAGGGCAAAGCATGACAAGGCAAGGCAAGGAAAAAGGGTATAGCAAGTCAAGGCAAGGTAAGGCAAAAGGGCAATTCAAGGAAAGGCAAAATGGCAAAGCAAGGCAAGGCAAAAGGGCAAAGCAAGGCCAGGCAAAAGTGCAAAGAAAGGCAAGGCAAGGTAAGTCAAAAGGACAAACCATGGCAAGGCCAGGAAAAAGGCCAAAGCAAGGAAAGGCAAAACAAAAGGGGAAAGCAAGGCAAGGAAAAATGGCAAAGCAAGGCAAGGCAAGGAAAGACAAAAGGGCAAAGCAAGGCAAGGAAAAAGAGCAAAGCATGGCAAGGCAAGGCAAAAGGTCAAAAGAAAGGCAAGGCAAATCAGGGCAAAAGGAGAAAGGAAGGCAAGGCAAGACAAGGCAAAGAGACAAAGCAAGGCAAGGCAAAAGGGCATAGCATGGCAAGGTAAGGCAAAGGGGCAAAGCAAGGCATGGAAAGGCAAAGGCAAGGGAAGGCAAAAGGGTAAAGCAAGGCAAGGAAAGGCAAGGGAAAAGGAGAAAGCAAAGCAAGGCAAGGCAAAAGGATAAGGAAGACACGTCAAGGCAAGGCAAAGATGAAAGCAAGGCAATGCAAGGCAATTCAAAACGGCAAAACAAGGAAAGGCAAGGCAAAAGAGCAAAGCAAAGCAAGTCAAAAGGGCAAACCATGACAAGGCAAGGCAAGGCAAAAGGGCAAAGCATGACAAGGCAAGGTAAGGCAAAAGGGCAATGCAAGGAAAGGCAAAATGGCAAAGCAAGACAAGGCAAAAATGGCAAAGCATAATAAGGCAAAGCAAGGCAAAAGGGCAAAGCAAGGCAAGTCAAAAGGGCAAAGCATGACAAGGCAAGGCAAGGAAAAAGGGTATAGCAAGTCAAGGCAAGGTAAGGCAAAAGGGCAATTCAAGGAAAGGCAAAATGGCAAAGCAAGGCAAGGCAAAAGGGCAAAGCAAAGCAAGTCAAAAGGGCAAAGTATGACAAGGCAAGGCAAGGAAAAAGGGTATAGCAAGTCAAGGCAAAGTAAGGCAAAAGGGCAATTCAAGGAAAGGCAAAATGGCAAAGCAAGGCAAGGCAAAAGGGCAAAGCATAACAAGGCAAAGCAAGGCAAAAGGGCAAAGCAAGGCAAGGCAAAAGGGCAAAGCAACGCAAGTCAAAAAGGCAAAGCATGACAAGGCAAGGCAAGGAAAAAGGGTATAGCAAGTCAAGGCAAGGTAAGGCAAAAGGGCAATTCAAGGAAAGGCAAAATGGCAAAGCAAGGCAAGGCAAAAGGGCAAAGCAAGGCCAGGCAAAAGTGCAAAGAAAGGCAAGGCAAGGTAAGTCAAAAGGACAAACCATGGCAAGGCCAGGAAAAAGGCCAAAGCAAGGAAAGGCAAGGCAAAAGGGGAAAGCAAGGCAAGGGAAAATGGCAAAGCAAGGCAAGGCAAGGCAAGACAAAAGGGCAAAGCAAGGCAAGGAAAAAGAGCAAAGCATGGCAAGGCAAGGCAAAAGGTCAAAAGAAAGGCAAGGCAAATCAGGGCAAAAGGAGAAAGGAAGGCAAGGCAAGACAAGGCAAAGAGACAAAGCAAGGCAAGGCAAAAGGGCATAGCAAGGCATGGTAAGGCAAAGGGGCAAAGCAAGGCATGGAAAGGCAAAGGCAAGGGAAGGCAAAAGGGTAAAGCAAGGCAAGGAAAGGCAAGGGAAAAGGAGAAAGCAAAGCAAGGGAAGGCAAAAGGATAAGGAAGACACGTCAAGGCAAGGCAAAGATGAAAGCAAGGCAATGCAAGGCAATTCAAAACGGCAAAACAAGGAAAGGCAAGGCAAAAGGGCAAAGCAAAGCAAGTCAAAAGGGCAAAGCATGACAAGGCAAGCAAGGCAAAAGGGCAAAGCATGACAAGGCAAGGTAAGGCAAAAGGGCAATGCAAGGAAAGGCAAAATCGCAAAGCAAGACAAGGCAAAAATGGCAAAGCATAACAAGGCAAAGCAAGGCAAAAGGGCAAAGCAAGGCAAGTCAAAAGGGCAAAGCATGACAAGGCAAGGCAAGGAAAAAGGGTATAGCAAGTCAAGGCAAGGTAAGGCAAAAGGGCAATTCAAGGAAAGGCAAAATGGCAAAGCAAGGCAAGGCAAAAGGGCAAAGCATGAAAAGGCAAGGCAAGGAAAAAGGGTATAGCAAGTCAAGGCAAGGTAAGGCAAAAGGGCAATTCAAGGAAAGACAAAATGGCAAAGCAAGGCAAGGCAAAAGGGCAAAGCATGGCAAGGCAAGGAAAAAGGGCAACTCAATGCAAGGCCAGGCAAAAGGGCAAAGAAAGGCAAGGCAAGTTAAGTCAAAAGGACAAACCATGGCAAGGCCAGGAAAAAGGCCAAAGCAAGGAAAGGCAAGGCAAAAGGGAAAAGCAAGGCAAGGGAAAATGGCAAAGCAAGGCAAGGCAAGGCAAGACAAAAGGGCAAAGCAAGGCAAGGAAAAAGAGCAAAGCATGGCAAGGCAAGGCAAGGCAAAAGGTCAAAAGAAAGGCAAGGCAAATCAGGGCAAAAGGAGAAAGGAAGGCAAGGCAAGACAAGGCAAAGAGGCAAAGCAAGGCAAGGTAAGGCAAGGGAAAAGGGGAAAGCAAAGCAAGGCAAGGCGAAAGGATAAGGAAGACACGTCAAGGCAAGGCAAAGATGAAAGTAAGGCAATGCAAGGAAATTGAAAACGGCAAAACAAGGAAAGGCAAGGCAAAAGGGCAAAGCAAAGCAAGTCAAAAGGGCAAAGCATGACAAGGCAAGGCAAGGCAAAAGGGCAAAGCATGTCAAGGCAAGGCAAGGCAAAAGGGTATAGCAAGTCAAGGCAAGGTAAGGCAAAAGGGCAATGCAAGGAAAAGCAAAATGGCAAAGCAAGACAAGGCAAAAGGGCAAAGCATAACAAGGCAAAGCAACGCAAAAGGGCAAAGGAAGGCAAGGCAAAAGGGCAAAGCAAGGCAAGTCAAAAGGGCAAAGCATGACAAGGCAAGGCAAGGAAAAAGGGTATAGCAAGTCAAGGCAAGGTAAGGCAAAAGGGCAATTCAAGGAAAGGCAAAATGGCAAAGCAAGGCAAGGCAAAAGGACAAAGCAAAGTAAGTCAAAAGGGCAAAGCATGACAAGGCAAGGCAAGGAAAAAGGGTATAGCAAGTCAAGGCAAGGTAAGGCAAAAGGGCAATTCCAGGAAAGGCAAAATGGCAAAGCAAGGCAAGGCAAAAGGGCAAAGCAAAGCAAGTCAAAAGGGCAAAGCATGACAAGGCAAGCAAGGCAAAAGGGCAAAGCATGACAAGGCAAGGTAAGGCAAAAGGGAAAGCAAGACAAGGCAAAAGGGCAAAGCATAACAAGGCAAAGCAAGGCAAAAGGGCAAAGCAAGGCAAGTCAAAAGGGCAAAGCATGACAAGGCAAGGCAAGGAAAAAGGGTATACCAAGTCAAGGCAAGGTAAGGCAAAAGGGCAATTCAAGGAAAGGCAAAATGGCAAAGCAAGGCAAGGCAAAAGGGCGAAGCAAGGCCAGGCAAAAGTGCAAAGAAAGGCAAGGCAAGGTAAGTCAAAAGGACAAACCATGGCAAGGCCAGGAAAAAGGCCAAAGCAAGGAAAGGCAAGGCAAAAGGGGAAAGCAAGGCAAGGGAAAATGGCAAAGCAAGGCAAGGCAAGGAAAGACAAAAGGGCAAAGCAAGGCAAGGAAAAAGAGCAAAGCATGGCAAGGCAAGGCAAAAGGTCAAAGGAAAGGCAAGGCAAATCAGGGCAAAAGGAGAAAGGAAGGCAAGGCAAGACAAGGCAAAGAGACAAAGCAAGGCAAGGAAAAAGGGCAAAGCAAGGCAAGGTAAGGCAAAGGGGCAAAGCAAGGCATGGAAAGGCAAGGTAAGAGAAGGCAAAAGGGTAAAGCAAGGCAAGGAAAGGCAAGGCAAAAGGAGAAAGCAAAGAAAGGCAAGGCAAAAGGATAAGGGAGACACGTCAAGGCAAGGCAAAGATGAAAGTAAGGCTATGCAAGGCAATTCAAAACGGCAAAACAAGGAAAGGCAAGGCAAAAGGGCAAAGCATGACAAGGCAAGGCAAGGCAAAAGGGCAAAGCATGACAAGGCAAGGTAAGGCAAAAGGGCAATGCAAGGAAAGGCAAAATGGCAAAGCAAGACAAGGCAAAAGGGCAAAGCATAACAAGGCAAAGCAAGGCAAAAGGGCAAAGCAAGGCCAGTCAAAAGGGCAAAGCATGACAAGGCAAGGCAAGGCAAAAGGGCAAAGCATGACAAGGCAAGGTAAGGCAAAAGGGCAATTCAAGGAAAGGCAAAATGGCAAAGCAAGGCAAGGCAAAATGGAAAAGCATGGCAAGGCAAGGAAAAAGGGCAACTCAATGCAAGGCCAGGCAAAAGGGCAAAGAAAGGCAAGGCAAGGTAAGTCAAAAGGACAAACCATGGCAAGGCCAGGAAAAAGGCCAAAGCAAGGAAAGGCAAGGCAAAAGGGGAAAGCAAGGCAAGGGAAAATGGCAAAGCAAGGCAAGGCAAGGCAAGACAAAAGGGCAAAGCAAGGCAAGGAAAAAGAGCAAAGCATGGCAAGGCAAGGCAAAAGGTCAAAAGAAAGGCAAGGCAAATCAGGGCAAAAGGAGAAAGGAAGGCAAGGCAAGACAAGGCAAAGAGACAAAGCAAGGCAAGGCAAAAGGGCATAGCAAGGCATGGTAAGGCAAAGGGGCAAAGCAAGGCATGGAAAGGCAAAGGCAAGGGAAGGCAAAAGGGTAAAGCAAGGCAAGGAAAGGCAAGGGAAAAGGAGAAAGCAAAGCAAGGCAAGGCAAAAGGAT